>NW_024412539.1:394082-619175 GCF_014898765.1 Herpailurus yagouaroundi
GCCACCCAGGCGCCCCAGTTATATGGCATTTTTTACATAAATTATATGGCATTTTAACTTGAGGAAAGTTAGGTCACTTCTTGGTCTGGATCCTTTAAAACATGGCTAGATCATGGCATCACTCTTGCAATATTATTAACTTCTATAGGAATAAAAAGCAACCAGAGGAGCTACCATCTTGACCCTGAATCAGTAGGGGGTGGTGTGAGCCATCTTCCCAGATGTTGAAAAAAACCTCGCCCGACTATCCCACTAATTTTTATTATTGAGAGCGTTCCATTAAGAATTTTGCTGGGGGGGGCGGGGGCGCCTGGGTGGCGTAGTCGGTTGAGCGTCCGACTTCAGCCAGGTCACGATCTCGCGGTCCGTGAGTTCGAGCCCCGCGTCAGGCTCTGGGCTGATGGCTCAGAGCCTGGAGCCTGTTTCCGATTCTGTGTCTCCCTCTCTCTCTGCCCCTCCCCCGTTCATGCTCTGTCTCTCTCTGTCCCAAAAATAAAACAAACAAACAAACAAAAAAAAAAACGTTGAAAAAAAGAATTTTGCTAGGGGGTAGGAACAATGTCATGAAGAACAGACTCTTAATGCTTCATGGCTGATACTGGAGCTATGAGGTCTCTCTTGTGCTGGGTGGCCATAGAGGATGCTACAAAGCTATTTAGTCTTGTTCTGCCTTCAATCGTACTGATTAAAAACCACACTTCCGTTTCCTTTCTCTGTACCTTGGTAGCATACAGATCAGCTGTTTCCAGAAAAAGCTGCCTGCTTAGTTCTTCCAAAGCGTCCACTTCCTGTTGGATAAGAGTGAGATCTGGCACAAAATGGGCATCAAGGTTTAAATCACATAGAAGTTTCAAGAAATAGCAATGAAGAAATCATATGCTTTTGGTTTCTCCTAGCCTGGATATTCCATTTCCTGCTTCACGGCCAGCAGTACTCCTTCAGAGCAGTTTTCCCAACCTCCAACACAGGTGTGAAAAAGCTTCTCCCCCAAGAGCATTACCAAATACCTACCATTCAGTTTCTCACTAGTTCAAGTGGCTCAGACAGATGGTTTTGTTGTTGCTTTTCTTTAATTAGAGTAAGTCAAATGTAATCTTGAAATCTCAAATAGTTACATAGTAAAACTCCTATAATATAGCGTAATTTCCCCCTAAATTATCTGAATAAATATAATGTTAGGAAAGGGAATTAACACTACTGAGTTTAATACAGGCTGGGATTTATAAACATTTCCTTCTTTAGTTCTTTATAGACATGATCTTCTATTATTCTCATAAAGTCCCATGAGATAGGTGTTATTACCCATTTTGCAGATAAGGAAAGTAAAGCTCAGATATGCCTTCCTCCAAGGTCTGCTCTTTCCATTACACTATGCTACTTTCCAAGAACTCAGTGAGGGCCTGTTATTGTCTCCATTGAGGAAACAGGGGCTCAGAGAGGGAAAGAATTTTAATACTGATACTTTTGCTGATTTGACTTACTATCACTAAGATAGCTTAAACCTAAACTTTAAGCTTTTATGGACTTTAAAGTCATAAAAAATAGTGAAAATAGCCCAAGTCAGAAGATTCACTTTGGTCCAGAGCCTCCCTAACTCTGTGACTTTTTCTGCTAGAGGCAGGCATTCTACTGCCTTCTGCAGATACTGCCCCTTCACCCCCCCCCTTTTTTTTTTTTTTTTTTTTTAAACAAATGGAAGGTTGTGGCAATCCTGCATTGGACAAGTCTATGGGCACCATTTGTGTCTCTACCAAAATGTGTCACATTTTGGTAATTTTCACCATATTTCAAGCTTTTTCATTATTATTACATTTGTTATGGTGATTTGTGATCAGCGATTACCACTCAAAGTTCAGGTAATGATTAGCATTTTTTACCGATAGTTTAAACTAAGGTATGTACATTTTTTTTTTTTAAGAATGCTATTGCACACTCAATAGGATACAGTATAGTGTGAACAAAACTTTTATATGTACTGGGAAACCGAAATATTCATCTGACTCACTTTATGGCGATATTTGCTTTATTGCGATGTTCTGGACCCACACCTGTAACATCTCTGAGGTATGCCTGTACTGCTCAAATCACCATAGTGCCCTTTGGCTCCTTCTTCGGTAGTGGCTGCTACTGGGATGGTCCAGGCCACCAAACAACAGGGTTTAACTAGTTACATGTCTGCCTCTCCCATGATTAGATGGTCAGCTTCTTGAGGAGAGAGGGTACAAACTCTGTTCATCATTTTATCCCTTAGGACTCTGCCTGGAAATAGAAGATATGAAATAAATGTCTCCAGGGTAAATGAATTCAATGTAATCCTTTTTTTCTTCTCTCATGGTCATCCTGCCTTTCTTCAGTCCAATTCTTACCTACATTTGACACCGGAAAGATATGTCACAATTTATAGCAAGGACAGATTACATCCTTTTCCTCCAATTGAAGCAAAAGGGAATTTGTACTTCCCTCAGGCTAGAGAAGGAAGGAGGAACATGCTATCTCACCCCAGCCCCCCCCCCGCCCCCCCCCCCCCCCGCAATTTTGACTTAATAGCCTGGTAGACACAAAGAGATTTTGTTGCTCAATCTGGGAATCAAACACTGCAACCAACTGGGCCAAGAACAACCCATTAAACCCAATATCCTTGATCCTTCAAACTAAAAGTCAATGAAGATACAGTGCTGCTTAAAAGTTGTTTAGCAATACCGATCGCTTTAGAAATGGGCCCTTACCAGCTCATATACATACAAACCATCCATTTTCGGGAGTCACTGTGTTTTATGCTAGTTTTTCAGACCTGGGAAATAGAATAGTGTAGAGGAAAGAACTAAAAGGAGGTCCTATCTTTGCCACAAACCACAGTGTGACTTAACCTCTCTGGGTCTATTTTCTCATCTGTAAAATGGAAAGAGTGACTTTTAGGACTTCTTGAGCTCAAAGACAATGGTTTTATGATCTTTTAGGGGCACTGGAGAGATGACTCTGTATTTCCTAAGCCTAGCCCTGGCCAGCTGGACTCTGATGCAGTCAGGTACCTTAGAGAAGACCACCCCAACACTACTTTTTTCTTCTGGCCTTGGTCCAGAGTTGAGAAAAAGAATCAGGCAGAGGGATAAAGGATACTTTCACTTCCTGGTGCTGAAGTGGTAACACTTTTTATCATTCCCCAGAATCCTGATGGTTTGTTATGCACCTCCCCCTTCTGGAACATAGTTCTCCGTGTCATTGCCATCCTGAAAGGAAAGAAAAGATAAAACCTCAGCAGGGAGCTTTAATCCTCATAGTCGGTATTCATCCACCTTCTAGTCTCATAACTGCCCTTTTCCCTTGCTGAGCTGTTCAGGAAAGAATGCAAACTCCGGAGTCCCGCTTTGCCACTACTCACAACCAAGGGGAAACTGTACACTCCCAAGAAGCAATGTGGCCTATGCAAAGGAGCACAGAATTTGGCGAAGGCAAGAAATGTGAAGATTGGCTCTAACTGAGAAACTAGAAGACTGCAGAGTGTTCATTTCCTCATCTCTGGATGGGTGTGAAGATCACTGAAACCGTATATAAGAACTCATGCCGTCAACTACAAAGCTCTATACTTATATTAGTAATTTTTACCATTATCATTTAAGGACAAAATAGTTAACACACCTGAAGGGCCAGGTTCAGGGTAAGAACTAAAAAGTTTCCTTCCTTTTTGAAAGCAGACAAAGAACAAAAACTAAATGCAGGAAAATCACATAAATCTAGTCTTTTTTTTTTTTTTAAAGTTTATTTATTAATTTTGAGAGAGACAGAGACAGTATGAGTTGGGGAGGGGCAGAGAGAGAGGGACAGAGAGAGAGAATCCCAAGCAGGCTCCATGCTGGCAGCACAGAGCCTGATGCCGGGCTTGAACCCACAAAACCATGAGATCATGACCTGAGCCAAAACCAAGAGTCAGACACTTTAACCGACTGAGCCACCCAGGTGGCCCTCTGTGGGCTAGATTCTTTAAGACAGTGATTAAAGGTATTAACAATAAGAATATGAGGTATATTGGGTCATGCTGACTTAATTTTCTTCTCAAAATGACCTTTGCCTGGATATCGAGTGAATGGGATATAGCTCCAAGTTTTAGCTCTTTAATTACACATGTTCACTATAACTTAGCATTGTTGGAAGAGGTCATTAACAACCAAGGAGAGGCTCACTAGGAAGCTTTTGACTTGGGAGAACTAAGGGTTATGAGTCTTGCCATTTTCATAGATGGAAAAGCTGGAGCAAGTGTATGAAGAAGGAAGAGGTTCTATCTTACTCATTTGAAAGTTCACTTCAGTTTACCGGGCCGGATTAAAAGAGAGGCAGTGGGGAGAGGAGGGAGCACTGAGGCCCATTTCTATTGTCCTTAGTTTCGATGCCTACAGCACGACAAATGCAACGACTGGCTGTGGAGTGGAACTGGTTGATGATGTCAAGGTGACCGACACTGTATCGTGGCCCCGGAATAGGCAGGGAGGCACAATCACTGGAAGAAGTGAAGGCTGGCTGCACACAACAAGCGTGACCTTGTTTTAAATGACTCACTTTCACTTTTAATTTTATCACTTTAGCCTAAACCAATTTTGCTCTTTCTTACCATAAGTTGCAGATGAGAAATAAACATGCCTTTTTAAAAGAAATGGTTAACATTATCAGACTTCCGGAGATGTGGTAAAAAAGAAAGAAACAGTACGAGGTACTTGTACTTTTATCTTGAACTTTTTGTCACTATCATCAACACCACATCCTGTGACCATCATCATTATTGCCTCTTTATGATAAGGGCAGTCCAGAACGAGAAATTATTTTTTCATTATTAGCTGGATGCCATTAAAAAACCCCACAGTCTGGAAAAACATGCGCCTGGCTGAGGTTTGGTGGTAGTTTGCAAGTCAAGAGGCTGAAAAGTGTCTACTGTGGTTTAAATATACCATTCCACTATTCTTCTGGTACAAACTAGAAAGGTGGGAAGAAAGCAATTACTTTTCCTTTCTAATTAAACATTTTGAGGTATTGTAGATTCACATGTGGTATAAGAAATTACAGAGACATCCCACACACCCTTTCCCCAGCTTTCCCCAATGGAAACATCTTGCAAATTTATAGTACAATAGCACAACCAGGGTATTGACACTGATACGGTCAAGATACAGAATATTTCCATCACTACAAGGATCCCTCACAATGCCCTTGCACAGCCCACTTCCCCCCCTCTCCCCTCTGACTCCTCTTTAACCACCTAGCAACCACAAATCTGTTTTCCGTTTCCATTCTGTCAGTTCAAAAATGTAATAGAAATAGAATCAGATAGTATGGAACCTTTGCAGATTGGCTTTTTTCACTCAGCATAATTTTCTGGAGATTCACCCAGGCTGTTTTAGCGACAGTTCATTCATTTCGTTCATTTTTATTACTCAGTAGTATTCTGTACCTGTGCGACCCCGTAACCATTCATTCACTAAAGGGTATCTGGGTTATTTCCAATTTGGGCCACTATGAATAAAACTGCTACAAACGTCAGTGTACAAGTTTTCTGTGAACCCAACTCTTTTCTCTGGCATGAATGCCGAGGAAGGCAGTTGCTGGGTTGTGTGGTTGTTGCAGGTTTAGTTTTTAAAGAAAGTGCTAAATGTGTTCCCGAATTACTATTCTACATTTTAACCAGCAATGTATGAGTAATCTAGCTTCTCTGCATCCTTGCTAGGATTTGGTGTCGCTTATTTATGTTAGCCATTCTAATACGTGTATAGTGGTATCTCATAGTTTTAATTGCATTTGTCTCACGTTTTAGGATGTTAAAACATCTTTCCACCTACTTCATAGCAATCTACATATGCTCTGCAATGAATATCTCCATGTCTTTTGCCTATTTTCTAATTGGACTTTTTTTGTTTTTAACTCTGCTTTGAAAGTTTTTATATTTTAGATACTAGTTTTTTCTCAGATCTGTGGTTTACAAATATTTCCCCCCAGTCTGTAATTTGTCTTTTCACCCTGAGCAGGGTCTTTCCCAGAGCAGAAGTTTGTGGTGTGGATGAAGTCTACTTTATCAATTTTTCCTTTTATATGTTTGGTGTCAAATCCATGAACTCTTTGCTTAGCCCTAGAGCCCTCCTAAGACTTCCTATGTTTCCTTCTCCCTAAGTTGTAAAGTTGTACCGTTTGAGTTAATTTTTGTGTAAGATGTGAGATTTATATTGAGATTCATTTTTTAAAAAATCTATGAAGGGGTGCCTGCGTGGCTCAGTCAGTTAAATGTCTGACTTTGGCTCAGGTCACGATCTTGTGGTTCCTGAGTTCAAGCCCCACACTGGGCTCTGTGCTGACAGCTCAGAGCCTGGAGTCTGCTTCAGATTCTGTGTCTCCCTCTCTCTCTCTGCCCCTCCCCTGCTCTGTCTCTGTCTCTCTCTCAAAAATAAACATTAAAAAAATGTTTTTTAAATCTATGGATATCCGATTGCTGTAGAACTATTTGTTGAAAAAGCGATCTTTGCTGACGTGCTCTTGGATCTTTGTAAAAAAATTACTTGGGCATATTGGTGTTGGTCTATGTCTGAGTTTTCTGCTCTTTTCTATTGATATGTGTCTATACCTCTGCCCATACCACACAGTCTTGGTTAGTATAGCTATATAATAAACTTTGAAATCAGACTGATTCTTTCCATTTTATTCTTTTTCAAAATTGTTTTAGCTATTCTAAGTACTTTTGCCTTTCCATATAAAATCTACAAAAAATCTTGTTGGGATATATGTTAAAGCTGTGTATCAGTGTGGAGAGAACTGACATATCTACTATTTTGAGTCTTCTAATCTATAAACTTGGTATGCCTCTCTATGTAGATATTTGATTTCTTTGATTAGCATTTTATAGTTTTCAGCATGTAAGACCTATATATGTTTTGTTAGACTTACATCTAAGTATTTCATTTTTTGAGTGATTGTAATTGGTATTGTATTCTAAATGTCAGTTTAAAGAAATACTTTAAGTCTCTGTATGTTTATTATGTACCTGCAACCCTGTTAAACGACCATTATTTTGCATTGTTCCCCTGTGGAAAATAAGCTTAAGAATTCTGTACACTTGCACCAGTGGGTTAACAAGGCTTAGGGCAGAAAGCCACTATGGGGCAAAAGTGCCCAAGGTTAGTCACTAAGTAAAACAAGGCTTAGGGAGAAAAGCCACCTCCACAGGACAGAAGCCTCTGAGAATAGAGGGACAAAGCCACTACGGGGCGAAAGTGCCCAAGGTTAGCTAGTAGAAAGGTGCCTTGTTAGCCTGGAGGCAGCGCGCTCCAGCAATCTTACACTTTGGAGAGAACAGCTACATGGCTGTATCGCCCACAGAGAAACACTGTCCATCTGGCATCTGGTGCCAATATATCATTGTGCTTTAATCTCAACTTCTACCGTCACTTGCCCCCCAAACCCTTTGCTTCTTACAAATTAATGGTCACTATCTTATTGTTTGTTTCTGCACATTCACCATGTATGTAAAACCTTGAGAGATCAATACATACAGAGGCAAAACCCCTGTTCGGGGCTCTTGTCTCCTCCTGGACATTAGCTTCTCTCATATTCAATTCTGCATCCAATCTCTTGCTGGACAAGAGAGAGCTCCAGATTCAAAGTCTGCAACATTCCCCTGTATCATTTTTCTCTTGCTGCTTTCAAGATTTTTTCATCTTCATCTTTTAGTAGTTTGATGATATGAACCTCAGTAGAGTTTGTGTTTACCCTACTTGGGGTTAAGCTTCTTGGATCTGTAAATTAACATTTTCCACCAAATTTGGGAAGTTTCTGGCCATTAGTTCTTTAAATGCACCCCCGCCCCCTTCTTTGAGAGAGAGAGAGCAAGCACGCAAGCACGCGCACGTGCATGCACCTGAGCATGGGAAGGGCAGAGAGAGACACACTCTTAAGCAGGCTCCACGCCCAGTATGGAGCCTGATGCAGGGGCTTGATCTCACGACCCTGGGATCATGACCTGACCCGAAATCAAGAGTTGGATGCTTAACCAACTGAGCCACCCAGGCACCCCTCTTTAAATACTCTCTTTCTCTCTCTTTAGGACCCCAACTACATTTTGAACTGCTTGATATTGTTTTATACTTAAATACCCTGCATTTTTTTCCAGTCTTTATTCTTCAACTGACTAATTTCTTTTTAAAAAAAATTTTTTTTTAAAACATTTATTTAGAGAGACAGAGAGAGACAGAGCATGTGCAGGGGAGGAGCAGAGAGAGGGACACACAGAATCTAAAGCAGGCTCCAGGCTCTGAGCTGTCAGCACAGAGACCGATGTGGGGCTTGAACTCACGAATCACGAGATCATGACCTAGGCAGAAGTTGGACACTTAACCAACTGAGCCACCCAGGCGCCCCTCCAACTGAATAATTTCTATTGATCTATCTTCAACTTGATTCTTCCACCTCTCAATTCAATTCTGCTAGGCCTACCTAGTGACATTTTCATTTCAGTTATTGTACTTTTCAGTTTTTGAATTTGTTTTCTTTTTAAAATACAGTTTCCATTTCTCTTTTGGGATGCTTTATCTGTTCACTGATATTATGTTCTCCTTCATTTCTTAGAATTCATAATAGATTTCACAAAAAGACTTAAAGGCTATTATTTGGGCCCACTTGAAGTTAAGTGTCTTATTATCTGCTTTTTATCTTGAACATAGATTGCTTGGTCCCATTTTTTTGTATGTTGAGTAAGTTCTGGCTGAAAACTTAACACTGCAGATAGTATGTTGCAGTAACTTGGGAATCTATCACCCCCCTCCCCCGAGGACTCTTTTTTTTTTTTTTTGGTTGGTTGTTGTTCTGTTAAGCAGTTAGCTTACCTGGGCTCAAACTGTGAAGCCATCATACCTACTGCATGCAGCAACTACTATCTTTGCTTAGTTTTTCAGCATCCAGATGCTCTCTTTGTAGCTGACTCTGGTGGTCTCTGCTGAGCCTGAGCAGGTTAGTTAGTGGTTGACAAAGAATCTGAACAGATTTTATATTTTAAGGCCTATCCTTTCTCTGGTCCCTTTGTTTCTAGGGGTTCCTCTAAAATTTCTAATTGCACCTTGCCAGTCCTGAGTTCTACCTTGTGACACCTTAAACCAGTTAAGAATTTCACTTTCTGTCATTCAAGCTGTGTGCCCATCTTACACACAGTTCAGGCAATGCACGCAGCCAAAGGCACCACACACCTGCAGATCACATTAAGAGGGAATTACGTCTTTCAAGGGTAGACCCCCTTCTAGTTTCTCCCTACTTTTTCTCAGATTCTCTGGTATCTACTCCGCAAATGTATTGTTTAGTGATGAGGCAGGGACTTGGATAGTTTATACCTCGATTCTATGTCTCTTGCCTCCAAAATTTCACTTCCAAGTTCAAACCAGAGTAATTGGAAATTTATCAGTCTGAGTGGATGCTAAGATAGTGGGCAGTGGCTGAAGAGCAACCCCGAGCAAGAAAGCCACAAAACGTGAGGTAACGTGATACTCTTCAAAATTTTTACCTCTGTTCGTTTTCCAGTGTCTTTGAATAATATCTTTTATGATTTTTTTTCTAGTTTTTATGATTCTCTATAGAAGGATTTATGTAAACTCTTTGCAGTACCATGGTTTGAAGGCAGTTGTGGCTGGTGCTGAAATTTCACCAGTGAATGTATTTTTTCCCCTATCTCTACAAGTTTTCAAGAGAGCCTAAAAAAATAAATAAATAAATAAATAAACCAACTCAAGAGTATAGGTTAAGATTTTTTCTTTAAAAAAATTTTTTTTTTCAACGTTTATTTATTTTTGGGACAGAGAGAGACAGAGCATGAACAGGGGAGGGGCAGAGAGAGAGAGGGAGACACAGAATCGGAAACAGGCTCCAGGCTCTGAGCCATCAGCCCAGAGCCTGACGCGGGGCTCGAACTCACGGACCGCGAGATTGTGACCTGGCTGAAGTCGGACGCTTAACCGACTGTGCCACCCAGGCGCCCCAAGATTTTTTCTTTATAGTAATAGCTTGCATTAAACTTTTACATATTATAATATTCTAGTTTTTTTTTTAGTCACAAACAGAAAAATTAGAAATTCAGAATTTGTGGTTGGAAAGGGATCCTAGAGACCCTTTAGCCAACCCTGTCATTTTCCAAATGAGGAAACTAAGTCTAGCATTTGCTCAAGATCACTTAGCATGTTTACTGTAAAGTGACTGGCTCAAATTCTTTTCATTATACTATGGGAGAGTTGCATAGCTGTATTTTCTATCTTCCACAAAACCACAATTTCAAAGTCGTTTTAATACTGTTTGTGAGTACAGACTATAATTTAGCTATATCCTAGATTACCAAAACAAAACTTTGACATCTAAGTCAAAAGAAAAAGAAAATAACAGATCACTTAATTCTTTTAACCTGAAAAAAGCTGAAAGCTTTGATCACTAAACCAGCGTGTTCATACTAATTGAAGTAGGTTTAAAAAAAATTATTTTTGAAGTTTATTTATTTATTTTGAGGGAGACATCAAGCAGGGTAGGGGCAGAGAGACACAGAAAGAGACAGGGAAGGAGGGAGGGAGGGAGGGAGGGAGAGAGAGAGAGAGAGAAAGAGAGAGAGAGAGAGAGAGAGAATCCCAAGCAGGCTCCGCACTGTCAGCAGAGCCTGATGAGGGGCTCGAACCCACGAAATGTGAGATCATGACCTGAGCTGAAATCAAGAGTCATATGCTTAAACAACTGAACCACCCAGGCACCCCTGAACTAGGTTTTTGATGAATGTTTTCCAAATACTATAAATCTCATCTTCTCTTTAGTGTTCCCAGGGAGAACACAGTGTGCCTCTTTCCTACCCCCATTTTTAACCATTAATTCTTTTGTACATAACAGATGTTATATTTCTTGTAGCTCATTTCACTATGGCTCTCTGCTGGTAAATTAAAAGATGGTTTTCTGATCACTACTCCTGCCCAACTAGGAGTATTTGTGAAAACAATGTTTCTAGTATGAATCCCAAGGGCCCCAGTGTTGTCATGTTAGCTTATTTGCCCTGATAGCTCCACTGCGGTGATAATTAGGCCAAGTTAGGAGGCTGACTCTTCTGAGAGCCACTCAAATTAATAAGATCTACTAGAGGATCACAAACCATCCCAGATTCTGACTAGACAAAACCTGTAAGGGTACATGTAGGGATCAGGGTCAATTCCTAACCATGACTTATGATGAAATGGCTTAAAAGTACACATCCAAGGAAAAGGTGTCAAAGATGGTAATGTAGGAAGACCCTGAACTCACCTCCTCCACTGACACCCCAAATCTAAGCCATTTATAGAGCAATTCCTCCTGAAGAATAACTGAGGGCTGGGGTGCCTGGGTGGCTCAGTCAGTACGTGTCTGATTCTTGATTTTGACTCAAGGTCATGCTCTCAAGGTTTGTGAGTTCAAGCTGACAGTGCAGAGCCTGCTTGGGATTCTCTCTCTGCCCCTCCCCAGATCTCTCTCTCTCTCTCTCTCTCTCTCTCTCTCTCCCTCAAAATAAATAAATAAACATTAAAAAAAAAATGACTGAGGCCTGACTGAACAGCTTCTGCACAACAAAAGGTAGACAGACCACAGAGAATGGCAAAATAGTGGAGACTCGGTATTAAAGGGAACCTCCTCCTCCCTCCCCCCGCCAATGCTGTACAATGCAGGGGGCGCAGGGGAGAGGAATTGTACTGAGGGACCATGAACAGATTTGTCTGGCCTGAGGCACAGAAAAAAAGGCATGGTTTACAAGAACGACTTGAATATAAAGGAACCAGCTCTACAAGCCTACCAGACAGCTGGGGAGCTGCTGGAACTCTCTCTAGCTGGCCAGGGCTGGCAGGTACCACAGTTTATGTTCCCCCTCCACCTTAATAGTACAGACAGGAGCAGGATCTGAGCACCCTAGTCAGACTACCACCTCAGTGAGCCCCGAGCCCCTGGACCGCATCAGTCCCAGCTGTCCCACCAAAGCAGCCCCAGAACTGTACACGCTGGGGCACCCCTGGTCAGCGTTCACTACAGCTCCAGCCATCTCACCATGTGACACAGGCACAAAGCACCCTGGAACACTCTATGCTGACACCACTTCAGCTCCAGATAGCTTGCTAGGGCACCCCTAGTGCAGATCGCACTGGGACCTCCTGGCTCACGTGTGTTTCAGCTCTAGCCACTTTGCTAGGGCACCCTGTGTATGGAGCCTCTCGAGAACCTCTGGCCTGTGTCCACTTTAGCTCCAGCTGTCTTGCCAGGGCACCCCCTGAGTGGAATACCTGGGGACCCTGGCCCATTCCCCACCTCAGCTCCAGCCATCCCCCAACTGGGTGCCCCTGGAGTGGAGCATCTTGGCCTGTGCCAGCCTTGGCTCTAGCCACGCAGTCAGGGTGCTTCCTGCATGGAGTGCCCTGGGACACCGTAGCTTGCACACATTTCAGCTTCAGCTATCTTGCCAGGGTGCCCTCTGCACAGAGAGGCCCAGGACCATCCTGGCCCACACCCACTTCAGCTCTAAACATCCCACCAGGGCAGACCCAGAATGGAGTGCTCCAAGGCCCCCAGCCTCTGCCAGTCAACAAAAATTACCAGTCACATACAGTCTACACAGAAGATGATGATACCCGGAGCATTTCCTCAAGTTTGGAAGTAGCTGTTTCACCAAATTCGCAGAATAAAAACAGAAAGGCAAAATGAGGAGGCAGAGGAAGATGTTCCAAACTAAAGAGTAGGACAAAACCTCAGAAAAAGAACCAAATGAAATGGAGATAAGCAACATGCCTGATAAAGAGTTTAAAGTAATGATCATAAAGATGCTCATGAAACTGGAGAGAAGGGTAAGAAGCCAGTGAGAACTTCAACAAAAAGACAGAAAATATAAAAAGAGCCAATCAGAGTTGAGGAATACAATAACTGAAAAGGAAAATACACTAGAGGGAATCAACAGATTAGTGGATACAGAAGAATGGATTAGTGATCTAGAAGAAGGGTAATGGGAACTACCTAAGCTGAACAGCAAAAAGAAAAAAGAATTAAAAAAAAATAAGACTAAGGGTTCTTTTGTATCACATCAAGCAAGTAAACATTAACATTATAGGGATCCTAGAAGAGAAAGAAAGGGGCAGAAAACTTATTTGAAGAAATAACAGAAACTTTCCTAGCCTGGGGACGGAAATAGACATCCAGGTCTAGGAAGCAAAGAGTTCCAAACAAGATGAACCCAAGGAGGTCATACCAAGATACATCGTAATTAAAATGTCAAATGTCAAAATCTTAAAAGCAGCAAGAAGCAAATAGTTACATACAAGAGAAACCCCATAAAGCTATCAGCTGATTTTTCAGCAGAAACTGCAGAACAAAAAGGAATGGTAACATATATTCAAAGTGCTGAAAGGAAAAAAACCTACATCCAAGCATACTCTACCCAGCAACGTTATCATTCAGAATTGAAGGAGAGTTTGTCCCAGACATCCAAAACTTAAAGGAGTTCATCACCACTAAACAGGCCTTAGAAGAGATGTTACAGGGACTTCCTTAAGTGAAAAGAAAAGGCCATAAGTAGAAGAAAACAATGAATATAAAGATGTAAAATATGACAACATATATATATATATATATATAATGGGGGGGAGGGGAGTGAAAAAAGTTCTTTCAGAATGTGTTTGATCTTAGGTGACTATCAGCTTAATATACACTGTTTCATACTTAGGATGTTATATCTGAACCTCATGGTAACCATAAACAAATATGTATAATAGATACACAAAAAATAAAGAGGAAGAAAGCCAAGCATACACTAGAGAAAGTCATCAATTGCAAGACAAGACAGCAAGAGAAGAAAAAAGGAACAGAAGCACTACAAAAACAA
The DNA here is from genome assembly GCF_014898765.1 of Herpailurus yagouaroundi. Classification (NCBI taxonomy): domain Eukaryota; kingdom Metazoa; phylum Chordata; class Mammalia; order Carnivora; family Felidae; genus Herpailurus; species Herpailurus yagouaroundi. The sequence continues at coordinate 407,959 of NW_024412539.1, forward strand.
TCAGAAAACAATGAACAAAATGGTAATAAGTACAGACTTATCAATGATTAAATATAAACAGTCTAAATGCTCCAATCAAACAACTTAGAATGACCGAACGGATAAAAAAACAAGACCCATCTGTATGCTGCCTACCACAGACTCACTTCAGACCCAAAGACACACACAGACTGAAAATGAAGGGCTTAGAAAACCTATTCCATGCAGATGAAAGCGGGGGTGAGAGGTGGGGAAGCCAGGGTAGCAGTACTTACATCAAACAAAATAGACTTTAAAACAAAGACTTTATTCATTTATTACTTAAAAAAATTTTTTTTAAATGTTTACTTATTTTTTGAGAGAGAGAGAGAGAGGAGAGAGAGAGACAGAGCACAAGGTGGGGAGGGGCAGAGAGAGAGGGAGACACAGAATCCGAAGTAGGCTCCAAGCTCTGAGCCATCAGCACAGAGCGTGACGTGGGGCTCGAGCCCACAAACTGTGAGATCATGACCTGAGCTGAAGTTGGTCACTCAACCAACTGAGCCACCCAGGTGCCCCTAAAACAAAGACTTTAACAAGAGACACAGAAGGGCATTACATAAAGATAAAGAAAGCAGTCCAATAAGAGGGCCGAACAACTGTAAACATCTTTTCATGCAACCGCTGAATCATCCAAATACATAAAGCAAATGTTAAGAACATAAATGGAAAAACTGACAGTAATACAGTAATAGTTGAGAACTTTAACATCACACTTACATCAATGCATGAATGGAATATCCAGGCAGAAAAATCAGTAAGGAAACTGGATTTTTTTTAAAGGAAACTTCATCTTTGAATGACACATTAGCCCAGATGGACTTAAAAGATATATACAGGACATTACATCCCAAAACAACTGAATACACATTCAAGTACATATGGAACATTCTCCAGGACAGATCATATGCTGGCCACAAAACAAGTCTCAATAAATTTTAAAACACTGAAATCATATCATGCATCTTTTCTGACTACAATGGTATGAAACAAGATATCCATCACAAGAAAGCAACTGGAAAAAACACAAACAAACACATGGAGGCTAAACATGCTACCAGGCAAACCAACAGGTCAGTTAAGAAATCAAAGAGGAAATTAAAAATACATGGAGACAAATGAAAGTGGAGAAACAATCATCCAAAATCTTTTGCATACAGCAAAAGCAGTTCTAAGGGGGACACTTACAGCAACACAGGCCTACATCAAGGAATCAGAAACATCTCAAACAATTTAGTTTTACACCTAAATTAGGAACCAGAGAAAGAACAAACAAAGCTCAAGGTTAGAAGGAAGAAAATAATAAAGATCAGGCAGAAATTATAAATGAAATAGACTCTAAAAACAAGTAGAAAGATCAATGAAATCAGGAATTGGTTCTTTGAAAAGGTAACAAAACTGACAAAACTTTAGCCAGATTCATTATGAAAAAGAGACAGGACCCAAATAAATAGAACCAGAAATAAAAATGAAACAACTGACACCACAGAAATACAAAGGATTGTAAAAGACTACCACAAAAATTTATATGTCAACAAACTAGACAACCTAGACGAAATGGATGAATTCCTAGAAACATAGAATCTTCTGAAATTGAATCAGGAAGAAATAGGATATCTCTGAACAGACCAGCTACTAGTAACAAAATTGAATCAGTAATCAAAAAACTCCCAATAAACAAAAGTCCAAGACCAGAAGGAATTACAGGTGAATTCTACCAAACATTTAAAGAAGAGTTAATATTGGGGCGCCTGGGTGGCTCAGTTGGTTAAGCTTCCGACTTCGGCTCAGGTCATGATCTCACCCTCTGTGAGTTCGAGCCCCGCGTCAGGCTCTGTGCTGACAGCTCAGAGCCTGGAGCCTGCTTCGGATTCTGTGTCTCCCTCTCTCTCTAACCCTCCCCCGCTCATGCTCTGTCTCTCTCTGTCTCAAAAATAAAATAAAACATTAAAAAAAATAATAAAAAAAAGAGTTAATACTTATTCTCCTCAAAACACCCCCCAAAAAAGAGAAAGGCTTCCAAATTCATTCTACGCGGCCAGCATTACCGATACCAAATCCATCCAAAGACACTACAAAAAAAACTACAATACCCTTGATGAACATAGATACAAAAATCCTCAACAAAATATTAGCAAACTGAATTCAATAGCACTTTAAAAGGATCATTCAGCACGATCCAAGTGAGTTTTACTCCAGGGATACAAGGATGGTTCAATATTGACACATCACACATTAATGTGACACATCACATTAACAAAACAAAGGATAAAAATCATATAATCACCTCAATAGATACAGAAAAATCATTTGACAAAATTCAACACTGGATCATAAAAACTCTCAACAAAGTAGATTCAGAAGGAACATATCTCAACATAAAAGGGACATATATGAAAAACCCACAGCTAACGTCATACTCAATGATGAAAAACAGTTTTTCCTCTAACATCAGGAAAAAAGAATGTCCACTCTTACCACTTTTATTCAACACAGTACTGTAAGTCCTAGTTGCAACAATCAGACAAGAAATAAAAGGCATCCAAATTCATAAGAAAGAAGTAAAACTGAAACTAATTGTAGAAAGAGAAATTTGGAAAACAATCCCATTTACAACTGCACCAAAAATAATAAAATACCTAGGAAGTAAAAGACTTGTACACTGAAAACCATAAAGTATTGATCAAAGACACTGCAGCTAACAAATGAATGGAAAGACAGACCACGTTCATGGATTGCAAGAATTTATATTATAAAAATGTCCATACTATCCAAAGCAATCTACAGATTGAATACAATCCCCATCAAAATACCAACAGCCTTTTTCACAGAACTAGAAAAAATAATACTAAAATTTGTATGGAACCACAAAAGACTCTAGAGAACCAAAGGAATATTGAGAAAGAAGAACAAAACTGGAGGTATCACTAACCTGGAGTTAAAGATATACTACAATGCTATAGTAATCAAAGTAGTATGGATCAGTGGAACAGAATAGAAAGCCCGGAAATAAATCCACACCTATACAACAATCTATAACAAAGGAGGCAAGAATATACAATGGGAAAAAAAGTCCTTTCAATAAAAGGTGCTGGGAAAACTGCACAGCTACACGCAAAGAATGAAACTGGACCACTTTGTCACACTATATATAAAAATAAACTCAAAATGGATTAACAACTAAATGTGAGACCTGAAACCACAAAATTCCTAGAAGAAGACACAGGTGGTAATCTCTTGGATATTAATCTTAGAAATATTTTTCTGGATATGACTTCTCTGTTGAGGGAAACAAAAGCAAAAAGAAACTATTGGGACATCAAAATAAAAAGCTTTTGCACAGCGAAAAAAACCATTAATAAAATAAAAAGACAACCTACTGAATGGTAGAAGCTACTTGCAAATGATGCATCCAATAAGAGGTTAGTATCCAAAATATATAAAGAACTTATACAACTCAACATCAAAAAGGCAGTCTGATTAAAAATGGGCAGAGGACCTGAATAGACATTTTTCTAAAGACGACATACAGATGGATAGCAGACACACGAAAAGATGCTTAACATCACCAATCAGGTAAATGCAAATCAAAATCACAATGACATATCACCTCACACCAGTCAGAATGGATAAAATAAGAATTAACAAGTGTTGGCAAGGGTGTGGAGGTAAAGGGAACCCTTGTGCACCGTGGGCAGGAATGTAAACTGGTACAACTGTGGAAAACGGTACGGAGTTCCTCAAAAAATTAAAAACAGAACTATAGAACTACCATGGGATCCAGTAATTCAACTACTGGGTATTTACCCAAAGAAAAAAAAAACACAATAATTTCAAAGCTACATGTACCCCTAGGTTTACTACAGCATTACTTATAATAGCCAAGATACGGAAGCAACCTAAATGTTGGGCGCGTGCGCACACATGCACACACAGAGACTATTACACGGCAAAAAAAAAAAAAAAAAAAAAATGATACCTTGCCATCTGCAACAACATGGATGAATACAGAAGTTATTTTGCCAAGGCAGACAGAAAGATATCATATGATTTCACTTATATGTGGAATCTAAAAATAAACACAAAACAGAAACACTCAAATACGCAGAAATGATGGTTGGCAGAGGGGAAGGTGGTGGGGGATTCATTTATCTCTATATGAATAAAATATAGTAAAAAGGAGAACAATCATGGGAATCAAGATAGTATTATTCCTTTATAATTATCTTTCGATACTGAATAATGTTGCTCTTACTGTTATATTTTTTAAATCTACATTCATATTCATTCATGTAAAATAAACTGTATAAAATGAATGTGGAAAAAACCCAGAGAACAAATGTATATCCATGTGTATCTACTTTCAATACCCTCGGACAGATGTACAGAAATGGAGACAAATAATTAGCTGGTAAATCTCATCCTCTTTATCATTGTAAAGTCTGTTGTCATCTCTTCCATTAAAGCCTTCTTTGACTTTGACTTGATAGGTCTTACTATAGAAAAATGTTGAAGGATGAAACACTCATGCAGAAACACTCATGCAGTTTAAAACCTCTATGTCACAGTTTTTATTTGGGTAACAGGACTTTAATAAAGACAGACTAAGTAGCTTAATGAAGACAATAACTTACTATCTTGTTCCTCATTCTATCTCTATGACCGTTCAGCAATTAGCAAAGTGCCTAGCAGAAACTGGGCTTCTTATATTGAGAGAATGAAAATACATGAATGCATAAATGAAGACAAAGCACTAAAACCTAATGACTGTCCTCCGAGACTATTAATAAGTTCAATAGTTTTCCTTAGCTATGTATGGTTCACTGTTCTAGAGTTCTCATGTCAACTCATTCTTATTATTTCCATTTTACAGTTGAGGAAACCAAGACATGAAGTAACGCTCAAGGCCACACTGTGAACTCTACGGCAAGGATTCAAATTCAGAAAGTCTGAGTCTAGAGCCTAGGCTTTAACCCACCGTGATACAGATTTCTAGAAATGCCACTTTAAAAACACACACTGTAAGTCTACTTCTTAAAAATGACTAAAAGGACAACAGGTAGAAGACTTGAAGAATTTTTCAAAGTAGTTGGAGAAAAGGAAGTTGAAAAGATTGAAATCAGGCATGCAGATTTTGTAAAAATGTAGGACAACAGACTTTTAAAGCATCCAATCAATGTAGAATACCTTCAACTATAGAAGTTATTCTAACAACTTATCTCAAGAGAATTAAAGTCAGGAAATAAATGGAATTTGAAATTTTCATTCACACAAGACTAAACATTAAGTCTTTTTGTTTTTTTAAGTTTATTTTTGAGAGTGAGCGCGTTGAGGAGGGGCAGAGAGAGAGGGAGAGAGAGAGAATTCCAAGCAGGCTCTGCACTGTCAGTGCGTGGAGCCCAATGCAGGGCTTGAGCTCATGAACCATGAGATCACGACCTGAGCCGAAATCAGAGTCAGATGCTTAACTGACTGAGCCACCAAGGAACCTCAAAATCTTTGATGGTATCTTATTGTAAAAATGAATATGATGAAACTCTCTGTTATCAATTCACAGTCACATTTTCTTGTTGAGAAATTCTAAGAGTACATGTTTTTTAACGTTTATTTATTTACTTTTATTTTTGAGACAGAGAGAGACAGAGCATGAACAGGGGAGGGGCAGAGAGAGAGGGAGACACAGAATCGGAAGCAGGCTCCAGGCTCTGAGCCATCAGCCCGGAGCCCAACGCGGGGCTTGAACCCAGGGACCGCGAGATCGTGACCTGAGCTGAAGTCGGACACTTAACCGACTGAGCCACCGAGGCACCCCAAGAGTACAGGTTTTTAATGTGCTGGTATCTTACCTTTTCTTTTTGCTGATGATCATGTCCATGGTTTGGAGCAGTCGCCGTTCCAGGGCGAGGATATCTGCATCAGTCACATTTCTATAATAAGCACAAACTGTTAGCAATGTTTTGGGACCCCATCCTTGGGCATAATAAATACAAGGCCGCTGACAAACACATAAACCTCAATTGTTACCCAGTAATTGAAGGACCTCTTTCTAGAGAATATTAACATGATTATAATAAACAGAAGTCCTTTTGTTGCCATGTTTTATAGCTAATATTTTTTACAGTCTCAGGGTAGTGGAAGGTAAGTGGCTCTCTTATATAGTCTTTCTTACCTCTGATCCAATGACATTTTTTAAAAATATTTTTAATGTTTGTTTATTTTTGAGAGAGACAGACATTCATGAGCGAGGGAGGGGCAGAGAGAGAGAGGGAAACAGAGAATCTGAAGCAGGCTCCAGGCTCCGAGCTGTCAGCACAGAGACTGACATGGGGCTTGAACTTGGGAACGGCGAGATCATGACCTGAGCTGATGTCAGAAGCCCAACCGACCAAGCCACCCAGGCGCCCCTGATCCAGTGACATTTATGAGGTATCCGTAAGCACGCCTGCAGCTTGGCAAAGCTTTGTGCAAGGGCAGTCTTGTAGCCAATGAGGTTTATCCGAGGCACAATTAGTGCTACTTTTGGGAGGAAGCGATTGACTGAAGTTGGGATTAGCTTGCACTGCTGTCCACAAGAAATGTGCCTTTAAGAGGAGGTAGAGGGTCTGAGTGAAACAACCATTTTAAAAATAAGTGAATGTAGGACAAATAAGGACAAACAATATAAGTGATAAGACTTATTCAGGAAGACTCCTAGGATAATGCCCATAAGGGCAGAGGGAAAGAATAAAAAGTCCGTGTCACAGATCTAATACTTAAGTATTAATGATGGCAGCATGATATCACGTACGTACGCATGAAGTCATAGGAAGAAAGAAAAGAGACGAAGTTCTCTTTACCTGAGGAAGTAGGACATGTACGTGTATGGGCAGTTGACAGCACCAAATCCAGAAAGAAGAGCCATGAGAGTCACACCGATCACACCTACCCGGCTGATGAGCTGTTCTATGGACAAAATCCCTAAAAACATCAAAGCACCTTAATGTCAGCTGATAAAGAGCAAATGTACTGTGAGAGGAAACATCACGAAAAACATCAACTGTTACATACAGCTTATGTAAGCCAATTTTAATTATCAATATGTATATCTTCCATAATAAATGTATAAAAGTCTGTTGATTTTCGTCATATCTCACATGCTTCTAGAATCATCTCCTACTGGGTGATGGTAATAGTAATAATTATAAGTAACACTCACTGATTGCGTACTCAAGGTAGTGTGAACACTAACAGAGCAATGCACTTTCAGTAAAAGCTTTGGTAAAAAAAAATACATGTATCAGCAAAGTAAGTCTGCTGGAGATTTACTTTGCAAAGTAACACTTTGCACTATAGTTACTGTCAATATATATATATGTATATATATATACACACACATGCATACATATATATATACACATATATACATATATATACACACACATTTCCTCCTTAGGTCATAAGCTCTTTAGGTCTCAGGAGCTTATGTTTTATTCATTTGTGCCAATAAACAGATAAGGCATCTAACAAACGGGCTGAATTTATACGTGAATGAGTACTTCAAACGCAAATATGTGAGTTTTTGATGATCAGTTGCATTCTAATTATCAACTGTTTCCTATGATTTGAGAATGCTGAAAGTCTGTAGGTAAAATAAATGCTGTTGAGATCTTGGATAAATGAGAGAAGGCAATGCTGAAGAACAAGCCAGGAAGTTTGGAAGCACCCGACAAAACTAGCTTTGTTTTTACTCCTGTTTCTAGGATGGGATCCACTTCAGCATTATCTACCCCTATGGCCTAACACCAGAGCTGCCATGCAGGAATTCTGTTGGCTTTGGAACTGAAATTCCAATAATCATGTTCTCTTGCTCTTGTGTTTCTACTACACCACTTTAGAGCTCTTTGTGACCTCTGGTCTCTTGTCCTTTGCTTCCCCCTACCTTCCATTTCCTTCTTCACTGAGCCTGACCTCCAAGCTTGCTTGCTTTAACTTCTCTCACTAGGACTCTGTCCCCACTGTCCTTCTGAAGTGCTGATCCTGAAAACTCCCAATCCTGGATCAATCTGACACTCGGTCTTCCCTGTGCCCGTGCCTGAGATGCTAAAACGCGTCCCGACGTTGGTGCCATTACAGATTTAGGTCTCCAGTCTTAACATGGCTTACACTACTACTGAGGGATCCTTTTCTTGCCCTTGGTCAACCATCTCTCCCCACCCCCCCAGCAGATAATCTTTAATCCATTTTCTCAATCCTTGTTCTCCTTAGCCAATGCCCTCATTACAGAAGTTATTTGTTATACCACCTTCACTCTACTATATTCACATCTGCAATCATCCTCCCACCTTGTCCCCCTCAAACAAGACAGTGTCCAAAGCTAAGACTTCTCTATGTGCTTTGATCTTATTCCCTTTCTACCTCCTCCAGAATCCTGTTCCATCTCCTGTCATCTCTCTCATCTTCAATCTTTCCTTCTTTGCTGGTTCTTTCCCTGCAGTTTCAAGTCTCTTTCCTAAGGAAGGTTAAGGCCTTGAGTTTACCTCTAGTTACCAATCCTCTATTTTTCCTTTAATGGCCACGCTTTTTGAAAGGAGTTTACACTTCCTATTACCTCTTCTTCACTTCCACTTATTCCTCAACTGGCTGCAATTCAGCTTTCATTCCATTCTCCTACCCTAAAGGAAACTGCTTTCACTAATAATTGTAATGGCAATAAAAAATTGGCAACATTCATCAAGCACCTGTTATGCGCCAGGCACCGTGGAAGCATTCTACTTGTATTAATTCATTTGCTCCTCATTACAGCTCTATGAGGCAAACAGTATCGAAAACCTCATTTTACAGGTAAGGAAATGGAAGCACTGAGGAGGTAAATTTTGTCAAGGCCACACAGCTAGCAAGAGGCAGAGTCAGGCTTCAAACCCAAGCAGTGTAGCTCCACAGCCTATGCTCTTAACCATTACTATAATATGGTCATGAATTTTCTTCTGGTTGCAAAACCCAATGACATTTCCAATCCTGCCTTTATTTGATCTTTTATGACACTGAATCATTGCTACTTAAAATTACTTTCCTTTCTTGGCTTTCATACCATTTCCCTCAGTTATCCCTTTTACTTCTCTCGTATTTTCTTGGTCTTTCTCTGTTCATAATGGGCCAAAATAATCTTTCATTTCAGTCTATACATTTTTCCATGGGTGGTACTGCGCTTTTCCCCAGATTCATCTAACGACATTTAGCTGATGGTGCCTGAGTTTTTTAGATTCCTGGAGTTATCTCCCTGAGGACTCCTAAATCCATTCTTTGTCCTAAATTGCTGACCTCGTGTATCCAACTGCCTACTGAACATCACTTTGGATGTGCACAGGCACTTCAAATTCAACATACCTCAAGTTCAACTTATCTTCCCCTTTCTGCATTACTTATCCTAGAAAATGACATCATCAAGTATCTAGTCACCATGACAGAAAAATCTACACCACTAGTTTCCATTCTGTCTCTTACTCTCCAATGACTCCACCAGGCTTTTTTACCTCAGGGCGTTACACGATGTCTCTGGCACCTTCTTGCTGGGTCTACCTTTGTCTTGTCCTTTAAATCTCAGTTTAAATAATTCCTCAGAAAAGCTGACTCTAACCACTTACATGTAATTTGACATCTTTATTTGCATTGTTGTCTACCATAGCAACCTGTTTGCTCTTTGATAATGATCACGATCAGCAATCACTCGTTTATATATTTGTTGTTTAGTCCTTCCTGCCAGAAGGTAAGTTGCTGGAGGGCAGAAACCTAGTTAGTTTGTTCATGGTTGAATCTCCAGCACTAACAATAAACTAGGTGCTCAGAAACTATCTGTGCAATGTTAAAGGAATGACTAAATCCTCATCCAAATTCTGTTGATTCTACTTCCCACATAACTCTTTACATCCTCTATTTTTTTAATGTTTATTGATTTTTGAGAGACCGAGAGAAAGAGAGAGAGACAGAGACAGAGATGGTGTGAGCTGAGGAGGGGCAGAAGGAGGGGCAGAAAGAGAGGGAGACACAGAATCCGAAGCAGGCTCCAGGCTCTGAGCTGTCAGCAGAGCCCGATGCGGGCCTCGATCCCATGAACTGTAAGATCATGATCTGAGCCGCAGTCAGAGGCTTAACTAACTGAGCCACCCAGGTGCCCCTACATCCCCTTTATAGGAAGGAATCCTGCCTTATTGATCTTTGTTTTTCTTACTGCCTGTCACATGGAAGGTGTTCAGTAGATGTTTATTGACTATGGGTACATAATTATCATCTGGTATCATAAAAAAGTCCAAGGAATTAATATAGGTTACTAAATGTAAAAAAACTAGAAAAATGTCCCCTCTACTTTTATTCCCTTTAAGGTAGTGCCCCTTTATTAAATATCTTTTTCTGGTCTAAATTACTGTTTAGATACTACCGACTTCATCCTAGCATTTCTATGAAGTAAAGGTCAGTCATTATTTGTTTTCTAGCTACTAGATGGAAAGTCTGATGGATGAAGTGACATGCACAAGGCCATCTAACTGTTGCCATTTGCTCACACAGACTCCTTTTAGCTTCATGTACTTTCTTAGCCTCTCTTACCCTTTCTCACTGTTGAATGCCTTCCACCTTTCCTAGGTACAGGCACTGCAAGAAGGAGTATTTTCACGGACATCTTTTCATGATAGGCAAGGCCTGGGTCTTGCAGTCTTCTGTGGTCTCCACAACAATGAACCATACCGGTTGTTGGGGCAGTCCTGGACAAGCTCTACGATGGCAGGGTAAGCCTGGCTGCTTCCCATCCATTGCCTAAACTTTGCTTCCTATTTACTTCTCTTAGTCAAATGAATTAGACACCTGAATATTCAGACATAAAACCAAAATGCTTATTTCCTGGAGGAAATACTAAGGAAAGACTAAAAGTGAAACTCTCTCTAGCGCTTCCCCCCAGTAGCTTCTTTAGGATATCCCTATAGGATTTAGAAATAAGGACAGATGAAGATCCAAAAGATGTGGTGGTCTTCATATTCCCTCAGGCATGGTCTGGCTGTACAGGTCATGTGAACTGACTGCTCACAAGGAGAAAGCTGGAGACAGGCATCAGAGTCTCTCTGGGCTGTACGTGACCTGTGCTATCATTGTAAGCATTGGGGTCTTTTTAGAATTCTTGTCCCTCTTCGGTCTATTTGAAACCATTTATATGAGATCTGTATTATCAGGGCTTCTCTACTCCAAAATCCTTCCCTACACGGACATGTACATGTTAATCATATTAGCAAATCCTAAATTCCTACCCAGAATGTCATCTTCTTAAACTCATCTACTACCTTGGAGAGACAGAAATTGCTTTTCTCATTCAGTAATGCAATAAACACGCATTAAACACTTTATGTGCTAGGTTTCATGCTAGACACCAGGGATGCAAAGACCAGTAAGATGGAGTTTTTGACCTCAGGCTCCTCAGGGAACTCACAAGTTAAAGAGGAAGTCAGAAGAGGTAACAAGTAATTATAATCTTTATAGGTGATACAAGTATATTGAGGTGGGAGCAATTAATACCTTGTAATGATGGCCAGAAAAATCTTAAGAGGAATGAACTGACAGGAATTCAATACTGAAAGAAAAGGCATTTTCCACAAGGAATGTTGAGGCTGACAGAACAGCTCTAAAAACTTCAAGTAATTTGGTAGGACTGGAGACAGGCACAGAGAAAGACAGCAATAGTCAGGCCATAGGAGGTCTTGTATGCCATGCTAAGAATCTGAATGCTTTTGGTAGCCCATCCTGCTTTCCTATAAATAGTACAAACTCCCTAATACTCCATAATAAATCACTTTCTGCCTTAAACTAGTTAGATTCTGTTTTCTGCTAGAAGAACCCTGACACAATAGGAGAGTGAAATGAATAGATGTGTATTTTTTTAAAACCTCTGGTATCAAAGTGCCAGTATATTTATTATAGGTGGGCTTGCTAATCTATTTTAGATAGATTCATATATATATATTTCTGAAGTACTAGGACTTTTAGCTGAGAGACTATTGTTCATGGTTTTTAGCACAGAAATTATGGCTATATAATCTGCTCTTATATTTAAAGAGGTTTTTTTTAAGTTTTTATTTATTTATTTAAGTAAGCCCTACACCCAACTTGGGGCTCAAGCTCATGACCCCAAGATCAAGAGTCACATACTCTATCCACTGAGCCAGCCAAATGCCCCTGCTCTTGTATTTGAAATGAACTTTCTTTGTGTAAGAAGAGACACTGATTCCTAGAAAGCTTTTCTTTACCTACCTATTTTGAATGTTTATGTCACCACTCTTTCCCAAAATGCATATATTCCCTAAAGACAATGATGTCTTTATTATGGGTACTTCACCTCCAAACACACACATAAATGTTTCCCCGTACTTCTGCATACGATATCAGGAGTTTTCAAAAAAATTTTTTTTAATGTTTTATTTATTTTTGAGATCGAGAGAGACAGAGCATGAGCAGGGGAGGGGCAGAGAGAGAGTGAGACACAGAATCCGAAGCAGGCTCCAGGCTCTGAGCTGTCAGCACAGAGCCCGACGCGGGGCTCAAACTCACAAACCACAAAATCATGATCTGAGCCGAAGTTGGACGCTTAACCGACTGAGCCACCCAGTCGCCCCATGGAGTTTTAAGTTAAAGACAAATTTTCCTACCCCTTACTCTCTTGAAGTTCATTCACCAACCTAAGGTCAAAAACTCCTACTCTAAAATCATAGAGGTAGTTTCTTTCCAAAGCCAGCACTGAGACTTCCTAGGACGAAGGGAAGTTCAGTTCAAAAGCAGATCATTTTTAGAGAAATAACTTGCTATATTTCCCATAATCAGAACTTTTTTTTTTTTAAATTTTTTTAATGTTTATTTATTTTTGAGACAGAGAGAGACAGAGCATAAACGGGGGAGGGGCAGAGAGAGAGGGAGACACAGAATCTGAAGCAGGCTCCAGGCTCTGAGCTGTCAGCACAGAGCCTGACGCGGGGCTCGAACTCACGGACCGTGAGATCATGACCTGAGCCAAAGTTGGACGCTTAACTGACTGAGCCACCCAGGCGCCCCAGAACTTTTAAAAAAGTTATTGTTTTTCAAAATGAGAAAATGGTAAACAATTATTTCCCTCTCCCTGTCACATATTCACTCACCATGTTTCGGGCTGAGAATGGGAAATGGGTCTCCTAGTTTCCAGAAGAAGTACATGAAGGTCAACCACAGGAGACAGGAGAAGAGCAGTCGCTGCCTATGCACTAAGAAGGACGAGAAAGACTAAGGTTAAATGGATCCACATTAGAGAGCTTGCTCTACTTCCAGATATGGAATCATGCTAACTACGATTTGACTGGCTTGTCCACTTGGCAAAGGAATGATGGAATAATACCATTTTTAGAGAAAGCGTATTTATCGTCGCAAGAGGAATTTGGCTGAATTAAGATGTGGGTTAAGGGAGACAGAACAGTAGAAACAGAAAGATAGTTGTGGCCACACAGGTGGCTTAATTATTCATTCAACATTGATTTTATGCCTACTTTTTAAAGATGCTGGTGTGGGGCACCCCCAAACAACAGTAGTTACTGAGAGTAATACAGAAATGAAACTCTCCACAGCCTCAGTCCCCACGAATCCTTGTCTCAATCAACGTGCTGACATGAGCAGGTAAAATACTCACGTTTACAAATACTCACATAGTCGGATGTTGCTCACAATAAAATAGCCAATGTAAAAAGGCACCATGAACACCAGGATCAGAAGGATTACGCACAGGTTCATTTTCCAGTGAAAATAACGGGAACTGAAATGAGTATCAAAGAATATGGCTAAGAGGGGAAGGAGGCAGCAACTTCCACTCTCTTTAGTCTTCCGAAAGATCTCTTGCTCTTTGAACTCAATACCAGATATATCCCATCCAATTAGTCCAGTAGGCTGTTACGGTCTGCTTGTTTATAGAGGTTAAAGAATAGATTATAAAGTTCTGAAAGGTATATATGACCATCCTAACTTCCTAAGAATTTTACCTATTCAAATGAAATGTTAATGCTCTAGTTATATTCATAGGCAGTGTATAATAACCTATTAACATACACTATCACTGGTAGAATGGCTATTGTTTCTCTTACCACTGGGAGGCTCATAAGAATTAAGAGAAAATAAATATTAATGGCAATATGTGCTATAAAGACATAAACATTTCTTACGTATCTTCAATATAAATAAACATTTGATTTTCATGACTACTTTAATGCTTATAAACTGTATTTTATTAACTGACTAAAATATTTTTAGGACTTTTCTAATGTTATGCCTTTTATTCCCATGACTTACACATTCCATAATCAGAAGCCTGTATCTCCCACTCCCCTTCACCCATTTTGCCCAATCCTCTACTGTGGACATTTTTTAAATGAAAAATTTATTGAGATATAATTCACCCCTTTAAGATATAACTCACCCATTAATAATCCAATGGTTTTAGGATACTCACAGAGTTGGCAGCCATCGCAACACACTTTAGAACATTTCATCACTCCATAATGAAACTCTGTTCCCATTACCTCTCCTTTCCTCTCAACTGCCCCAGCCTTAGGAAACCACCAATCTACTTTAAGTAGATTTAAACAGATTTACCTATTCTGGAAATTTCATATAAATGGAATCATACAGTATATGGTCTTGTATCTGGTTTCTTTCACTTTGCATGCTATGCCATCTATCAATACTTCATTTCTGTTTATGGCTAAATAACATTCATTCAACTGTATGGATATGCCACATTTTGTTTTTTCATTCATTAGTGGAGGGGCATTTGGATTGTTTTACTTGTAAGCTATTTTTTTCTAAAATTTTTAACATTTATTTATTTCTGAGAGACACTGAGAGACAGAGAACAAGCGGGGGAGGGGCAGAGAGAGAGAGAGAGACACAGAATCCAAAGCAGGCTCTAGGCTCTGTGCTCACAGCACAGCTCTGTGAGCACAGAGCCTGACACGGGGCTCAAACCCACAAACGGTGAGATCATGACCTGAGCCAAAGTCAGTCGCTTAACCGATTGAGCCTCCCAGGCGCCCCATTATTATAAACAGTGATGCTATGATCATTTGTGTACAAACTTTTGTGTGGACATGTTTCATTTCTTTTTATATTTATACTGAGGAGTGGAATTGCTGGGTCATATGATTACTATTTAATTTTTTGAGGACTGCCACTATTTTCCAGAGTGGCTGCACCATTTTACATTCTCCCCAGGAAGAATGCTAGGGTTCTCCACAAATTCTCCAAGCTTCACCCACACTTGTTACTGTCTTTTTGATTATAGCCACCCTGATGGGTGTTAAGTGGTAGCTCATTGTGGTTTTGATTGGCATTTCCTCTCAAATGGCTAATGACGTTGAGTGTCTTTTCACGTGCTTATTGGGCATCCGTATCTTATTTGGAGAAATGCCTATTCAGATCCTTTGTTCTTTAACAATGTGTCTTTTTATTATTAAACTATTAACAGTTCTTTATATATACTAGATTGAAGTCTCCTTCAAGTGATTTATAAAAATTTTTTCCTCATTCTTGGGTTGTCTGTTTACTTTCTTGATAGTGTCTTTTGTATTTATTGATTTTTGAACTTACACTTGGGCCTTGTTTCAAAAAGTTTAGTGGTTAAGTGGTTTATGAGGATATATAAAATACAGAATGATGAAATAAACTGTAAGTAGGAAAAGAAAGGAAAAACATGGGAAAAGATAGGTAAAAAAGCAGGCTAGGCCTGATGACAGTTTTGAAAATGCAAACCATAGGATTCTGGAAACTTATATGAGTGGATCATAAATTTAGCTTTAAGCTTTCTAATGGTCGACATCAAATAGAAAATTTGATCAGTTAAACAAGTGACAGTGCTACGGGAAAAAACAATTGCTTCAAGGAAGCATAACTATTACTGAAATTATTACCAAGACTGTAATGAAATTTCTCCAAAGATTTCCTAAAGAAGAAAATGTGAGGGCAATTAACAATGTCTTCAACAACACCCTTTCAAGAGAAAGGTCAAAATGAGTTTCACTGGGCTGTTCCTTACCGTTTCTCCTTAGTACAGGGGGTGGGTATCATAAAATAAAGAGCTATTCATTAAAAGCTACACTACAAAATGCCAGTATCATTTAGTCTATATATACAGACAGCTTTTTACTGCTCTGGATTAACCCACTGTTACTGCATCTAGAGAAACAAAGACGCTGCACATTCTCTGGGCAATTGTACTTAGTATTTCAGCTCAACTTCTAAAAGCATCGGGAGACAGTTTGAAATGACAAGGGTGACACATATTGCCAATTAAAAGTGAACCACATGTTTTAACTGTTATATGAGCCAAGAGTAAAATGACATTCTCTTGGAAAAATTGAGGATCCTAACAAGATTATATATTTGAATAGGAGACAATACCACTTCTGCTTAGAGGGGAGTCAAAAAATACTCTTGGTTAGGGCCAAGATTTTCCTTTGAAAACTTCTGAACGCAGTCAACACACCAATATAATATATAATCAAGGCCCATATTTCTGTGACATAGTAGGGCCAAATGTTAGCATGAAAGAAATAGGGGTAACTGAACATGTCTTAGTTTACACAAACCCAACCCCCCCCAAAAGCACCCTAAGAACAACCAGATTTTAGCAATGCAACTTCCTATATTCTTTAAGATAAACTATTTAAGAAACTATCAAAGTAACTGAGTTTAAAGGTCTTCCTGTATGGATTAATTATAAATGAGTTAAAAGTGGGGACATCATCTACCAAAAACAATTTTGGTTTTAGAAAATATCTGAGCCAGTCTTTTCTTTTGGCACTTAGATCAGTAGTCAGCAAACTATGGCCTTCCAGACACCTGTTTTTATAAGTAAGATTTTATTGGAACACAGCCATGAATTTGTTTATTCATCGCCTATGGGTGCTCTCATTCCACAGCAGCAGCGCTGAGGAGTTGTAATGGAAACCACATAAGCTGTGGAGCCTAAAATATTATCTGGTCCATTATAGAACAACTTACCAGCCTCTAGTTAGAGAGCAGTGAAAGTTCCAGCTTGTGATAATAACATTTAGTAATTTTGAAGTTAAAGAACACTGGTCTATTCTTGATAGTCACAGGATCTATATCTTGCTCATCCAAAAAAGGTTTGAAGAACTAGTTTAATAGAAGAGGCAGAACATACTCTTGTTTTATCATACGATAAGCTTTTAATTTACCTATCAAGAGACATTAATTATCAACTCTGATTCTCAACGGAATCTGCGAATACAGTCTAAGTCTCAAGTGTCAGGAGTCTGAAACAAGTTATACAGCTTAGCTCAGCACCGATTCCTGACTACAGAGTCAAATGCCACCTTATTCTTGAAAGATTTTTCCATGCAGTGATAAAAACACACAGGTCATCACAGAATAGCTGATGTACTCTACACACAATGGCCTAAAAAACCCCAAACTTCCTGTTTAACAAGAAATACTTTGGACTATAACAAACAACATGTCTGTTATTTGGAGAGGAATAGGAGTTGCTTTTTAAAAACGCTTTAAAGAAGACTTTAAATTCAATCAGACTTGACCAGGCCTGTGAAATCAACAAAGGTAGTGAGAGCTGGAGTTCAGACTTCAGAGAAGCCCATACAGGACTAACTGAGGAATTCTGATCTTTTCAGGTAGAGATTTTTTTTCATTAGCACAGCAATGTGAAAGGCCAATAGCAGGATTCAAAGAGCAGCCTCAGGACAATAAAAGCTCTAGGAGTGTAGCCTGGGACCTAGGCTCTCTCTCATAGCCTCATTCTCAATGAGCTCAGAGCTAATGGTCAGATTTCTTTTTCCCTATTTCTCACGGTCTGTGTCAAACCAGCTACCAGGTGGCTGGGACCCAAATTTGCTAGGATTCTTATAGTTACTGAGACTAAACTAACTGCATGGTAGAATTTTTTCAGCTATGGGATTCAGGTAAGTCTTCTACCATAAAGAAATCTTATAGGTCTCTTCATGAGAAGAGCTAATTAGTACTCACCTGCTATTCAATACTTTTAAGATTTCAAAGATGATGAGCTCAAACATGGTGCACGAAAATGCGAAAGTCACAGAGAAGATCACCTGTACCACATATTGACGTACCTATTAAAAGTCAAATACAGAATACAAGTCATGTCCTTGTGTGAAATATTGAATTGATAATCTTCTGGTCACAAGTCTGACAAAGAAGAAATTCTTAAATCACTGGAAACAGGGCAATAGCAACTTTCTTGGAGCTAAAGAAACAGATGGAAGTAGGTAGTATTTCTAAATCATGACGCACTTTTATCATCATCTTGTGGATGGAGAATTTAAAGCACAAGATGAAGTGACAGGGTCAGGAGTAGCACTTGGAATTCATGATGCACACTGATCAAAAAAATGGACAGATGTACACATATGTGTAGGTTCATACTAAAAGGGTTTCTTCAACACTCTGCAGGCCTTGGACCAGTTTTGGAACCTCCCCTGGGAGGCCTTCTTGAGCAAAGCAGAATCTCTAGAATCCTGGGCTCTTTCAGACAACAACCCCAAACTCCCTGGGGAAGGTTTAACGGTGAACATCCTAGAAATGATCTAAAAGTAGTCCACAGCCATTGAGCTTACTACTAAATGAGGATTAATTAGGAAATGTCCAGTCTAAGCTGGTGCTTCTATGAATTCAAGACTTAAGAACCAGATCAGCCTTAGCATTTTGGTATTAACTTAGGATGTAAGATTGGTCATTAACACTGAAGGTCAGATACCCAAACTAATGGGAACATTTATGAGACGTAAGTTAAATTCTCTTCCAAAAAATATCTGCTATTGTTCTGTATACTGATATTACTAAGACATGATAGTTCTTGCTCCTAGGCTACATATGACTTGCTTTAAAAAAAAAAAAAATCAACTAAACTTAAATCATATTCTCCAATTTAAAAATTATATAGTACTCATTTGGCCAAAACTCCCTATCTTGGAAGTGAACATGACCTTTCTTGAACGGAGGAATTTTACTCGCCCACTTTAAAACAATCTAAATACATAGAGTAGTATAACCAAAATGATATCTTCTTACTTCATAGTCCTTAAACAGTTGGCGCATGAAGAAAAGCCATCCAAATCCAAAGAAAAGTATCTGGAGGAGAAAGAAAATCGAATTGTCAATATATGTCATCTTTTGAGAAATGCCTAATACAGACTATTTTATGATAAAAGGTCTGCTAAACAATTAACTTATCTCAGAGATTAAAGACAAGATCCACTTATGTCAAGTCCATAACATTGGGAGAGGATGTTAAAATGCTCTTCAATTTTTGAAGTTATCCATGTTTTAGAACATTGTTTAAGTTAGGCAAAAATAAAATATTTTTTCCTGTAATCCTATGATTATCATTTTAGCCAGAGATGCTAGCAAACAAAAACAGAAACCAGTGATACTTGCTTCTTATATTAGATCCCTGTTTGCAAGTATCTCGAAAAACCAAAACTTTATGGGAAAGGAGTTAAAATTAAAAAAAAAAAAAAGGTAGAAAAACTGATTTTTTAATGTCTTTTCTTTCGTGTAGCTTTCTTAGCCTCTCCACAATCCTTCCTAATCCACATAAAGTGGTTTTCATCTCAGTATAAAGCCAAGAGATTGAAGGATCCCACTTCAATGGTTTCAGTTTTGGTTCGAGCTGGCATCAGAGATCGTAGCCACAAGACAGCCCTGTTCAGTGCTCCAAAAGCTGGTCTGTTTTTCACTGGTGAACAGAACCTTTGCTACATACACACACTGATACAACTCCTTTTTTTTTTTTTAAACAGTTTATTTTTCTTAAAGTGATCTTTACATCCTACATGGGGCTTGAACTCACGACCCAGATACCAAGAGTCAGATGCTCTACTGGCTTAGCCAACAGGTGCCCCATAACTCCTCTTATATGGGTTAAGAACTTTAAGAATAAAATTCTTTTATGCCTCCCCACCAACTTCAGAAGGAAGTGTGAACTCTTGAGCATGGTTTAGAAGACTCCTCCAGCCTCTTGTTGTGTCCCTCCTACCCACCAAACTCACATTTTCAGCCACATGAAACTGCCTATGGTTCTTTAGACACAATATTCTTCTTTCATATCAAGATTTCTATGGACATTGTCCTCTGACAGGAACTTCTCTCTAGTCCTTACAGGTCTTAATTCTTAGAACCTCTGGAAGGCTGGCTCTGACCTCTTAAAGGTAAGTTGCTCTTTTTATATAATCCTATTCTACCCTGTATTTCCAAAGGACTTGCCACACAGTTTTGTAATGTCTAATTTAATCACACTTTCTTAGACATTAGACTGTAAGCTCTGTGAGGACAACGATGTTTGAATGTCAATCTGTATTTCCAGCACCCTGTACAATGCCTGGCACATGGCAGACTCTCCATTAAAGTCTGCTGAACGGATAGATGGTCCATAGCGAAAGGTGGTTTGTTCTTGAACACTAAGCCTCAATTTTTTGGTGACAACTTCAATGTGCTGCGCTAAGTGCTGGGGATACAAAGATGAGTCAGACAGTCACCACCTACAAGGAGCTTGAAGTATAAGTGGTGAAGACACTAAGTAAGTAATTATAATGTCACATGGGACGTGTGAGGAAAGAAATATACACATATGTAAAAGAATATGGAAGAGGGAGTTAGGGTGGATTTTCTGGAGAATATCTTAGTTGAAGAAGGTTTTAATTCAGGGTTAAAACCTGTATCATGTGCAAATTTGGGGATTATATGTATTTTTCTAGGCAGAGGTTCTAAGGTATTTGTCACATAGTCCAAGGTTTCTACCACCCCTAAACTATTAAACGACTACTCTCTTAAAGGATGAAAAAAAGCAATACGCAGGTAAAAGACAGGGGATGGAGGCAGGAAGACTGGGCTTTCCTTCCACGTAGGAAAGAATAGGAGGACAGGCACAGAAGTGAGAAAATAGCATGGTATATACATGGGAGTATCCTGGGAATATACATGGGTATATACAACACATGATTGGGTGCTGCTGGAAGATAAAACTCAGAGAAGGAAGCCGTTAAAAATGAGACTTAGGAGGAGCAGGAGACCAATGAGTAAGAGTCCTAAAGGCCACCCGAAGGAGCTTGTAGTCTACAGGTGATGAGTCCTATTTTAATAGGGCAAAGACATGGCCCGGTTTGTTTTATATGGAGCACTTTGGTGGCCACGTGGATTTGAAGGAAACAACACTGTAGAAAGAGAAAGTTTACAGAAGGTTGCTGCAGCAGTCCAGATGACAGATGATAAAGGCCTGAATGAAGACACTGGTTGCTGGAGAGGAGGCAATCGATTTGAGTACTTAGAAGGTTAAATCTGCAGGGAGGAATAAAGCTTGACTTGTCTGGAATACACAATGAAGATTGAGGCCACCCAACTTATATAAAGAATATTGGATAAATAAAAGGTCTGGGAACTAGGCTGGGATATTAAGAGAGGAGTTCACTTGCTAAGTGCCTGAGGGCCATCCAGGTCAACACAGAAGAGATTATGAAGGCAGAGCTCAGATACACCTGAGTTAAAACCATCTAAGTATGTGAGATCACCCAGGAATAGTATGTATAGAGTGAGAAGAGCAACATGGCAAGAAGAAACAGTGGAGGGTAGGAATGGGGGAGAAGAGAGCAGGAGGGAGACAGAGAAAGAGTGGACAGAGACTAGACACCAGGAGAGTGGAGTATCCTGAAACCAAGGGAACAGAGTTTGAAGGAGTGTTAAATGAAGCAGAGGGACAATAAAACCAGGACTGAATATTGTTCAAAGGATTTGGTTAACTTGAACGTCAATGCTGACCTTAAGGAAAACAGTTTGAATAGTGAAATGGGGGGAGGAACCAGACTGCGGGTGGGCTGGGGGTGAAAAAGGTAAGGCAAGGGAAACAATGAACACAAATTAACCTAGCGAGAGCCAAGAATGAGAAATACCAACAGCATTTTTCACAAAACCAGAATAATACTAAAATTTGTTTGGAATCACAAAAGACCTTGAACAGCCAAAACAATCTTGAGAAAGAAGAACAAAGCTAGAGGTATCACAATTCCACATTTCAAGATAGACTACAAAGCTGTAGTAATCAACACCGTATGGGTACCGGTACGAAAACAGACATATAGATCAATGGAACAGAATACAGAGCCCTGAAATAAACCCTAGCTTATATGGTCAATTAATCTACGACATAGGAGGCAAGAATATACAGTGGGGAAAAGCCAGACTCTTCAATAAACGGTGCTGGGAAAACTGGACAGCCATATGCAAAAGAATGAAACTGGACCACTTTCATATACCCTACACAAAAATAAACTCAAAATGGATTAAAGACCTAAATTTGAGACTGAGATTATTTTTTTTAATTTTTTTTTTAATCTTTATTTTTGAGAGACAGAGAGACAGAGCACGAGCAGGGGAGGGTCAGAGAGAGAGGGAGACACAGAATCCGAAGCAGGCTCCAGGCTCTGAGCTGTCAGCACAGAGCCTGACGCGAGGCTCGAACTCACGGACTGTGAGATCATGACCTGAGCTGAAGTCGGACACTCAACCGACTGAGCCACCCAGGAGCCCCGAGACTGAGATTATTAAACTCCTAGAAGAAAACACAGGCAGTAATCTTTGACATTGGCCTTAGCAACATTTATCTAGATAGGTCTCCTCAGGCAAAGGAAACAAAAATCAAAATAAACTATTGGGACCACATCAAAAAAAGATTTTGGACAGCAAAGGAAACCGCGAACAAAACAAAAAGACAACCTACTGAATGGGAGCAGATATTTGCAAATGATAAACCTGATAAGGGGTTGATATCCAAAATATGTAAGTAATTTATACAACATCCGAAAGGCAAATAATCCAATTAAAAATGGGCAGAAGACCTGAATGGACATTTTCCCAAAGAAAACATACAGACATGTGCCAACAGACACATGAAAAAATGCTCAACCTCACTAATCATCAAGGAAATGCAATTTTTTAAGGGAAATGCAAATTAAAACCACAACAAGATATCACCTTATACTTGTAAGAATGGCTACTGTTAAAAAGACAAGAGAGGCGCCTGGGTGGCGCAGTCGGTTAAGCGTCCGACTTCAGCCAGGTCACGATCTCGCGGTCCGTGAGTTCGAGCCCCGCTTCAGGCTCTGGGCTGATGGCTCAGAGCCTGGAGCCTGTTTCCGATTCTGTGTCTCCCTCTCTCTCTGCCTCTCCCCCGTTCATGCTCTGTCTCTCTCTGTCCCAAAAATAAATAAACGTTGAAAAAAAAATTAAAAAAAAAAAAAAGACAAGAAATAACAAGTGATGGCAAGGACGTGGAGGAAAAGGAACCCTTCTTGTGCACTGTTGGTGGGAAAGTAAATTGTGTAAAATGGTATGGAGGTTCCTTAAAAAATTAAAAACAGAAATTCCATAGGATCCATTAATTCTACTATTGGGTATTTACCCAAAGAAAACAAAAACACTAATTCAAAAAGATATATGCACTCCCATGTTTATCGCAGCATTATTTACAAACATCAGGATCCACAGATAGATGAATGGATAAGGAAGATGTGGTGCGCGCGCACACACACACACACACACACACACACACACTGTGGAATGTTATGCAGCCATAAAAAGGACGAGATCTTGCCATTTGCAACAATACATATAGACCTAGAGGGTATGAGGCTAAGTGAAATTAAGTCAGAGAAAGACAAATACCATATGATTTCACTTATATGTGGAATCCGAAAAAACAAGACAAACAAAAAGCAGAAACAGACCCATAAATTCATAGGACAAACTAAAGCCTGCCAGATAGGAGGGAGTGGGGGGATGCACTGGATGGGTGATGGGGAATGGGAAATACAGGCTTCCGGTTATGGAACGACTGTCACAGGGATGCAGATACGGCCGAGGGACTATAGCCAATGGTATTGTGATGGCAATGCATGGTGACAGAGGGTAGCACAGAACTCCCAGACTGGTGCAATCACCATGCTCTCTTTTGTACACCTGAAACCAAAGTAACATTATGTATCAACTATACTTCAATTAAAAAAACAACACAAAAAAAATTCTGACTGCTCAAAAAAGGCTGGAAAAGAGAAAACATTAGATAGTAGCCTAAGGACAAATGTGGGGAAAGAGAAAGTTTATAGGTCAAGGGGAAGAGAGGAGTAGAGTAAGGGGATAAACACGCGAGAAGGAACTGATGGGACACTAGAGGAGGAGTTGTTGCATCTGGTATTTCCATGGTAAGCATCTTGGCCACAAGCAGTTTTGCTGCAAACATTCTGCTGTGTAACTAATACGCCATAAGGCAGTTTTGCTTTAAAGGATAACAGCAAGTTATCAGTTTGGCTCATTTCTCCATCGATGCAATACCTCCATTTTTATATTATATATAAATATATATAATTTATATATATAGCCCTCAGAATGGTCTATACAGTGACACAGTTTTGTACCCACACTGACTGTAGAACCTTGATCCATCCATCAGTGGACATGTGGCCGTGCACCAAGAACAAACAACAGTGAGGAAGGCATTCAGGGTTCAATGAAAAGATCAGTTATAAATGTACATCCCGGTATTTGGAAACTGACACATCTCTTAATGAAAGAAGAAATTTTAGAGGAAAAACAAAAATATGTAATACCAAATGAGGAGACAAATCAACAAGCAAAAAAAAACCAAAAACCAAAAAACACGTATAATGCTATGAATGAAATACTGAAGATAGTGCTTAGGGTACAATCCACAAAATGAAATCATTTATTTGCCTAGTATTGCCAAGTGTGCTATGTTACACATTTTGGATGCATTCAAATATTTTATATCTCACAATAAGGTCTATCTAATTTTGTTATCCATTTTTCATGTTTTATGGTGTCCTTTTATTTTTTTATTATTTTTTTTTTATGATGTCCTTTTAAATGAATGTCCCGTTTTATTTTTGTAAGTTTATCTTTTACAGCAAAATTGCCTTATGGTCAATCAATTATGTGGTGAAAATACTTGTGGCAAAGATGCATACAGGGAAACTGAATTGAAGGTATTAATGATTTATTATGATTAGCGGCAACTATCCTTTATTGACCATGTACTATATTCCAGGAACTCTAAATACTTAGCATTGTAATCTCATGAAATCATAAAAACCTACGGTACGTGTCATTATCCTCATTTCAGAGAAAGCTGAGGTTTACAGAAGTTAATTCATTTACAGTAATTGTCAAAATCAGGATTGAACCTGAAGTCTGTGACTGATTCCAAAGCTTGTGCTTTTAACCACAATAAAGCTGCTCTAACATCAAAGGCACAGGTAGAGAGGATGTCCTTAAAAAGGAGCAGCGGGCACCTTTTTTTCTGACCAGGGAGGAAAGCAGCTGGAAATGGTTGTAGACATACATTAACTGCTTAGATTAAGACCTACGGTGTAGAAGGAGATCAGATCTTTTTTCCTCACTTTTATTGATACAGTGGGAGGCAAGGTTATCTGCCAAGAGTTTAAGAGATGAGGCTGGAAAAGGGGCTTTGAGGACTGATACAGATTCAGAAATGATGAGGGGAATGGAACAAACATCTGGTTAAAGTCAAGAAAAAGAACTATTTCAGACTTCATGTTATCATTTATTTATTTTAAGTAGGCTCCACACCCAACATGGGACTCGAACTCACGACCCTGAGATCAAGAGTTGCATGCTCTATCGATTGAGCTAGTCAGGCTCCCCGAAACTTCATTTTAAATAAATCTTTCAGGTCATACAAAACAGGAAAAAATGAGGAAGAGGTATTTCTAAGGTAACTAATACTTACTAGGCCTCTATGCGTCAGCAGCTGATTTAGATGCTGGGGAATACAGCATAGAACAAGAAAGAGAAAATCCAGAACCTCAAGAAGTTTATATCTAACAAACACACAAATAATAGTGATAGAGGCTAAGAAGAAAATAAACAGGAAAATGAGACAGAAGGTGGCTGGAATGGGTGCTATTGTGACGGGGTAGGGAGTCAGGAAAAGCCTCTCTAAAGTGACATTTTTACTGATAACAAAATAATGAAGTAGCCACATAAAAAATGGACAGACAACAGTCTACACAAATGATTCTTTGGTCTTAGTTCCTCGTTTATAAAGAGCATTAAATATTTAATATTGCATATGAATGCATGTGTGAAAGTTAAAGTATATGATGTAAAATACCAGAAAGCCACTTTCTTGCTTCAATTTATCAATTATATCCGTGTTAAGAATCTTAAAGGCTACAATGCAATGCCAATTTCTTCACTCACATTTTTTAAAAATTGAGTAAAAAAAAAAATTGAGTAAAGAAAAAAGATGCTACTGAAATATTGTCATTTTTCTTGAGTTGGTAGTAGAGCTAAAAATAAACCTGAATTGTCACAAAGGGACAATCAGAAAAGCCTAAGAAAAGTTAGAAAAGAGAATTATGGGTCCAGATTTTTGTGCATCAATGTATTTGAATATTATGCAACCAATAAACCAATTATGAAAACCATATAAAGGATAGTGAATTTTAAAGTAAAAAGTTATAGTGGGGCGCCTGGGTGGCTCAGTCGGTTGAGGATCCAACTTCAGCTCAGGTCATGATCTCATGGTCCGTGAGTTCGAGCCCCGTGTAGGGCTCTGTGCTGTCAGTTCAGAGCCTGGAGACTGCTTCAGATTCTGTGTCTCCCTCTCTCTCTGCCCCACCCCCACTCGCGTTCTGTCGCTATCAAAAAAAAATGAATAAACGTTAAAAAAAATTTTTTTTAATTTTTTTCAACGTTTATTTATTTTTGGGACAGAGAGAGACAGAGCATGAACGGGGGAGGGGCAGAAAGAGAGGGAGACACAGAATCGGAAACAGGCTCCAGGCTCTGAGGCATCAGCCCAGAGCCTGACGCGGGGCTCGAACCCACGGACCGCGAGATCGTGACCTGGCTGAAGTCGGACGCTTAACCGACTGCGCCGCCCAGGCGCCCCCCCCAAATTTTTTTTAAATAAAAAGTTATCTTATTAGGGCATTCCTCATTTCATAATTTCCGAAATGTTGTAATTAAAGTTTTTCAAGAGACAAGGACGATACTCCATTCTAAAGACAGAAGCATTAGGATGAAGCAATAGGAAAACTGGATCAAAGATTGTTTCCCTTAAACCCTCAAAAAGAACTGTTTCTGTCGTTTGCCACTTGAAAAAAAAAAAAAAGAAAATATACTCTAAACGCTGGGAGATGACGGGGGTGGGGGGGAATCGATAATTAAGATAATCTGAGCTTCTACAAATATTAACAGCTGGCCGGCAAATAATTGTGTTTAGTGCTTGCACTTAGAGGGAAAGGGAATTCAGCTTTGAACAAGACAGGACCTCAAAAATTAAATTAATAAACAAAACATAAATATCAGTGCTACGAAGAAAACAGAGTGGCTTAGCGAATGAAAGCTGGCAAAAGCAAGAGACCCCCTAGACACAGCTTCTATAGAGCAGAAGTTAGTGTTTTATTTGTGTTTGTACCCTCGGAGCTTTATACAATGGTCAAGTCTGCTGATTGTACGAATGAAGGTGCCCGATCGGTAAGAAAGGAGCGTCGGGGAAAGATCCGAAGAGCGTGTGCAGCAGAAAGAGGATTAAACGATGAGGTGCTGGTGCACAAAGGAAACATTCCACAGTACTTTTAAGATTTCTTAGCTGACCGCGGCAAATTCCTCCAAACCCGGATTCAGGATTTGACAACTAACCAGCAAGGTCCCCACGTGTCCCCAGAAGCCGGCTCCGATTGGCTTGCTGCGCACTCCGCGCCCGGAACCACACTTTTCCCGGAGCCATGGGTCAGCAGCGCGGTCCAGAAGCTTCGGGGCGCTTTGGGGACCGCTCCTTTCTCGCGGCACCGGCTCGGAGCACCGAAGCCGCCTAACTCCCTCCAAAAGTGGACGAGGAAGCGGGGAGATGGAGGCTGGGTGGGGGCACGGACGGCCGCAGGACGCCTCCCCACTACGAGGGCGAGGGAACCGGACGCAGCAAATCCCACACCCTCCCCGAGCTCTGAGAACCGATGAGGCGGGCCCAGGCCGCGGAAGAGGAGAGCGAGACCCCGGGCCAAGTCGGCATCACCGAAGCCCCGAGAAGATTCGCAAAAGAGGCTCGAGGGTCCCGGGGCGGGAGGCAGTAGCTCACCTGGGAGGTAATCATGATACTGGAGTCGATCAGGAAACTCATGGCGAAGTGTAGGGAGGCCTAGTACCCCCGATTCCCCCTACCCGTGTCCGCAGCGAGCTTGGGCCACTGGCCCTCTCACACAGGCGGCCTTCGCCCCGGGTCCACCCGCGGGACCGCAGCTCGCCAGCCCGACGCCATCAAGCTGCGCCCCAGTCAGCCAATCCGTGGCTCTATCCAGAGCTTCCCGCCCCGGGCCGAGGGTGGGCGGGGCGAACGCGAGGCGCTTGGAAGCCAAGGGGGCGGGGCCAGGGAGGTGCCGTTCTGGGGGCGGGGCTTAATAGAGAGGGCCTGGCTAAAAGGAGCGAGATAGAATTAGGAGGTCTGAAAATCCAAAAGCTGATGTATTGCAAGGTAGCATTTAATTTGTGAGGCTGAAGATGGGGGCGGGGGGAGGGGGGGCCTGAGCTAACATCTTTTTTTAAGTGGTAATTACATTTTTTAATGGTCATGGCTAATAAGATGAAGTTAATGATTATAATGAGTTAGGTGATAATTCAGGCATCGTGTTTTAGATGTTACAACTTATACTTGGCTATACAAACAACTACATCATGACAAGTGAGGAAGAGTGGAAAGGCAGATGATATTTTTAGCATATATAACTAGCCAAGTAATTTCTGATGTAATAACAAAAAAAAGCACACCGTGTATAACAAGAGAGTGATAATCTCATTGTACTTGGTACCCATCAGCCCACACATTGAGTACTACGCTCTTTGTACCACTCTTTAAGTGGAACAGAAATGAATCGGAGCATGCTCAGAGGTGAGCCTGATGGAAGGAACTGAAGTAAGGAGACTCAGGAACATGATAGCTGTCTTCTTGTGAAAAGAATGGGTAGAATTAATATGGCCCCTGGAGATAGATGTAAGACAAAGGACTGGAAGTTAAATGAAGCTTGATTTAATTCAAAACAAGGAATAATTCTTTAAGGGTCTGAAGATGAGTTATTTCGGGAAATGGCTTGAAGTTGCTCAACTATAGACTGAATCACTGCTTCATCCATCCAATACTCATTTCATGAAGGCCTCACTGCTGTGGGGCTTATCCTATCCCACTAGGGCTCTAGCTAGTTCTCGTAGTTCTTGTAGTCTCCTAGCACTAGAAGCAGGCTCCAGCTGATGGCAATGGTCCGGTGTGGGAAGACCTACAGTCAATACCCTGAAGAGTCTTGAGTACACCTGGCATTGAGGACCTGAGTGTTTAGAGTACTGTAATCTGAGTAGCCGAGACTCACACATTTATTACACACGGGGGAAGGTGTCTCTCTTTCTTGCAGTTGAACTCTGCCTTTCTAAGCAGCCCAAACTACCTGTCAAATGTCCAATCCCTTATCCAGAAGGCTAGGGAACAGTGGGAGTAGCCCTACTATGGGAGAGTCAAACCAGATACCTTTGTGTCCTTGGCTACAGCTCTCAGGGATGCAGGTAGATACCAGCACAGAGGCTACTGTGTAGGCATTTACCTTACGCGTGATAAATTGGAATCTCACCTCACCGAGATTCAAGGCAGTGTAATAGTGCAGAATTCTGGGAGAGTATATTAAGGCAAACAGTTTACCTTGGTGGCTTACTGGGATGTATGGTGGGGATCAGGGTCTCAGTGAACTTGGCATAGCAGAGAAAGGTATGCAGTCCCACTGGCCCCAGCCCTGTGCAAAGCTTTGAATGGCACTATTCAGGATTTTCTCCCTTGTAATACCTGTTTCCAGGTCAAGGACGGGCCTGGGTGACCCAGAGAACTACTACCCCTTGCTTTTGATTGCAGAATGTCTCCAGAAACCTTCATACTAGATTAATATCCACTTGACTCACCTCTCAAAGCATTGGGAGGGATGGCTGAAACTGAGAGGCATGAGTTTTTGCTTTCTTGTCCTCACCTTCGCTTCTCTTTCCCATTAGAGCTATTACCAATCCCCATGACCAACAGTGACCTCTGAGAGGGAGGGAGAGCTCTCCTCTCAACCCCTCAAGACCAAGTGCACAAACCCTTCCCTTCTCTGTATCTCAGTGGAGTCTAAGGTACAGTGTTTAACAATAAAACTATGCTAGTCATATGTCACAAGATGATGACAATAATTATATCACATAGAATAATATATTTATCATGGTGATAATAACCAATACTTACCAAGTGTTTACTATGTGCCAGATACTATTCTTAGATCTGAGAATAACTCATTCACTCCCTGACTTACTCCTGACTTGCCTCTATATGGCAGACACCATTGTTCTGTTTCTTTGGAAGCATATTGAGCACATTGGCACTTATTGGATACCGGGCCTAAGAGAGTGAGGCTCAGGCAGAGAAAGGAGTTCCTTTTTCTTTTTATTCCAAGCAAGAATCTTTCTCTTTTCAGCATTTAACACTGAAATATCCATTTTCTTCACAGGAAGCCTCACCTCCTATGGACAGGGTGGGATCCTGCCCTATGTCCACAACTGGACAAGAATGTGGAAACGTAACCGTTCATTAGCAGTACACAAACAACAGCAGGAATTGTTTTCTTATACTTCTAAATTTGTAGGATTATGTCTTTATGCTTGCAAATCAAAATTTGTCTAGATTTTTTTCCCCCTGGTACATGATGAATTCCTTTCAATTTGTGTTTCCAGGTCTTTTATCAGCTTATTAAGGAAGTTTCCTCCCATTACATCTTTGATGCTTATGGTTCTCTTGTCCTGACTCTCCTTCAGGAGGATGCATATTTATGTGTTGGATTTCTATTGCCTTCTCTCCATATCTATTATCTCCTCTGTGATAATTTTCATGCCTTTGTTCCTTCTCTTGGCATTCTGGGAGAATTCCTGGTATCGATTCTTTACAATACTGATTTGGCTTTATGTGTTGCTAATTCTGTTCTTTATTCTTAAATCCTGTTGTGGCTTTGCTTACTGACCGACAGCTCCTTTTCCAATTCAATGTACTATCTTACTATCTTCTGTTTCATCTCTTGCTTTACAGAGCCCATGTTTTCTTTAATTTTTTTTGAGAGCACAAAACAGATTTTAAGCTTACTTTTATTTTTTAAGTAAATTGAAATTACACTATTCTTTTACTCTTGGTGTCCACTGTTGGTTTTCTTCTTGTGTCTCTGAGACCTCTCATAGACTCCAGGTGGTTAGCCATCTCTTTATTGTTATTTTCCTTGTCTCTTACTCATCTGTAAAGATGAGAGTCCCATCTGGCCCAGTATACACGTAGAACTTAACTAGACACAGTAATTAGCTCAATTTTTAAAAAGTCAAGAAGAAGGGTCTTTGACTACTGGATAAGTATCTAAAAAATATTTAAAGGGGGGCTCCTGGGTGGCTCAGTAGGTGGGGCATCCGACTTCGGCTCAGGTCATGATCTCACAGTTTGTGAGTTCAAGCCCCACATTGGGCTCTGTGCTGACAGCTCAGAGCCTGGAGCCTGCTTCAGATTCTGTGTCTCCCTCTCTCTATCCCCCTCCCCTGCTCATGCTCTGTCTCTATCTCTCCCTCAAAAATAAATAAACATTAAAAACATTTTTAAAAATATTTAAAGGAAAGGCAATTAGTTGGCAATGAAAAAAAGATACAAAGCTGTCCTAGAAATTACGGCTTCAGTCTGATACAATCATGAAAAAAGATATTGGAGAAAGTTGAAGTTCTGATCTGAGAGACATTAGAGATGTCCATATTTATCATAATCCCATAAGAAAATCCCTTGTCAACTGTGTCTGCCTTCAAGACATGATTGAGGATTTTGGGGTCACATTATATTCTTTTGGTTCGGCTCACTTATATTTATTTGATCTCATCCATTTTCTGGAGGTTTTATTAGTCTAACTCAATTCTGGAGATGCTTTGTTCTTTCTTCTATCTATATAGGTCCAGCCATATAGGTTCTTTCTTCCAGCTATATAGGTCATCTATAAAGATGATAACTATAGTAAGTGAGAAAGATAGAAAAAATGCCCCTGGAAAACCTGGATGAATTAGAAAAACTGAACAGTGTTCAGGAAAGCTGAGCATTAGAGAGCGGAAAAGCCCCTCAAAACTCTGTCCTAGCCAAAGGAGTCATGACCAGACACTATCATTGGCTAAGGGCTTCCCTCATGGTGCAGTCCGGAATTAGCATTTTTGTTACCGTCTATTCAAATCCTGCCTACTTCCAAGAGCATTTGGAGCAGATTAAACCACATATCATTTGTACAATGAAAGCATTAAAACAAAGGAAAAGGAACCACACTTGATGTCTTTACCTCAAATCTTGCTCCTCTCTAGTTCATTCTTTCCACAGGAGTTGGAACGGTCTGAGGGAAAGTGACCAATAAAAATATGGTGGAAGTAATGGAATGTGACTTCTAAGGTTAGGTCATAAAAGACATGGAAATGTTTGCCTTGATCTCTTGGTTCACTTGCCCAAGGGGAAATCAGCCACCAATTCACAAGACCCTCAAGTAGACCCAAGAGCAACCAACCTGCCAGCACTAACTTGCTAGTCATGTAATCATGTGAGTGAGTGCGTCTGACCACCCCAACCACAGGCCCCATCAAATTCTGACTGCAACATCATGAGAGACCCCAAGCTGCTCCAGAATTCCTGACCCGCAGAAACATGAGAGATGATAGATGGTCATCGTTGTTATAAGGCACGAAGTTCTGGAAAGATTTGTCACTCAGCAACAGATAACTGATACATAAATCATCACAGGTGACATTTTTACTAAATATGTGCATGGCATAGCCTGGAGTTCTATCCTTGTAGCCTCTGATTTTCATTTCTTTACCACTCACTGTTCAACTGATAAGCCAAAGCAACAGATTTTAGATTTTTGTTATAACTGCATCTAACCTCAGTTTCTATAAATATACAAGGTATTGCTAGATCCTATATGAGATAAATCTTGAGCTATCAGAGGACT
Organism: Herpailurus yagouaroundi; assembly: GCF_014898765.1. Classification (NCBI taxonomy): domain Eukaryota; kingdom Metazoa; phylum Chordata; class Mammalia; order Carnivora; family Felidae; genus Herpailurus; species Herpailurus yagouaroundi. Next base: position 441,099 of record NW_024412539.1, read on the forward strand.
AACACAATAAAGTTTATTTTTATTTAACTCAAAGTTCAAAAGTCCAAATAGAAACTGGTAGGGATGGGAGGCCCTCTGATCTACAATCATTCAAAGACTCTGACTGCCATCTTCAACATAAGGCTTCCAAGTTTGCTCTGGGTGATGATATCCAGCAATTCGTATGAAAATCTCCACCACCCCCCCGCCCTTCCTTTATTTATGATAAAGCAAGCCTGCCTGCCTTCAAGCCTGGAACTCCTGGAACCTTTAGGGAATCTTTCTCAGATATATTCCTATGTAGTGTCAGCTTCCAGTACATCCCTTTGGTGATGGGAGCATTTGCCAATTATTTCCTTCCCGCCTCGGGAGATGTCTCAGTCCTCATTCATGGGTTCACCAAACATTACTATGTTCTAGGCCCCATGCTAAGTACTGAATATTCAGAGATCTATAGGGTGAAATCTCTATCCTAAAGTTGCTTGCAGTCAGAAGAGAGAAAAGCAAGAGAGAAAACAACTTGATAAATGCTATGGTAGAAGTGCACACAAGTATCAAGGCATCACAGACAAGGGAGCAACTAACACTGTCTTGGGAAGTTTGTGGAAATTTGATAAAGAAGGAGACAACTGAGCTGAATGTTGAAGGGTGAGAAGGAGCTGACCATGGAGAAAAAGGTAGGCCAGGACAGAGTCCTGAAACATCACAGAATTCATTCGTCACCATGGGCTAGGCCTGTCTACACTGGGAACTGGCCAATGGTCCCAGAAGGCTAGGACACATACACATGAGTGGATGTGGGAGATGAGGCTACCAAGGTGGTATTGACTGCAAGCAATAGAGATAATTTTGGCCATGTTAAATGAAACAAACAAACAAACAAACAAACAAAACTCTGGGGTAGTTCTGCAAACTAAAGGAAGGCTAACGAACAGGATCTGGAAAAAGTGGAACCAAGCATGGTCCAGAAATCTAGGTAATTTAGGAACTCACTGTGAGTCTGTTCAGCGGCTTTTGTCAAGATGAATGAAGTCCAACCAGGTTGCATTTCTCTGTTACTCCACTCAACATCTGCATTCCAGGGAGGGAAGGTTGCCCATTTGGATCAAAAAAACCCTGACCCTTGACCAGGGGAAGTCAGATAGGCATTACTTAGAGTTCTACCAAGTTCCTCCAACTGAGGAAGTTATTATAGGAGACGGAAGAATAGATTTGGGCAGGTAAAAACAGATGTCTTATCTGGGTGGGTTGAGGTCACTTATGAAGGCTTTGTAAGCTGCTTTGAGGAACGGAGAATTTATTGGGTATGTAATGAAGAATGGGAGGATTTTAGCAGAGAAGTGACATGGTAAATCCCAGGCAGAATCTTTTGGCCAATTTAAGTTATCTATTTTTATCTGTAATGAGTAACCTTAACTCTTCCCACAGTTCTCAGAGACACAGAAGAGTGTCTTTTGCCTCTTCCCATAAGGCCAAACAAGTATACTTTTTGATTTTTCCTGACATTTGTGTAGAGAAAGAGAAGGAACAACGTGACCAAATCTCAACGGAAAAGGAGAGTTTTCATGTTCTTTCTGAATCAGAGTCTTCTCCATTCTACTCAGTAGTGAGCTAGAACTAACTACGTATACTGGCCCGAAAGAATCATTTGCTAAATTTCCTGGACTTTTGTAAGCCAGTTGTTAGGTACAGTCATTATTAACAATTAAACTACATAAACTTAAAGAAAATGTGAGACACAAGGGAATAAATAGTCAAAGCTCATCGCTTCTTAATTATTTGACTATTAGCTACGCTAACGGGGTTATTGGTATCTATTATAAAGTGGAAATCTTTTATAATGTTGAGCAACTATACATCTCTCCCCAGCTCTGTTTTCAGTGACATTTTGTTGGAAGCCTGAAATTAGTAGGGAATGGTTGGAGAATTTACACAGAGGAAATTGGCAAATGCTATAAACCAGGGTTTCTTCACCCTGCAGAGAGCAGTTTGTGAAGTGTTTACCAGAATACCACTGCTCCCCTCCCAAAACCCCAGTCCTCTTCTTCCCCAACCCCTCAATTCCAAAGGAAGGTAACCACGAACTGGGGCAGTCTCTTCACAGTCTAGCTTGGTTGACAAGTCAAAAGAAAAAAAAAAAAAAAAAACAAAGATGGCGAAAAGTCAGGTTAGTTTTATTTGTTTTGTAACAGTCTAACATGTGACTATTAGCTCTAACATAAGGATGTGGAGGGTCGGAGAATTCAGGACCCAATCCCAAGAATGCCTTTCTCCCTTGCTGGAGATTTCCCCCAGGAAATTTGTTAGGAGTATGCTCCTTAGCTGAGTCTTTACTAACCCTGTTTCCTAGGTGGAACGTTTTGCAGAAAAAGGCAATGGAGCCATCAATTTTTCCTTCCAGGAAACTTCATGTGATTCTTCCAGAATTCTTTGTCTGCCCTAGAGAAAGAGCTTCCAGAAGGAAGTGGGGCTAGAGCTAACAGTATGTCCCACTGCTGCCTTGGTGGTCGACTTTGGGAGCTGCAGTGTCCAGGGCAGTGGAGACTGACTTGTCTTCATTAAAGTCTTCTTTTGTCTAACTGCTGAACCTCCAGTTTCGTTTCCTTTTTCTCCTCCCTTCCCGGTTACATATTTAGTTATAGTACAATGATTACAAGAAGGGAAAGTCTCCCTATTTCAGTATCACTTCTAGGCACACACTGACTTTGTTTTACAGATTGGATTTACGCTTACAGGAGTTTTCCATCCAACCAGGCAAACCCTTTTGCATCTAAATGTTGCTAACTTGGGTTGTGTGGTCATTTGCACACAGTATGCATCGAGGAAAAATTCGGGGTGGGGGGGGAGGGGAGGAGTGGGGTGAGCTATGCTGTGTGGGTGGTAGCTTCTTTTTCACCCTGAGCATGACTTAACCACCCTCCCCAGGAGCTCACGGAGAGCAGCTGCCCACACTAGCCTTGCCCCAGGCCTTCCACATGGCTTAAACTGCAGAGTTCCTGCACATAGCTCTGCCAGTATCCAGGGGCTCCCTTCTGCTATGAGTCAGAGACTCCGGTCTCAGGGGCTGGCACATCTCTACACATGAGCCCTGGGAAGCTGACCACCTCCTGTAGCACCACCTTGAGCACTGAATTCTCGCGTGATTAAAAACGTGCTCTTTTCACAGTGTAATTCTTAGGAATTCAGGACGACAGAAACATTGCCCCCCCCCCCCCCCCCCCATTTACTTCCTTCACTTTACTTATTAGCTGACTTTTTGTCGGGATCTTAGTCAACAATCTATGCCGGATTTGAAAGTGGCAACTGTCCTTGCTTCACTATGCATTTTACAATAAGGACTTCTGACAAATTTGGACAAGGCCGTCTTCCCTTTCCTTGATTTCCAAATTAGTGAATTAAAAAAAAAAACACCCACGTATTTCTTCTAGTATGCTCATGGTGTTTCCTGGGTATCAATTCACTTGTTCTATCTTGTGAAGGAGGGGTAAAATTTGTTACACCCCCCCCCCAGTTGACTGAGGGAAAATCGTCATATGGAGCAGGTAAGTGACATCTTGGGGTCCTGGGGCAGCCAACACTTCTGACTTGACCTTCATTGTTCTTTGTGGGTAAATCTTATCCCCAGGTCACAGTGACCCTCAGGAGTATTTGTCTGATTCTGTGTGGGAGATGTCACCTGTGTGGCAAGTTGCAGTGTCACCGTGAAAAGCAGATAGGCCTTTTTATGATGCCCCAAATGCTAGGCCTAGGGATTACAGACCCAGGTTTGAAATTTCCGAACTGAACTTTGAGTTACTCTGTCCCTCCCTGTCACAGATCTCCCCTGATGGAGGAGGTGTTATAGCTGCTGTTAAGTGATTGTTCCTTTTCCTCTGGAGCAGGCTGTACTTTGGATATCCAGCTGTTCACTGATTCTTTTTATCAGTAGGTCTACATGCCCTAAGGATTTTAGTCTAACAAGGGAAGGACCCAGAGTAGGATTTAAAGCTGGACCTACTGGAGCCCAGGGGGGGATTATAATCCTGAGTCGGTCATAATTATTTGCCTCCAAACAGATACTGAGGGATCCAGCTGTACAACGTTAAGGGCCTCCACGGACACAGAGCTGCCTGCAAATGGAACCTGGGGCCTCTTCCAGAGGATGAAAGTAATTGCCAATCTGTCCCCAGTCGTTTCTCAAGGTCAAAGAGCCTCAGGTTCCTACTAAACATATGGGGGTCCAGATTCTGTTTTGAGCCTTCTCTGAGAAAACTGATCTCCAGAGTGTCTATTCCACATTGGAAAAACTCTCACTAGGTAAATGCAAAGCAGGTTGAGAGGGGGGGATGGAAACCACCCATCTCCCTTCCTTCCCAGTCTCCCTGCTGCTAGAGGAATCTTTCAGGGAGTGGTGACACTGGGCAGGGGCGGGGCGGGGAGGGGGGCTCCAGGCTTGGCGGCCAACTTGTTAATCCTTAACGATACCCCTGGAGGTAGGTTGGTGGCAAATACCATCTCTAGTTTGTAGACAGAAAACCAAGAGACACAGAGGTTAAGGGATGACAACAGCACAGCTACTAAATGGCAGAAATAGAAAAAAAAAAAAAATCCTGGTCCCTTGATGTCTGTGTCTATTTCTGCCCCCAAATAGTCTTCCTCTTTTATTGGGGAGACTAAGAGGGAAAATGGCAACTTCCCTGGTGGCGGGGTCGGTACAGACAGTGAGGCTGGATACTGCTTCATCCCGGGAAATACACCCACTTGCAGGCTCATGCCAAGACAAGGAGGCCTGCAGCCTTCACCCCTGCACCAGCAGTTTTCACTTAGAGCAGGGTGAATTCTCTTTTTCGGATGAGGTCCTTGTGGAGATAGACACTCCGTTCTGGTGATGATCAAGCTGTTCTCAGGCTCTGAGTTTATATGTTCTTGAAATGAGTGTGCAAGAGCAAAACTGTAGGAGCAATTGTGCAGCCATTGGGGTGAGCGCAGTGGCGCAGTGTCTGTTCCCAGGCCCCGGGGCGTGTAACTTGTCTCACCATAGGGAAGTTCTGGGTGGAGCGGTGTTGATTGCCAGGGGAAGAGTCAAGCAGTAGCCAGAAAGTCACATGTCTCTGAGATAAATACACCTCTTCTATTCAACTATCCACTGCCTGATACATTCTTTCACTGAAGGTTTGTCACTGTGGATTAACCTAGGTAAAATATATTTTAAGCTGTCTCTTTGAAAATGTAAAAGTTCCCCGGAGTATTTATCAAACAACCATACCTTAGAACGAATTTAATTTCTAGACCACTTTGTTTTAGAATGGGACACCACGGAATGGGAGGGGAGGAATAGTTTGGGAGGAGGCTCTCTCTGCTCTGGAAAATCCTCTTAAAAGGAAGGGGATAATCAGAGGGGCAGCAAAAGGGAATTCCTTACTCCAGGATGGGGCTGGCTGGGGGAAGACAGAATTAAGGCAGTTTTCTGGGTACTTCTTTTGGGTTCCCTGGTGGTCCCATGTCCAGATCTCTGCCGTGTCATTTTGGTTTCTATCCCTCGAAGCATAGCTTTGGTTCAGATAAACCATCCTGGTTATCACGTTGTCCCTCAGCTCTGGGAATTGATTGGCTCTAGGTGAAATTGCTTCCTGTGGGAAATATGTACTTGTACTTGAGGGTTTCTCCAAACTGGACTGCATGTTTGAGGAGTGTTGGTTGTAAGGGTCAAGGGTAGGAGAACTTTGAGATTCTTCTTGTTCCCTTTAAGCCTCTGTGTCCCTTCTAGGGAGGAGGCCTGGCCTGGGACCAGACTTTGAGGTTCTGGCTGTTTGAGCTCCCACTTGGTAAGAGGCTCTCCCTAGGACCGCCGTGATGGTCCTCCTTGTGCACATCTTATGTCTGGGCAAGGCCTGAGAGCTGACTCTCCTCAAGACGGGCCAGCAGACAGTTTATCTGCTGGCTCAGAACTGGGCTTACCTCCAGCCCCTGATAGGAAGGAGGCGTGGCTCTCAGGGTGAGCACTGATATCGGCAGAGGAGAGGAAAGAAGGGCACGTTCTTTCTTCAGGGAAGAAGACTGCGACCAGACCTCCAGGCCTTTTCAGCTCAGGGAGAGGGTCTGGGGCCTTGCCCTCTTTCCCTGATGGTGCCCCAGACAGAATTCCCACCAATTCAAGGAGTATAATCGCATCAGAAACCAGGAGCTACGGTGACCTGAGAGAGAGGTCAGTGAGAATACTGGGTATCTCCTGGGCTGACGACTTTACCCGGACACTCCAAATTGGTGAAATGAGATTTGGGCGCCCTAGACACAAGTTAAGACCATAAGTAACATGACCAATTCCACGGGAAAGCCGGGCTCACTAGTGTAGGCTCACCTTGCACATTGGTGCCCCATGGGTTAAATCTGGCTGGCACACATTTTGCTTGGCCCACATGGCATGTTTAAATTTTAGCTGGCAATATTAAAGAGGTTGGACATTTCACCGAGAAGTTTGGGCTTCTGGATTCTGTGGAAAACTCTGAAATTTCTGTGGTAACACTGCCCGGTAATCAGTGCCTGGCACTGAGCGACAGCTGCCCTCTGCCCTCCCCCCGCCAATCTTCACACCCCTAGACGTCCCATGGCATTAGAACAGGCCCACCCCACCGATTTAAAGCACCTGCCTGCATCCTGTAGGCATTTGAGTTTGGGCCCCCTGATACTTGGTCACACGGCGTCCGCTAGGGAAGCGCTGGGGAGATAAAGTCTGGCTGAGCCAGCGGGCTTGAGTCATGGCTGGTAAACAGCTGTGAGGCATCCACAGTTCTGATCGGAAGGATTCCGATGGAGAAACGGGGCGAAAGCAGAGCTCCCCACTGCAGCTGGGGTAGAGGGGCAGGGCAGTCATTTGAGACTGGGAACTTTGAGGGGACAGTGGGTTTATCTTGGTGGCCCTTTTATATGGGAAAGCTGGTTTCCTAGTTGAACAGCAAAGTACCGTACCCCTGCAGTACCTGTCCAACCAGGGGTGGGTGGGAGGGGAGGGACAGAAGACTCCAATCATGGTGGCATCCTTTACGTTTCATCTTGCCCTAGGTCAGCTCAGGGGTTTTCTTCTCTCTCTTTCTTCGGCAACACTTCACACGGTTAGATCGTCGGACCTGGCGCGGCTGCTGGTCTTGCTCAGCCTGCTCAGTGGTCTGGTGTCATCCCTGCTCGGGTCGGGACACAGTGAAGGCGACTTCTCCACGGGCAGCCCTTGCTTGGCTACCTTCTCAGCCTGCAGCTCGTCCTTCTCACCCTCCTTCCCGACCTCGGGAGTCTCCACTTTCTCCCCCTCCAGCACTGCCAGGGTCTCCTGCCCTTCCGAGCTCACTCTCTCGGCTTCCTGCCTCTTGTCTCCCACCTCCGGTTCCGCCCCCTCCTCCACGGGCTGCTCTCCCCCCTCTCCCTCCTGGGCTCCCACCTGAGCGTAGGAAGGCAGTGTCTCTTGGTAAGCCCGGGACAGGTCCCCCAGGGGCCCGGGGCCCATCTTCTCCTCGAACTGTGCGAAAGGCTTGGCAGAGAGGGGGCTGGTCTCCACCATCCCGACCTCGGTCAGAGGGAAATAGTGGGACACGATTTTCTCTTCTTCCAGCAGCTGGTAGCCCTTGGCTTTCTGGATGGAGGAGACGGCGATGGAGTGCAGGGACTTCTCGGGGATCTCCCCCAGGGGCTGCTCCACGGGCCTCTTGAAGGCCGACCGGATTCTCTTCAGGCCCAGGTGGCTCATCTCCAGAATGTTGAGGAAGAGGGACACGGAGGCCACAGACAGCATGAACAGGATGAAGATGGTCTTCTCCGTGGGCCGCGACACGAAGCAGTCCACCACGTTGGGGCAGGGCCACCTGCTGCAGCGGTAGAGGGGCAGGATCCGGAACCCGTAGAGGAAGTAGTGGCCCACGACGAAGCCCACCTCGAAGAGGGTCTTGAAGATGATGTGGCAGATGTAGGTCCTCAGCAGGGTCCCCTCCAGCCGGAACTTCTCGGTGCCTTTGCTGCTGTTGCTGCCCTTCTTGACGCTGCCCCGGTCGGCGGCTAGGGGCGCCCTGTCGCCGCCCTCGGCCGCTCCCTGCTGGCACAGCTCGTCGGCCTCGCGCTCCTTGCGCTTCTCCTGCATGCGCACGTGGTGCACGGCGTGACCCACGTACACGAGCGACGGCGTGGACACGAAGATGATCTGCAGCACCCACAGGCGGATGTGCGAGATGGGGAAGGCCTCGTCGTAGCACACGTTCTCGCAGCCGGGCTGCTGGGTGTTGCACACGAAGTCGGACTGCTCGTCCCCCCACACGAACTCGGCCGCCGTGCCCAGGATGAGGATCCGGAAGATGAAGAGCACCGTGAGCCAGACCCTGCCGATGACCGTGGAGTGCTCGTTCACCTCCTCCAAGATGTTCCCCAGGAAACTCCAGTCGCCCATGTCTCTCCCACCTGGAGGAGGCAGAAGGCAAGAGCTGAGCGGCCGCGGGGCACCCCCGAGCGAGGCTGTCTGTGCCAACCCTCGGGGTCCCTCTCCTTTCTGAGTTAACTGCCACAGTCCGCGCGTGAGCCGCTCCCCTGCAGCGCTCTTGGCGCAGAGGGTGAGGCGGGGGTGGGCGGGATGGGCGGGGGGTGGGGGGCGGGAAGCAGCCTGAAGGATCTGCTTCCACTAGCTTCCTCATCTGTAAAATGGGTTGAACGCTAACACCTGTTCGCAGTCACTGTGCAAGCAAGCGGTGGTCTGCAAGGGTACGGGAGGCAATAGGTATGGAGTTCCTCGAGTTCCACCCCAAATAAGGGTTCGCGGTTGACCATAGATAGAAACCCCATGGTTTCATGGATTTAAATCGAGACCACAAGCTTGAACTAAGCTTCAAGACGCATAACCCTTAAAGAATACCCCACCCCACGGGGGTGCGGGCCCCCAACACAGTTCTAGGGTGTGTGAGATGGTCTGTAGCCACCTTACTTTTCACCATGTGGGGATGTGTAATGATCGGGCGTTTGAAGTGGAAGGAAAGGAACACTTTTTGAACGTCTCCTTTGCGGCAGACTTTTGACATTACATTATTCCATTTAATTTGATTATGCTGGACTCTAATCTCCACGAGGATAAGGACCACGCCTGTTTTATTTACTGCTACGTGCTCAGTGCCTGCCACAGGGCCCAGCACGTAGTGAAAACTCAAAAGGTATTTAACCCATCTGGTTTGATGAGAAAACAGAAGATCAGAGAGGTTAAATAAACTAAGATCAGACAGCTAAATAGCAGGAGTTTTGTCCTCCTGGTCCCAAAGCCTGACTTCTTTCCACCACTCTGGGGAGATAACATTGCTTTTGATCAAAACTACGCAACTCCTGTACTCACAATTTATGTTTCTTCTGTCTCTGGGTTGAGATTTGGAAACCATTCTTAATAGCTTCACAAATTGAGAGCAATATTTTTTTTATATTATTGGTATAACCCTTTTACATCCAAAGGATGGGGAGAGGGCTTCAGGGAGGAATCATGTTACGGGGTGAGGAAAGTCCACGGAGACACTTTTAGTGTCCCACTGAGTAAAAAAGGTTTCAGGGTCTGTACCATGCGGCTATTTTAGTACAACTGAAAATTTGTTGGAAAAAAATGCCATTAAACATGATAGCATATAATGCCCCTAGCAGCAGCAACGACTAATGCACATGGGATCGAACTGACAGGGTGATGTGTGCAAACTGGGGCATTCATCCACTGCAACCCTGGGCTAACCTATGAAGGACTACGATCAGAACTTCCATTTTGGGGCGTCTGGCTGGCACAGTCCGGGGAGCGTGGAACTCTTGATCTTGGAGTCATGGGTTCAAACCCCACGTTGGCCGTAGAGATTACTTAAATAAATACAAAAATAAAAAAAAACTTAAAAAAAGAAAAAAAAAACCCTTCTACCTCAACCTGTGGCAGATATTCCTCCAGCTTGCACATCTCTAGAGTTGCAGTGTTTTCCTCATCACTGCTCTCAGACCAGGGCAAGAGCCCTTGTCCGAGTTGCTGCTCAGGGCTTCTTTCCGCCTCGCCCTACCCTACAGGATTAGAAGCCTATGGGGGCAAAGGAATATACCCACCACTGACAGTGGTGATTTTAATGACAGCGATATTTGTTAACCACTCGATGGGTAATGAAAAGTGATAGTTTGGGTGTAATTTTCATCGCCAGGAGAGGATACACAAAGTGGCATCTTCAAGCCTCCTTCCGACCTGTGGTTTGGAGCCTGGCCAGACAGTCCTTGGTGGCAGACAATGACGACTGGCATGAGTAATGCCCAGCCCATGCCCTCAGGTTATGTACAACCACCGTCTGCTTTTTGTTGCTCCTCTTGGAACCCCAGAAACTCCCAATTAGGTAGGGCATCCAACAGCAGCTTCTCTCCTCCTGGGAAGGTGAGAGCATCCGGGGCTCCCTAATCATGACTCCAGCATTGGAAAGAGTTCCTTGTAGGCATGGGGGTACCGAGAGTGGGAGAGGGTCCTCTACTCAGAACCAGATGTTCGGAATCCTAATCACATGTGCCTACTTATACTTCTGCAGTTGACACTCCTCAAAGTACTGTTAAATCTAGTCCTTGCCCTGTAACGAGTGGCAGCCATTTCCATCACCTTTGGGGAAAAGATGGGAAGCATCGCGAACAGGCAGCCCAAGCATAAATCCTAGTGGTGTCAGAGCCGGGAAAATCCAAGTTTCTTACAACATGAGTCAGTCTAACATTCATGTTAAAACAACAATTTATGTAATGTACTCCCACAGGATCAACTCTGGCTTTAACATACTCTAAATCTCGTGTTGCTAATGTCTTATCCCCATTGATATGTCAGCTTGCTTTTGACACTCCTCCTTGTACTGTACTGTATCAGTCCTTTGGGATTTCCGTGTGTATTTCACTCGTGTGCCACAATGAATGTGTGCAGCGAGCACACACTCCCGGAACCGTACGTCTATCAGTCTTGTTTCTTCCTTTGAGAATCAAAAGCTCTTGGAGGGCAGGGACCATTTTGTTTTCATCTTCTGTGAGCCATCATGACACAAAACAAAGACTTTCACAGAGTGGGCCCTCCATAAACACCAGTGCATGGGACCAATAGTAATCATTTCAAATCTGAACTTCTCAATCTCTGAGTGTGTGGAATACTGATATTACTTAAAGTCTGGAGAACTCCAGTCTTCTTTGCTGCAGTTAGCAATGGGGAGGCTGGGAACTTGCAGAGAAATGCTAACTACCAAAAAAGGATAGTAAATTAATCCCAAACTAGCTCTTTTGAGGCACTGTTTTGTATAAGATCAAAGGTATAAATAAACTGGAATCTAGAAAAGATTCTTGACATGTGAATGATGTGATATATGTTCATGAAACAAGAGACCCTCCTGAGCACCCCATCAGTAATTTCCAAAGTAAAGCCAAACAGGGCTCTGTCCTTCCACATTCCATGCTGCAATGCTGGGATTGAGCGTATGTGTGTGTATGTGTGTTTCATGTCTCATTACAAGGTTTCTCATAATAATGGAAAGAGAGAAACTAATTTAGGATGAAATCTTTCCAATTCCATCCTATTGAAACAGGCCAACTATGCTTTTAAGAAGAGAAGCTTTAGGGCGCCTGGGTGGCTCAGTCAGTTGAGCGTCTGACTCTTGATTTCCGCTCAGGTCGTGATCTCACAGTTCATGGGATCGAGCTCTGCACTGGGCTCTGTGCTCACTGTGTGGAGCCTGGTTGGGATTCGCTCTCTCTCCCCCTCCCCTGCTTTCTCTCTCTCTCTAAAATAAATAAACATTTAAAAAAAAAACAAGAAGAGAAGCTTTAGAGGTGCTAAGGGAAAGGTTCCTGACTTCTGCACATGAAAATTATACTCAAAGGAAGTCAGATCAGAGTATATCTGAACAAGCTATTCCACTGGAGCAGGGAGTAATCTAAACCAAAGAAAGAATATTTTTCTGCTCTTCTTCAAAGAGGAACAGATCTCTTACAGATGGAAAATAAACCGATGGAGTTCAAGCCTCCACCCCCAGGACATCCACCAGAACACCCACCAGAGGATTATGGTTTTAAGTAATGATAAAAATGACATCTTATGTTTGGGTCTCCCTTGTCTATTTATAACTGATACACTTTTCCATATCTTATTTCAGCCCTTATAACAACCTGCGAACGAGGCCCGTGGTTCTCAGCCTTGGATTTCACAGACTAGTACAATAACAACAACAAAATAGAGTGACCAACATAGGGCTACCAACTCCTAATTGTACCAAGCAAGGACATAAAAATAAGAAACTTATTAAATCACTAATTATGACTACAGTCTGTTTTCACCATCATTCCACAAAAGGGGAATTTTCACACCGCAAAACTAGAAAAGACACAATTTCAGAATAATAGGCCTTTAGACGGAACACATTTAAGTTGGTGAAAAAATGTGCTACATTGTTTACTGCATTATTACTACAGGCTGCTGAAAAGTTCATCTTGGACCAGAACTCACAGATCCACAGAATGACTATTTGAGAAAAAGAGAACCAGGCATTATCACCCCCCTCCCCCCCACCCCTTACCAGATAGGAAGGTAGACTAGGAAGTTAAATAAGTCTAAAGGGTCTCAGCTAGTGAGGGCAGAGCAGAGACGGGAGCCCTGGTTTTCCCGCTTCAAGCCCAGGGCAATTTCCAGTATAACATGACCTTCTCTTGGCTTTAAAGGGGCAGAAAAACACACTTACATCTGTGTTAACCAGTTCCCTGAAGGATTAGATGGCCACTGACCACTCTGAATTGTAAGGGAGTGTAAATATGCCTCCATTCATGTCTCTAGAGCAACCACTTGAAAGGGCAGCTCTCCTAGGGAGCCAACAGAGTCTGCTCCCAGGAAGACTTTTAGGGTCCTTAGCTAGACCTGTTCTTGTGCCCCATTAAATGCTCCAACATGAAAACACAGAGCATGAAGCCTCCTCTACACCCACAGCACTCAGTAGTCACTACCATTACTCCTATCACAGAGTTCAAGTGAAAAAGTGCAAAACTCTTTCATAAACACCAAATCGGTTTAGGTCCCTCGGGATTCCTGGAGGCATGTTAATTCATTCTGAAAAATGAGAAGACCTTAAAAAGTCAAGTTTTAGTTAGAATTTGGACATCTCCGCTCCCCTCCCTCTCCCCCACTCCTACATTCCTTTCCCTTCCAAACCTCTGCCAACTCTTAGGCCAATTCCAAGAGGGTTTTCAGAACTGGACTCTAAATCCAGCCATCCCAACCCAAGACCGAACCTTAGTGACAACGTTTTTCCTTTTGGAGAAGCCTGGATATGGTCCTTAATTAGGCTGGGAAGGAAGCTGGGGTGGCAGGGGGGAAGGCTACAAACCACCATCACCCAAGGAAAACTTGCCAATAGGAGTAAGGTCCCCCGGAGAAATATGTGCTCTCTTTCTCTCTTGGTGCTCAGCAGCAAAATGGCAACTTTGGCCTCCTTCCTTTGGCACCTAAAAGCCCACCTCCCACTTCTCTATCCCGCCCCTACTGTGCTGCACGACTGAGCAGATATGACTGGATTGGTCCTGATGGGTAGGTTTTACTGTCCAGCAATATTTTAAGCTCCCAGCCAGACAGCTTTTATGAAGGGAGGGATGTTTGGAAAACAATGGGAGAGAGAGAATGGGAGAGCTGTGTTGGGCACAGAGGGGAGGAGGGTGGAGAAAAGCTGATGCGGGAAAGCTTAGATGGGCTTCTGCAGCCTCCAAAAGTGTCTTTTAGCAGCAGACTGGCCCTCTGTTGCAGAAAGCCCTGGGCTTCTTTCCAGAGGCCCTGAGCCTGGGGGGATTTTCCCCAAGCCCTACCTTCAGCTTAGAGAATCCTAGGGAGGTAGGGACAGACAATGTTCACCTGTGTGCATCCCTCTGCCCCCGGTCAGACTGTGCCAGAGTCACCCCAGAAGAAGAGTGTTTGGTCTTTTTCAAAGGATGATCTATCCTCTTCTCTTGGGGGGTTGGTCTTGGGTCTCATAACTTGGAGCAGAGAGGGTCTTTCTTTGGAAGGAGCCTTAACACTCCAAAGAATTCTGGTGCCGTTTATCAATATAGTAACACTTCCCTCCTTGGTTTCCTCATAATTACAAATACTTTCGAGAAACTGCAGAGTCAAGGGGATTAGGCAGCGTCAGCTAACAGTTTTAGACACGAGTGCCTCCATCTGTGAAATGGGGCTATGATGGCTTAGCTCCCCAGGAAGCTCTGGAATGAAATACCAATGTGGCCTACTGAAGAATGATGTTTGGAAAGCTAGCTTGGAGGGCAAAACGCATGCTCTCTGTCTCCCTGAGGCCCACCCTCTTCCCGTTGTCTGGGACTGACCATTGAAAAATGGTTGTTTCGACCACAGTTTCCAAACCCCAAGCTGGGGCATTTTATTATACAAGTTTATGTGTGGAAATGATGGAGCAAAAATAGTCGAAACTGGGATGGTTTCAGGAAATCTACAAGGTATGATTACTAAATGGAAGGCAATTTTAGGGTAAGTCAGAAAAAAATAATCTAGGCACTTGCCTCTTCTCTACCCCTATTTCCTGTCCTTTCAGGTGTTATGGGAAAATTGCGTTTTGATGGTGGCAGTTTGAAGGGGGATGGTACCAAGGCCATAGGAGTCTCAAATTCCAATCATATTAAAATGTTCACTAGTCCACAGCCTTCTTCCCTTTAGAATTCTGATTCCTTTTGGACTTCAAATTTGAAGGCCTACTTTAACTGGGACAGAGCCTTCTAGAGAATTCCTTAAAGACAAATGGCCCGTGCCTATTCCTCAATATCAATGAGTCAGAAGAGAGAGGGAAGGAAACCAAATCAGACTTTCTTTTGAGAACATTTGGCAAATGTTGATTCCTGAAGCTTGGAATATTCTGGAACCTACAGACTTTTCAAATGAACTTCTCTCATCGATGGCATCCCTGGCTAACTTGGCTCATATAGTGGAGCAGCCCCATCTCCTGACATCACTGTGTGGAGAGATGGCCATAAAGGATGTGTTTGAGTCTGGAAAAACAAGGAATGTCCTCATAACTCTGCACCGACTCTAGTCTCTTGAGTTTGGACAAATCTAGCTTTGTCACTGAGCACTTTCTTTGCTTATTTACTCCGTTGACATTGAAGACACTCTACCAATAGTGCCCATTTTTGTGGTCAGTTGGTTTTGAATTATTTTTGTTGTCAGTTCTTCTGTTTGCAGTCTTTGAAAACATAAACACTCAACCCCTTACGTCTAGAGGAATGTTTTGAAGGAGATGGGGAGAGAGGCTCATCTCAGGCTCATCTGTCACTCAGAGATGATTGTCTATTCCTTTTTTATTAAAAAAAATTTTTAATCTTTATTTATTTTAGAGAGAGAGAGACAGCGTGTGACCAGGGGAGGGGCAGAGAGAGAGGGAGACACAAAATCTGAAGCAGGCTTCAGGCTCTGAGCTGTCAGCACAGAGCCCGACGTGGGGCTCGAACTCACGAACTGTGAGATCATGACCCAAGCCAGAGTCGGACACTCAACTAACTGACTGAGTCACCCAGGTGCCCCTCTATTCCTTTTTTTTTTTTAAATTTTTATTTAATTTTTGAGAGAGAGAGAGAGACAGAGCAGGAGTGGGGGAGGGGCAGAGAGAGAAGGAGACACAGAATCCAAAGCAGGCTCCCGGCTCTGAGCTATCAGCACAGAGTCCGATGCAGGGTTCGAACCCACGAACCATGAGATCACGACCTGAGCCGAAGTTGGACGCTTAACCAACTGAGCCACTGAGGCACCCCATGATGATTGTCTATTCCTAACCAGCAATTAGAGTCATTTTCTCAGGTCTTTCAGAGGGAAGACTTCTTGTGGTGGCTCTGTTGTTTTATTGGGTGTAAATAAATCTCTAGAACATGGGACATAACTACATTCAAATGCAAATTCTACCGTTATGTTCTGTAGTAAGGAATGGATTATTAGATCATTCACATGTTGGGTAATGTAATGGTGGCATTCTTCTACCAGGGGTACATTTTGGAAACAGTGACACAGTTATGTGTGGGATGATCATGGGATTTTCAGTGGGAAGCTCTGGCTCTGGGTGTGGCCCTTTCACTTTCTGTTTGTGAGCAGTTTGCTCAGCCTCTCTGGGGCTCAGTTTTCTCATCTGTGGACAAGAGATGATAATGACTGCCTTTCCCGTTCTGTGAAAAGGATTTTTTACAACGGTGGTGGCCGTTGATGTAACCCGTGCAATGCTGTGAATACCTTTCCACTTGTTAGTTACCTTCACTGTGATCTCCTCCCCTCTGAGTCTGACCGACTGTGTCCTGCCACCCCAGGGTCATGGGTTGGTTTGTTTCTAAGTGCGCCTTGACTACAGTCATGTATGCTCCCCTTCCAAAGGGAAAATGTCCAAACTGGAAAAGAGCAGGAGAGATCATTGGCCTCTGTTCCCTCATTTTACAGATGGGGGGACCAAAGTTCAGGGTGGAAATGACATCCTGAGGTCACGGGTGCAGCTCTGAGGCCCGGGCACTTTCCATGGCTCTGGATGTCTCCACGTACGGGGCATAGACTCACCAAGCAGCAAGACTCTAGGGAGAACCAGGGGGGCCCTATGGTGGGTAAAAGGGCAGGCAGATGGATGGGGCCCGAGGGGCCCATTCTCAGTCGATCCCAGTGACTACAACTAGGAGACACAGAACCTCTTCCCGCTGCTAGGGTGTGCCAGGGAGAATGAGTCTCTGAGAAACCCAGGACCAGGGGCCATGGGTGAATCGGGTCATTTCCCTGAATGTCCAAGCCTGGCTCTGATGAGTGGGCAACGTTTAGTGATTTATTTCATAAGCCTTTCCTGAGCTCCTACCCTGTGAGGTGTTGGGACACATCAGTGCGTAAAACAAAGATCCCCTGCTGTGGCAGAGCTTCTGGGCGAGTGAGGGAGACGGGTGATTCTCATTAACACGGGGAATCAACTCGGGGAATCACACAGTAGGTTGGCAGGTGATAAGAGTTACCCCCAAAGGCCGGGTGGAGAGGGGATTGGGAGAGCCAGTGGGGGGAGGTGGCGCTCACACAGGCCTCACGGAGAAGGTGAGGCTGGAGCCCACTTTAAGGAGGCTGAGGGAGGGAGCTGGGAAGGCGTGGGGGAAGAATAAGTCAGGCCAAGTCTGGTAGCAGCAGGCAGGCCAGGGCGGGGCCGCACCAGCGGGGGTGGACACAAACTGCTGGGAATGAAACTTTTGTCTCCGGACTGTTTATCCAAGTACGGTCCGTCCACCTGCAGGTCTTTAAAACTTCGACACCACCAAGAAACAAGATACCCAGCACCCGACGCGCCACTCTGCCCTTCCTTTCGGCCACACACTTCTGCCAAGTAGCCAGCGTGTGCCTGGCGCTGTGCTGGGGGCACCAGGATGGGTGAAGCACAGGCCCCCGGGTGAAACCTGGCACACAGAGCGTGCAGAGGCCTCGTGCCCATCTGCCCGAGGAGTGGGGGGGGGGGGACCCTGAGAATCTGGTCTCCCAGGCCCCAATTCCCACATCTGGCCTTAGTTGCTGGGGCCTCCGTCTGGTAGGAAGCTGAACAGAGAAGTGGTAACACACCAGGCTTTGGCGTGAGATAGGTTTGAGCCCCCTGCCCCCGCCCCCCCAAGTCAGCTGCCTGACCTCACTTTTGGGACTTTCCGCGGCTCCTCCTCACTTTTCTCTTGTGAAAAACAGGAACCAGCGTCTCCTCAAAGAGTCATTGTGATTAAATGACATGATGTGCATGACACGGAGTTGGGTACTAGACATTCAGGGAGCACTTGATGCATAGTAACTGCCATCACCACTGTTAGGAAGGTTTAGATACCCCTGCAGTGGGAGCAAGGGTTCTTTGCTTAACCAGCATGGGGATCAGTACCTGCTTTCCCTTGTCTGTGGCACCTGGGGGGGGGGGGCCCAGTGGTGAGCCATGGCCCTCACTGTCCCTCCTCCCTGGCCAGTTTGGTCGGGAACCAGAGATTGTTCTTTATCACGGCCACTTGGCTGAGATTCAAGGGCTCCTGTGCCCTGAGGGGCAAGGGGTGGGCTGGAGCGGGGGACAGGGGTCACTTTCACTAGGGAGAGGATTTCCCGCACAGACGGCTGTCAGGACAAGGCCGGGCACTCTATTGACCGGAGCAGCTCAGGCGTGAGAGCAGATTGCGCCAATTCTATAGAGCACGACCCCTCGGCCCTGGCTTCTCCTGCTAACAAAGTTATCTTTCCCAATCTGCTTAGGCAGAAGGGGGACACACTTCCCGACCTTGTGCTGACCGTGCAGAGCAAGCAGGACCTGGGCCAGGGCTAGGTCTGGCTCTCGGTGTGCCCCCAATTCCTCCCCTGTCCCCACCGGGAGTCTTGGGTTCTCCTCAGCTGCCCTTTTGCCTCAGTGAGAGGAGCACAGGCTACAGAAACCGGCCATTGGCCGGGGGTGACAGCAGGGAGTGTCCTGGCATTCTAGCTGCCTGGGGAGGTTGCAGAGAGAACATTCCAGAAGAGGGGTAGGGAAAGAGGCTGATGCAGCCTCAAATTCACGGGGGCGGGAATAGCTGTTGATGCTGTAAGTCAATGGGTCTCAAACTGTGGTTCCGCATCCCAGCATCGCCTGGGAACCTGTCGGGGGTGCAAGCCCTACCCCAGACCTACTGAGTCGGAAACTCTGTGGGTAGAGACCAGCAAACTCTTTTAAAAAGCCCTCCAGGTGATTCTAACGCATACTAACATTTTAGAACTGTTGCTGAAAGTAGCCCCGGCTACTAGAATTGGTCATCCTGGCCCTGGGGCCCAGAGCCTTTGCAGTGCAACCCTCCCTGATGCCCCCCTGCACTTCCTGACACTCTGCCTCCACCGCAAGGCCCTGGAAACATTTCTCTGGGTCCATCCAGAAAACAAACAACTCTTGTGGAGTTCCCTGTGGTCTCTCAGCTGCCATATTAGCCCATCCTACATATATAATATCATAAATCAGAACGGGAGAAAAAAAAAATTGTACATACATGGCGTAGGCAATTTTACTTCCATTTACCGAGACACCGCGAGGTTAAGTATTTTGCTCGGGGTCACAGACAGAAAGGGGCAGGGCGAGGACTGGGACCAGATCTGCTTGACTCCAAAGCCCATGTTTGCTCTGGCGGCCCATGCTGTCGCCTTTAATTATGAGATTCAGTCCTACAGTGCTGACCTTTCAGAGCATTTGGGGTCTCCGGTCTTTGTGCTAATCGGTTAACATTTGTGTGTTTAAAAAAGGGTGGTTTTTTTTTTGTTTCGTTTTGTTTTGTTTTGAAAAACCCACATAGCTGCAAATATTTTCTAAATAGAGGAATTCACTTGCACGTATTCATATATTTTTTTAAAAATTACAAATGTGCAGCATGAAAAAACAAACCATATAGGAACAGGCAGGATAAAAAGTAAAGATCTCAGCTCACCCTTTCTTTCTATCTCCTCGTCACTGCAACCGTGTTTAACAGTTTGGTGTATGTCCTCTCAGGCGCATTTTGCTTTTTAAAGATATACTTAATATATGCTTAATATATCTTGATATCTTTGCTGTATATGTACAGATCATTTTAATGCCAGCAATTGTGTTCCATACTAAGGACATCCTGTAAATCCGTTCAGTCACATGGTTGCTTCCGTGGTTTTTGCAATTACAAACTTAAAAAAAATAATAAACATCTATGTGTACGTATTTGGGGGTAAATGTAGGAATAGTTTTGAAGGATGTATTCCTAGAGGTAGAACTGATTGTTCGAAAGATAGGTGAAATTTAAAAGTCAGTAAGTACTACCAATTACTCTCAAAACAGACTGCCCTAGACTATACTCTCAGTATAGCGTGTGAGAGGGCACTTCATGATCTGTTCCTACCACCACCGGCTATTGTCCATCTTTACATTTTCTGGACAACAGGATGAACAGAGAATATTCTTTATTTTAATTCACAATGTTCTGATTACTGGATGACTCAGATATTTACTAGCCCGTTTGCATTTCTTCTCTGAATCGCCTACTCATATCCTGTGTCCATTTTGGGGGAGTTATTTGTCTTTTCATGTTGGTTTATAAACTCTTTTTATAGACCATGGCTGTTATTTCTCTGTCATAAATATTGTAAACTTTTTGCAAACCGTGACTTGTAACTTTGCTTTTAGTGTGTTTTGCTGTACAGAGGGTTTATATTTTTGTCTAATCAAATCTGTCACTAAACAACTTGTGGTTTCTCGTCTTTGTGCCTGGCTCAGAAAGGCTTCTACATTTCACTAAAATTCAGGAGACCATTCTGAAAAAATGGAATTGTCAGAGCAATATGAATACTGCCTATTCTCCTCCTAGTTTTGTCTATAGTGGCCTTTTAGTTTTGATAGTAAAGGAATTACATGAATTTTATTCATCATCTTGGTGCATTTGGCAACAGATTTCAACTTCATTACCGTTTTCCAGGGCCCATTCTGATTTGCAAATCAGAAAACCAAACCTGGGGATCATTCGTGTCATAGATGTTTTGTTTTGCCTCTTTACAATCCTGGATGCCTGCTCTGTACTTCTATTCAGATATCACGCGTGGGTGGGAAGAGAGCAAGAACATTATTATTTTCTTTTTCACAGGCGTATTTTCTGCCCTTTAATGGGGAGGACATTTTTTCTTTTTCTTTTTGCCGTGTCTTTGTAGCAAAGAAAATAGCTGTAGGCTGGGCCAGTTACCCCGAATTCCGGAAAAAGCCTGCCTCTTTTCTAATCCTTTAGCACTTGGTTTCTTTTTGACTTAAGTAAGAGGCTTGAATCTGACCAGATTTGTCGGGAAGAACATGGTTCTGGAGGCCTGGAAAACTTCAGTCTATGGCTTCATCTAGTTGGTCTCTCCATCACCAAGGACTTCAGTCCCTCCATCTTTGAAGTAGGGATAATGCCGATCTCCCGTACGTGACCTACCATGGTTCCTAGTCCAAAGAAGACTCAAAACAAATATTGCTTCGTGTCCATCCCTCAGCTTCCTGAACCATAACATGGATAAACAGTGTGACGTACCTGGCTGAGTTGTTTTGAGGGTTAAATAAGAGAATACAGAATTTTACAAATGAACGCGAGGAAAAGGTCAGAAGCAAGCTTGGTTCCTTTTGCCGGGGGTCATGCTGCACTTGTACCACTAGATGGCATTATTAACACAGCAAGCTGGCTAAGGTGGTTCTGTCTGAAGTCCAAGCAGGGAAAGGGGATCCCCCCCTTCATTTTCTTCCCTGTGAATGAAATATATCTAGCAACAATTATTACAGAGGTAACAAGGAAGCTTTCGTTTTTGCTGTAAATCATTTGTTACCGCCAGAGCTTTTCTTAGGCAATAGACCGCCCGAGGAGTGGTTGCAAGCAAGGCCTGGAAGCCAGAGTGGTCTTTCTGAAACACAAACTTGGCCTTCCCAAACTTCGAACCCTTCTGTAGCCTGTTATTATATACAGAGATACTATTTAACAATTTTTATTTCAGTTTCAACCTTACTTTGGAATCGAGAGTATAAAATAAGTCATTCAGGTCAAGGGCAACGTGCCCCTAGTCCTCTCTCCCGGGCACCACAGTGGACCCCTAAAGCTCTAGGAAGGAAGGCTCAAGAATCGCCACAGAATGAAGTTTGGGGCCTGTAACACGCCACATAGGGTCTTCTGCTGTCTGAAGCTTGCCTACTCCTCCAGCCCATATCTTGCCACTCATAGCTTTGCACTGGACCCTCAAAAGCTCTGATCTACTGAGTTCCCTGTACACAGCACCCCGATTCTTGCCTCTGCGCCTTTGCCCATGCAGTCCCCTCTACTTTGAACCTCCCTTTCCAATTCTGACTCATCCATCAAGGCTCAGTTTGGGCTTTACTTTCTCCAGAAATTCTTCTCTGACCCCATCTAGGTTAGATTTCAATAGTTCATTCCTTTGTCTGTCTTCCCTGCTGTTCAATGAGATTTGGGAGTGCGGGGAATGTGCCATTCTCATATCTATTTTAGGGAGACCAGGCAAATGAGAGCACTTGGTGGGTTTTTGTGGAATGAATAAATGAATGAATGATGAACAGAGAGGACATTCCACGTAGATAAGATGGCAGGAGGTGAAGCTACAGAAGTTGGAAAGGGAAGCGAGTGTTTCAGGGAATGGATTGTTTGAGTCCAGGAGTAAGGGGAATTCTTCCCATGCCCCTGGCTGAGCCACTCACGGGAGACCAGGCCCTGTCCTCTCAAAGCCCCAGTGGCGTTCATCATGAAGATCACAGAGGGTGGGGACTGTATGGCAGCTGTAAGAGGAGCCCCAGCAGTGGCCTGTTTCTAAGAATGATTTTGACAGTGACCTTCAGCAGCCTAGGATCGAGGAGCTAGAGCTTCTCAGGCTACATCTGAAAGTGAGGACCCTGCCACACATGACCTTTGCCAGAAATTACACACACACACACACACACACACACACACACACACACACTCATACAATCTCTTTCTCTGTTTTCTTCCTCTTCTGAGACCAGATTCTCTTTTTCTTCTGAGGGTCCCTGAGAAGGGTAGGACAGGACTCCAGGGTTCCTCGGGTTAATGAAGATGACCTTTCTCAAATGGGCAAATACTGGGGGAGCAGCCCACATGGTTCCAGGGGGGGGAAAACTGCAGGGAAAAAGGGGCCGGGAAGCAGGATGGTGGTTCTGGTTCCTTGCGATTGCAGACATGGGGATCAGTCTTGAGCCGGCACCGTGTCTGGGAACCAAGACAGTGGACCGCAAAGTTGTTACCTTCCGGCCTCTGGACCTGTAGGGCATGAGGTCTTCGAAATAACCAGAAGATTTGCTTTCCCCCTAAAAGCAGAAGTGAAATTGACATCCTCCTCACTCTGGAAGCTTCCTAAGCAGCAGACTCGTCCTGCCAAGGTGTTCCAGGTCATACTTTCAAGGTAGGATGTTGCCTTCTTAGTGCCTCACCTCAAGGCTTTCCCAGGGAGTGGCACCACAGCGCCCAGTCGTCTGGCCCCCAAAACCGGAGTCTTTCTTTGCTTCCACCTGTGAGGTTATACGGACCTGAAGAGGCTCGGGTCCCTGACCCGTTTGTGCCCCATCCCACCCTCCAGGGTAACCAGGGGAAGAGGCTGCCCTTTTCCCAAACACTTGCTACCCCAGGGATCTGTTCTTCCTCAGGTCCTGTGGCTACCGAGGAAGTGAAGATTTCCCTCAACTTTCGTGTTTCTGACATGACTTGCTGGGGCCAGCCTCTTTGCAGGCCCCCGGTGCCTTTTCTCTAGACGGTCCACCAAAATAGATCAAAGCCAGTTTATAGTCTCTCAGGCAGAAGGGGACTCTGGACATGTAAATGGAGGGTGTGGGAGCCCCAGGGGAGAAACTTCTCACCCTCCTGACATCACCACGGTCATAGGGCTTCAAATGTGCCCCTAGAGATATGTTAGGTGCTCCCCCCAAACTAAAGAGGGGGCATCCTGGTGACAAGTCCCACCTTACCTGAAAGTATGAGAACTCGAAAAGGATGGAGAAGAGTGTTTTTTGAATCCCCCAGATTCCTGGTGGTGGGTCTATTGCAGTTTAGAGCCAGATCTGCTCAGCCCAGCCCAGGGCCCCAGGGAGGCACACGCCTTCCTGTCTTAACTCCAAATGTCAACCTCCCTAGAGGGCAGAGGGGGCTCTTGGCCTAAAACTGGGAGAAAAACCACTTGGAATTTTTTTAAAAAATTGCTTCTTACTTCATTTTCCTTCTGAGCGGGTCCCCAGGCATCCAAACAATGCCTCTCCAGGCAGCCTGGCATGGCTGTCATAAAACGCAGCTGAAATCCGTATCTATGGAAACAGGCCGGCTCTTGTTGCCTCTCTGCCTCTCCGCTTCTGCGCTGCCCAGGGTGGGCCCAGACTCTGGGCTCTGCACTCTGATGTAGGGGCCGGTCTGGCTGTGCCCTGAGCAGCCTCTGTGCCCGCTCTCCTCTTCCCAGGGCAGAACGGCACTGGCAGTAGAGTAACCCCGGTGTGGTGGCAAAGCTTCAGGTCGCCCCAGACTGACAGTGCAGAAGGGAGAGAGTGTGTCTGCTTAGGGCTTGAGGGAAAGCCGGCAGTGCCGCTCAGTGGGGACAGCACTGACCCGGGCACCCAGAGTTCCGTGCCGCTGTCCTGGCCTTGGAGCTCAAGACCCAGGCACTTACTCAGTCAACAAAGTTCATTCCCTGCCTTCTCCACTCACCCCAGGCTTGGCTACGATCCTCTGGGCCTTTCTTCTTTTGCCTAAAAAGGCAGTTCATTATTCCTTAGGGGTACATACGTGCTGGTGTTTGGTTTAAGAGGTTTTTTGTTTTTGTTTTTTGGATTTAAGACAAATGAAAATCAGTCTGCTTCAACTTGGCGGAATGGGCTGAAATGAAAACAAAGACATCAGAGCTCTCTTTCCCTCCTCAGGCCTCATCTGCCGACTTACCAAACTGAAACATTTTCTTGCAGGGGCAACCTGTCTTCAAAACAGGCGCTGCAGACAGGTGTAGTTGGCTGGGAGGGGGGCGGGGCAGGGTGATGTTAGGGGAAACTCCCTATCCGACAAAACGTGTCATATGTAACAGAAAGGTTCTGAGGAGATCATCTCCATTCCAACAACGCGCCTCTGCCTGGGCAGCCCAAGAAAGCATCCAGAATGAGCATCCGGAATTCCACCAAGATGGTCTTTGCATCACTCCATCACTAGGGGGCGATGCTGTCCCTCTTTTGCTCCACCCAGGTGTGTGTTTTTTGTTGTTGTTGCTTGTTTGTTTTTTGTTTGTTTGTTCGTTTGTTTACTTCTTCAGAGACTGTGAGATTGTTTTTTTACTTCTTCTTCAGAGAAGGAGGTCAATTCCAGGTCTGTTTCAGGGTTGGGATCAAGTGAATTCTATTCATCACCCAGAATAGAAGGGCATGATCTAAAATGTGAGTGGCTGAGAGGATTAGGAATGCAAAAGGGCAAGACCCGGCCTTAACTTGGGGGGCTTTATTGTGGGACCATATTTACTTGCCCTCCCTCACTCTGTTTACCCAACTGGTGGGGCAGGTGCCCCAGAAGGTATTCCCCACTCACTCTCCTCTTTTCCTACTCAGTAGCTCCTTCCATCACTGAAATATTTGCCCTGTTTCTCATGGCCCCCCACACGGCCAAACCTGAGAGTCCCAAGATTCTCTGCTACACCCCCCTTCCCTCTCCCAGGCCTGCCCTGTTTCCTCTGCTCCTGCACTGTTTGACTGTATCCCTGATCGAAAGGGGGGAAAGGTTTGATTATGAAAGGGCGGAAGTATATTTTATAGTGTTGGTTCATGTGGTGGCAAAGCAAAGGGTGAATCAGCAGGTGGCAGGCTCTGACCTTGGAGAGTAGAGGCCCAGGAGACAGCAGCACTCTGGGGCCATTCTGGCTAGGGTAAAGGAGAGTCCGTTCTAAGAGCTATGGCTGAGATTGTGTGAGTTTAACTCACCCAGCTGCTTGCTACCGGAGGCCTCTGTTGCTGGAGGCAGGGTTGGTGGGGCTCCTGGGGCCACGGAAGGTGGTGGGAAGTGGGTCTCCTCTCCTGCCGGCCGCCTACCTTGGACTTGCCCTCCAAAGCCTGCAGGCTGATCAAAAGCCCCTGCGATAGAACTTCAAGCCTCCTACTCATGAGTTCATTCTCTCCTTGGCCTGTCTGCAAACCCATTAAAGTGAAGACTTCCGAGGAACTTCTCTCCCAACTGGATCCAGTGGGTGCATTTTCACGTCCTTTTAAAAGATGAGGGGGGCCTTGCATGGAAGGCTCTATAGTTGGAGTTCATCGTTGACTTTCTCAACATGGTGGAGTATTTCCTTCGCCTTCAGACTATTACCAGACTGCCTGGCTCTGAACCTACCACTTACTGGCTGCATGATATTTGGCAAATTAACCCTCTGAAATCTCAGTTTTGTCATCTGTAAATGAGGATGATTGTTATGGGGATTTAATGAGCTGATTTATGTAAAGTTGGCCCAATGGCTGGCACATAAACGGTCACTGTCATTATCTTGAAATGCTCTAGAGGGTAGTAGCTAAGCCAGCTGGCTCGAATCGGGACTTTACCACTTACCTACTAGCTGTGCGCTCTCAAGCAAATCATTTAATCTCTCTGTGCCTCGGTTTCCTTATAGGTAAAATGCAGCTTAACAATAACACCTGTTTGTTAGGATTGGCTAGCTTATGCCCGCAGAGCCCTGAAAACAGTTGCTGACACATAGTAAGTGCCCAGAGAAGGCTGGCCCTCATTGCCTGCAGAGCTGTTGCTTGGATTATCCCCGGGCGAACTGCTTTTGGCTCTGGGGTACTGTGATAGATGTTTCAGGAGAATTGTTTTCTCGTTTGACTTAGTTTGCACTAAGACGAATCTGTATTTGTTGCTCGTACAACTGGCAAATGCTGAGGCCAGGAGCTCAGAACACGGCCGAGGGAAGCCAGTTAGCAGTGCAAGATATGAAGCAGAGAGTCCAGAAAACAGATCCTTTTGAAGCACTTGTATGGCGCCTTTTGACCATGGCCCTGGATAGTTTTTCTTTGACTATATATCAATGTGGAGAGAAAGAGGATATTGTCAAACCAATTTTGCAAGTGGAGAAATAGGTGAAAGAGACAGATTATGTGCCCGGCACAAGGCGTACAAATCCATGCTTCACCCTCACACCAATTGCATTTAAAAAGAAAAACTAATCAAAGTAGCTTTTGGCACTGCCAGACAGAACAGGCCATGGCCAGTGTGTCTGACGTGTCATCTAACCGTGTTGGCAGCCCTAGGCACAGCTACAGTGAACTTGGGGTAACGCCAGGAGTGGAGCACATCTCAGGGCGCCTATCACACCTCCCTGATTATTTATTTATTTTTAGAGTCTCCAACAAGAAAATTTCAAGGGAAAGAAAGAAAGAAAGAAAGAAAGAAAGAGAGAAAGAAAGAAAGAAAGAAAGAAAGAAAGAAAGAAAGAAAGAAAGAAAGAAAGAGAATACCATGGGTGGGAATCAGGAGAGGGCAATCTAGAAAAATCTGAAATTCTCCTAAAAATGTCCACATATATATTGTGAATTTCAGGTTGCTTTCTAGGTCATGGGCCACTGTGATAAGACAATCTTGAAGAATAGAAAGATCAGAATGAGGGTGATGTGCCATCATTCTTTCTAAAAAAGTGCAAAGAATTAATCTGAAGAAATAACCTGTTAGGGCTGACAACTGTTTAAGTAAAACTGATGAAATGGAATTGGGAAGAAAATCCTCTCCCGACTTCTTAAATGGGACGATGATTTATTAGCAGGGAGAGTTAGGGTGTCTGTTGTCCTTTGCTGATTTGATAATCAGCATGGATTATCCAAAAAAGATCTTCGGAAAATGTCATGGTGTTTGTTTTGGCGGTAGATTAATTTTTCAACTAAACCTGTTAGCTTCGTTACAAATGTTTTATTAGAAAGTGATGGGCTTGTGTGTGCTTAACCTCTTTTTATTCAAGAAATATTTATCGAGGACCAACTGTGTGCCAGGCACTGGGCTAGGAGCTGGAAAGACAATGCTGTGCTTGTTAGGCATGGTCCCATTCCCCTGGAGAGAGGCATTGAACAAATAGTATACATAAGTAATCCTTACATTAATACTGTCTCAGTGAAGTGGACATACAGGGTGCAAAATACGAATACGGTAAAGAGTTAGCCTTCCCAGGAGGTTGGAAATACAAAAGCACTTGGAAAACTGTGAAGTGCTCACTGTAAAAGATGGAATGGTGCCCAACTCCAAGCTTCATCTGGAATCATGGTTAGTTTCTGAACGCACACGAGTTTGCTCCTGCCTAAAGCCTCAGCTGCTGTTTCTGCTGGAACTTTCTCTCTGGAAGGAGGCTAACCTCCTTCTCCAAAGCCTCCATGGTAAGTGGGAAAGGCCCCAGAGGTGGATGGGGACAGGTTGAGAAATGGTTCTGCCAATTACCGGAACAGAGAAATTGGTTCAGCTCTATTCATCATCCACTTTGGTTGGAAATCTCAGACCACACACACACACACACACACACACACACACCCAGTACAGCAACTCCTTGATCAAAACTATCAGCAAGAAGGTCTGCTACTGTCCATCACTCATGCTATAAGGGACTGACACGATGTAGTTCTCGTTTACCAATTATATCCTAAGAGTTAGACATATGTGCATGTGAACGTCAATGTTACTATGAGAAATGAAAACGTTAGACACCTAAAGCTGAAAAGGCTCTTTTCTAACAGTTAGCACTTATTAAATACACACGTAAGGGCTTGTGCTTTTACAAAATACACCATGTCATTTAATCATTGTGTAAGGTCTATGAAGCAGCTCTTTTATTCCACAGATGGAGGAATGGAGGTTAAATGCATTAGTTCACATGTTCAAGGTCACAGTGCAAATGCATTAGCTCACATGTTCAAGGTCACAGTGCTTAAGAAGTGGCAGAATCAGGATTTACACCGGGGCCCCCCTGAACTTTTTTTTTCCTAATTTTCAGGTTTTGTTTTTGTTTTTTGAGAGAGAGAGAGAGAGAGAGAGCGAGGGAGGGGCAGAGAGAGAGAGGGGGACAGAGGATCTGAAGCGGGCTCTGCAGGCAAAGCAGAGAGCCCGATGCAGGGCTCAAACCCACAAACGGGTGAAATCTTGCCTGGGTTGAAGGCCAATGCTTAACCAACTGAGCCACCCAGGCACCCTCCTCCCACCCTGCCTTGAACTTCAAAACCCGTGTATTTTTCCACTATGCGGTACATGTCCTTTGGAGAATGTAGAGGTAGAGATAGCAGCTAGAGTTTGAGACTCGGGTAACATGATTTGCTTTCTCTTGATAAAGAAACAAGTTGGGGTGAGGAGGAGAGAGTCTATAACCAAGCTTTAAACTGGGGATACGTGGAAGTAGACCTTGCATCATTTTGAGTGCAGCACGCTTTATTGGGTGGGCCTGGGACAAAAGGCTAGGAAATGAGACGTCTGCTCTGAGATGGGGGGTGGAAGGTCCGGTACCTTCACATGCCTGTTAGTGTAATCAGTCAGGAGAGGGCTTGGATAAAAGAAACTAAGACATGTAACTGGCAAATAAAAAAGAGCATACAAGGGACCAAGACCTAGGGGATCATAGAGAAATGGGACACATAGCTAGTCGCCAAGCTGGAATTAATTTGGTTGCAACAGACCCCAAAGTCCTCCCCTAGTCCTTGTCCCTCAGTCTTGGTAACATGGAGCTCTGAGGGTCATTCATGCTAACTTCGTCCCCTTGATGGCTCCCTGTGTAATTAGATCCAACCTTTTAAGGAAGAGGGCCCTGGCAGATATGTCTTATGGTTTATGCATAACCCAGTTCCTTTCATGTTTCCTGCTGTAAATTTTTGCTTGTAAATTGCTTTTTTGAAACCCTGTAATAATGGTTCCTGGGGGTGGGGCTTTTTTTTTTTTTAATAACCAAACCAGTTGGCTGCTGTTTGGCAGACTGCTAAACTAGATTGGAAGAAGAGCTGGTAAAAGAACTGTGCAGAGACAGCACGGTAAGAACACTGAGGAGATTAGTGTCCAGGGATTTGGGGTCTCTGAAGTTCCTTCATCTTGTACCGTCTGTAAGAAATCAGCCTCAGACAGGCTTCTCCAGCTGCCTTATAAAATGTTAAATTTCCAGTTGTGACTTTGCTTGTTGCCATTTCTTCTATTCTTGGAAATAAAGAAGTTTTGGTCCCGAAGGGATCTTTCTTCTCTCTCATGTTGGTTTTGTGTTTAATGATTTTTATAACCTCTTTAAACTGGTCTTTCTATTAGCATAGTCAAATGGGGTTCGTATGTATTCCTGCTTAGAAGTTAATCAGCTTAGTTGAAGAACGGACTTAATGCACTCTAACTTGAACTTAAGAACAACTGAAATAATAACCACAATAATAACCCTGATTGTAATCAATGAAAGCAAACCGTACTGCAGTGGGGGCTGGTGGTTAATCCATTTGGAATATTTGTTCGATACACTTACCTGTTGGTCTGACACATATCTAACACCTATCATTCTTGATAACCTGCTCAAAGTCTGAAAGTGTTTACAGTGAAGGTGATCACTCTCATTTCTTAAAAAACATAAAAAAAAAAAAAAGAAAAATAGTTAATTATCCTTTTGTTTGGTTGGGATGATCCCATCCTAGTCATATCTCTGTTATGGAATTTGTTGAGTTGCATGATGATTATTAGTTAACTTGGCTGGCTCCTCCAATAAAATGTAGGTTCCTTGAGGGCATATTAATTAAAATTAATTTTAAGAAGAGTTTGCGGATTCTTGATTAAATTGTGTCCAGAAATTCACTAATAAAAAATGAGGAGTCAAATTAATTCAGTTAATGAGATAACTGGGGCCAGCCAGCTCAGCTAGCCAGCAGGGAGTTCCCCTCGAAATTTATCACCACCTGGCTATGTTTTGGCATCTCCTGGTGGCAGTTGTCTGTTCTAGGTTAAATATTGATGGGGATGCTTCTGGATCCTGTTGTTTGAATTTCCAGAGCAAGAGCAGTGATTCTGGAAATCTCCTGGCTAGTGGTACCCATTTGTTGGCCCAATTTAAGTAGATACGTGGGGATTCTGGGGCACTCCACTTCTCTGATTTCAAAGGCAAAATTTCCCCTATCCTGTCTTCCTCTCCTTACACATTCCCTCCATTTCCCCCCAAATATTAAGACATTTAGATGGCTACATTTGAGAATGGGGGCTGGATGGAGGATAGGAGCCAATTTATAATGGTCTTCATTCTAATTTAATGTCATTGCAGGATTTTACTGTATTGGGTGCTCAGAAAGTGTTTCTTGAATGAACAAATCTAACTTGTCTCACTCAACATCACCGAGCAGTGAGTTGAACTTTTTTAGAAAGACAACAAAATGTGTGAATAACCAATGAAAGGGATCAACATTTGGTCCCACTAAATCTTGGGTACCTAGCCACTGATGTACTAATGATATATTAGCAACCCTAGATCTGAATATAGCAATGATATATTAGCAACCCTAGATCTGAAACCCTGAAAGAGCATCTACAACAGATAAGCCTGAGTTTCAGAGTAAAAACTGTGCCTAATTCTAGCCTAAAGAAAGTCTTGCATTTGGGCAAAACTGGAAATGGCTGTGGCTGTTACTCAAGATTGGACAACTCAACTGGTGCTGAAGTAGAGTAGAGTGTACCAGAGCATCCAACGTAGTTGACGACGGGAGCAGAAAACAAATGGTGATGAAGGAGACTGAAGACTTTTAATTTTTAAATATATATCATTAGATTCTTGGACCACAGAATTCTTCAAATTATGCTGGCAAAGACTGTAACAGCCTTTTATGTGTACTGTGTTGGAGAAAGCATGTTCAGACATATTGGAACAGAATCGTCATGACAGATCAACAAATCTTGGCCAAAGACAAACTGACCTAAAAAATAATAACAAAATTTCGTTTTGATGGTTAGGGGATAAAGTCTTTTGTGGTTTCAGAAGAGAAGCCAGCACAAATGTGATGGTTGGGAAATGTGAAATTACCTCAACCAATTATCACCTGGGTAACTATAGTAGTTTTGACCCCAAAAGGCAAGCAGCTTTGGGAATTAGGGTTTCCTTACATGATACTATCAATTTATACCCTATTTCTTTAGAATAATCCACATGTTTACCATTTCTGTTGTCTTTTTACCTTTCTGTGTCTCCAAACTACCATTTGGGATGATTTTCCTTTTTCTTAAGGAAATAACTTTAGTATTTCTCTTAGTGCCAGCCTACTTTTGATGAATTTTCTGTTTTTGTTTAAAAAATGGATTAAACTTCATTTTTGATGATGGATTTTTTTTGATGAGTTATAGAATTAAAGACTAGTAGTTATTTTCTTTCAGCAGCTTAAATATGTCGTTGCCTTCTGGTTTCTATAGCTTCTGTTTGAAAAGTCATCTGTCAGTCTTGTTTTGCTCCTTTGTAGGTAATGTGATTTCACTCACCCACTGATAATTTTACAGTTTTTTTCTTGGTCTTGGTTTTCAGCAGTTTTGCTATAATGTGCCCAGTTGTGGGGCTGGCTGTGTGTGTGTGTGTGTGTGTGTGTGTGTGTGTGTGTGTGTGTTGCTTGTTTTCATAGGGATTCCAGTATGTGGACTGATGCCTTTATCGGTTTTGGAAAATTCTCACCTGTTATCACTTCTAATATTGCTTCTTCCCCATTCACTCTCTCACTTCCTTCAGGACTTAAATTTCATACCTTTTAGACCTTTCACCATGTCCTGTGTGTCTCTAATGCTCTTCTCTTTCTCCCTTTCTCTCCCTCTTGATATTTTCTATTGACCTGCTTTTTTTTTCCAGCTCATTAACACACTTTTCAGCTGTGTCTAATCTGCTTTCAAACCTCTTCATTGAATTCCTAATTTAAATTATTTTATTATTTCCGTTTTAGAATTTCCATTTGATTCTTTAAAAAAATAGATTCCAGGGGCGCCTGGGTGGCGCAGTCGGTTAAGCGTCCGACTTCAGCCAGGTCACGATCTCGCGGTCCGTGAGTTCGAGCCCCGCGTCGGGCTCTGGGCTGATGGCTCGGAGCCTGGAGCCTGTTTCCGGTTCTGTGTCTCCCTCTCTCTCTGCCCCTCCCCCGTTCATGCTCTGTCTCTCTCTGTCCCAAAAATAAATAAACGTTGAAAAAAAAAATTAAAAAAAAATAGATTCCAGTTCTGTGGAGAAAGTTCCTCATATTTTTTTTGAATATATTATTCACAGTTATTATCGTTTGATAACTTCAAGATCTGAATCTCTCTTGGGTCTGCTTCTATTTTCTTTTTATCCCTCCTTTTGTTCAGTTAGTCTTGTCTTCTAATGCGCCTGTAACTTTTGTTTGAATCCTAGACATTGTGAATAAAATATTGTAGGGATGTTTTGAGACTCTTAGTGACATTATTTTACTTCAGATGATATATACTTTTGCTTCTAGCAAGCAGTCTAGAGGCAATTTATCTCAACCCAATGTATAAGTGAGTTCATAGAAAACTGAGATTTATTCTTTTTGAGGGGTGGTCCATTTCTAGTTCACATTTACACTTAAAGTCCAGCCTTTTAGAGGTCCTAATTGAAAGCCTAGGGTGTTATCAGATCTTTTCCTCTTTGGTAGACACTGACCTCAATTCTCGTAAGGCTGCCAACAGCTCTGCTCAGTTTCCTAGCCCCACAGTCACCCTTTTGAAGCTGAATGTCATACTGACCTTTCCTGAGTCAAAGATCCTTGTCCTCAAGGCCTTGCTGCCTTGGTAGCTGTCTGACCCTTCCAATTGATGTTTTTATTTCAAATAGTTTATCCAGATTCTCTAGCTGTTCTTGGAATGAGGATCGGTCTGTGCAAGTTGGTCTGCCACGGCTGGAAATCTCAATGATGTCTGTTTCAAAGATGAATTTTCCAGATAATTCTCATGTGATCAGTCTGGGTTGAGTTTGGCAGCAAAAGGTTGGTCTGTACAGTGCTTGGCTTATGATGTTCATATTGTGTTAAGAATAATAAGTAATAATGACAATGGCAACTTAAAGGTAGCCACTCAGGGTAGCATGAGGATGGTTTGTCATGACCCCGTGACCAGTCTGCCTGCTCCCAGGCCCAAGACAGTACTGAGAGGAAAGTGAAGTAAGAACCCTGCCACCTACCTTTTCTTCTCAAGAAATTTGTAATCTCCCCAGCAAAGTAGAATCCCTCCTTGATTTATCCTGGCCACCACTGCACTTATCATAGTATCTTGCACAAACTTTGTGCATGTGTTGAATGACTGACTCTTGTCTCTCCATTGCTTTCTGTCACTTAGTAGCTTGAGGAAAATGCCATTATCCAATGCCACAACAGCAGTCCGGGGGTTTGCAGGCTTGTGTTCTTGTCACTATGTGACACAGGGAAAGCCACGCCCTCTCTGGGTCTCAGTTGTCCTTATCTACAAAAATGAGAGGTTTGTACTAGATGCTTTTAAAGAGTTCTTCCAGCTTAAATTGTAAATATTTATAAATATAGCCATCTTAGCAGCATTTTTATTTTTAAAATAATAAATGAACTTCTTTTTTAAAATGTTTATTTTGAGAGAGAGAGAGATAGCGCACACTCGTGTGCATGCACCTAAGTGGGGTGGGGCAGTGAGAGAGAGGGAGAGAGAGAATCCGAAGCAGGCTGCGTGCTGTCAGTGCAGAGTCCAGTGGGAGGCTTGAACCCATGAACCTTGATGTCATGACCTGAGCCAAAATCAAGAGTTGGAACTTAACCAACTGAGCCACCCAGGTGCCCCTAAATAATGAATTTCTAAGTGATAGGATTTGTGGAGTGAACTAGGAACGGGGACTCCTGTCTTTCCCATAGGAAATTGCTCTTATCATCACTTCCACCTGAGAGTTAAAACACTTACTGGGTGCTTGCAATGTGTCGGGTGCTTGTAATGTGTCAGGTGCTGTACTAGACTACTGAATCTCAGCCTTCACTGTCTACTAGAAACTCCTCTGGAAATGTATACAATGCCTAAACCTCATCCCAAAAGATTTTTTTATGACCTAGGTAAGGCTGGAGATCAATATTTTTCAAAAGCTCCTCCTATATTCTAATTCTAATGTATAAACAGGGTGCTGCTGTGCCCTGCTGTACTTGGCATGATGATGGTCACTGCATCTGAGGTCAACTCTATATAAACAGAAGTCTATCAAAGGAAAGCACCTGGACCCTGGTTACACAACCAGTAAGTTGGACTTAAAACCTAGGTCTTTTGATTCAAGTTCAGAGCTCTTTCCTCATCCAGCAGCTAGTGACTGGATATCTTGCAAGCTCAAGATGCTAAGTTAGGTACTTGGAGGGATGGAAAGATGACAAGGATATGGTCCCTGCTCTACAGGTGGAAAGAAACCTTGGCCAAGTGTCTAGTAACTCTCAGTTGCTTTTATACACATCATCTCTATCAGTCCTCAGAATTACCCTCTACTGGGGGACATTATCAACCCAATTTTAATATGGGAAAAAGGAGATTCAGAAAAATTCAGCAATTTAGCAACTTGTACAATTCCAACTAAAAGTAGTAAGTGATAAAGCCTAGATTTGAATCCAGGTCCATTTGTCTCCAAAGGCTACTCCAACAAGCTGCACTTTAGTATCATAGGTGGGAAACGTACAGTGATGACTATGTTATAAGACAGTATACAATTAAGCGTAATACAAAGTACAACCTGGACTAAGGAGGGATGATTTTTTTGAGGGATGATATGGCAGTGCTTTGGTATCTGACTTCTAAGAGACTTCTCTGCTTTCTACAGTAGGATATGTCTTCCACGGTAGTTTGAAGAGTGCTCTAAATGTAATCATGTCAGTGGTTTCCTACAGAATCAGTGAGAAGATAACCCTTTCATATCCAATTAGCAGATGGAAAAACATTTTCCCCAACAAATTGCAGGATGATCCTGGCATCAGCAGCCAAGATAGATGGGCGCCTGGGTGGCTCAGTCTGTTGAGCGGCTGACTTTGGCTCAGGTCGCCATCTTGTGGTTCGTGAGTTTGAGCCCTGCGTCCGGCTCTGTGCTGACAGCTCAGAGCATGGAGCCTGCTTCGGATTCTGGTCCGAATCCTCTCTCTCTGCTCTTCCCTTGCTAGCACTCTGTCTCTATGTCTTTCAAAAATAAATTTAAAATACTTAAAAAAAAAAAAAGAAGGCAAGATGGCTTTCCCCTAGTAGGGGATTAACCTTCTGCTTCATAGCCCTGAGAGGAGGAGGGATCCAGTCAGAAGGAAGACTTTAATTGGCAGTGGTACCATCTCCTCATCAGGAGCACTGAATCTGTCCTTTGGAGACACGCTGCTTGGCCCTGGAGGCCCAGGGTCCTGCCATTACCTTCTCAAACTACCTTCTCTAACCTACATGACTAGGACCCTCCATGTTCTGGGGCAAAATGAGTCTTTACCAAGAGAGCATGCTAGGGATGTTTCTTGGCTAGCAGAGCCCAGGGAATTATTTATAAACCCAATCGCTATATATACATTGTGTATGATCACACTACACTATAGTACCGTGGTTAAGAGTAGAGGCTTTAGAATCAGACAGATCTGGGTTTGAATACTGATCTTGCTGCCTATCAGCAAGTTGTATTTACTCTTTGGGTTTCAGTTTTCTAATTTCAGAGTATGAATAATAATATGTACCCCTAGTGTTGCTAGAAGTAGTAAATAATATACTTAAGGTATCTAGGTCAGTACATACATAGCACATGATAGGTATTTAATCAATATCAATGGTAAGAAAGTATACTCTTGTCTAAGTTTAGTTTTGGTTCTGGGCACTCATGTGCCTCAGTTTTCCTTCTAATTAAAGGGGGAAAGAGACCCATCCATCTCCTAAACTTTGCTTAAGATTAGGAAACGGACATGAAGATTTTGAATGAAATGCTCTACGTATTGACTTAACATATCCCCAGATGTGTTCAGATGATAATTGGCTCACCAGACTAGAAAAGATTTCAAGCAACTCTTGAATTCATTCCTCTGTCTACAAGCATTACCTGATTATATTTTAAACCATCCCAGATAGACGATTGTTCCAATTTTAAAAGATTTATAAGAAAGGAATACAAATCACAAAACTCCCCTGTTTAACAACTAAGCAAGCCCTTCCTTAGAGCTAATCTAAATCATTTGTGCTAGAGCTCAGATTTATTTCTTTTCACACCTTTGCTAGATGGGTAAATTCCTCCAGGATGGGTGCATTTCTCCTGCTCACTGTGGTATCCCCAGCCCTTGGCACATAATAGGCCTTTAGTATTTATTTGTTGAATGAATGGATGACTGAGATAACCCCAAAATTCTGAAATTGAGTTATAGAACACTACAGTCTGATGAAAACATAGGTGTTCGCTAACCCATCCTTATGCCAAAGACAGGATCAACTTCTCCACCTGCTTGAAAGGGTCTTACTGCTCCTATTAGAATACTTCTGCAACGAGTAACTCACTTCTTTGAGACAACCTGTTTCATTATTCAACAACTCTGGTTATTAAAATGAATTTTATTTAGGTAGAGCTAAAGGACTGATTAAAACATTTTTTTTGCAGTTTTATGTGTCAGGCCTGAAAACAGCATGCATGGCTTCCACTCACATGCATGAGTGGAAGGAGAAGGGCATGAGTGGAAGTGGAAAGAGAGAGAGCATGAGTGGGGGAAGGGCAGAGAAAGAGATGGAAACACAGAATCTGAAGCAGGCTCCAGGCTCTGAGCTGTCAGCACAAAGCCCACGCGGAGCTCGATCTTGCAAACCACGAGATCATGACCTGAGCAGAAGTCAGAAGCTCAACTGACTGAGCCACCCAGGCGCCGCAACATAGACATATTTTTAAATTCACTTTGTACTTTAACAGATATCCTATCTCTAAGTCCCATTTTCTAGGGGCAACTGGGCATTTCTTCTGGTATTTATCTCACTATTTCATAATAGAAGATAAGAATATAGGTTTCTTAACATAATCCCCTTTCACACACATTTCCCCCCTTTCCTCACAATTTTAATTGTGTGTATTACGTTTTTCCAAACAACATCTTTGGGAGACTCCCAGACACCAGGAGACTGGCATGTTCAAATACGCCTTCTTTCTACCTCATACTCAATCAGCATTGTACTCAGAAATGCAATTCTAGATTGGAAACATTTCTCTTCAGAATTTTAGGACACTGGTCCACTATCCTTTAGCATCTAATTTTGTTTTTGAGAAGTCCAACACCATTCTGATTTCTGAACTTCAAAATTTTACCTTGCATTTTTTCCTCTTTCTCTTTCTTCCAGGGATCCTGGGATCCTGTCTTTATCACCACCATTCTTAAATTGCACAGTGATGTGCTTGATGTAAATCTATTCATTGCATAGATTTTTGATGGATCCTTTCAATCTGTAACTTTATGCCCTTCATTTTTGCGAACTTTTCTAGTATCATTTCTTTTGTGATTTCCTCCTCCATGTTTTTTCTTTAAAAAAATTTTTTAAAAAATATTTATTTGTTTTTTGAGAGAGAGATTGAGAGTGTGAGCAGGGGAGGGGCAGAGAGAGAGAGGAAGACACAGAATCTGAAGCAGGCTCCAGGCTCTTAGCTGTCAGCATGAGCCTGATGTGGGGCCCAAACTCACGAACCGTGAGATCATGACCTGAGCTGAAGTCGGACACTCAACAGACTGAGCCACCCAGGTGCCCCTCTCCATGTTTTTTCTTTCTGAAACTTTTAATTTATCAGCAGTTGGACATCGTGAATTTATCTTTTAATTTTGACTTGTATTTTTATGTCTGTTTTCTTGTTCTACTTTCTGAGAGACTTCTTCAATTATATCTTTCAATATTTCTATTGAATTATTTTGTTCCTGCTTTTATATTTTAATTTCTAAGAACTCTTTCTACTCCTCCTTCTTCTCGTCCTTCTTCTTGAGTCTCTCTTTCAAATTGTTTGGTTACATAGCTAGGACACATCTTTTTGGAGATTGATTTCATTATTGTTAGATATCTGTGCATTTTCTCTTCATGAATCCTCCCAGATTTCTTATATTATAGTATAATATTTCTTTAATCTTTTCTCATGGCTTTCCTTTTTTCACCTCTTTATTCTGGATACCTAATCTCAATACTCGCCAAGGTCTTCATTGCCTTCTTTATCTGGTCAAAGTATAAATAAAGAAATGTTTCAAGAGATTTAATCTGCAATCTGAACACACTAGTCCAATTTTCAATGTTCATCAATTCAATTCCTATTCAGGAAATTATAGTCAAACTACAATCTTGAAAATCAAAAATAAAATCTGGAAATAGACCCATGGTCACTTAATCTACAACAAAGGAGGCAAGAATATACATGGGGAAAAGACAGCCTTTTCAGTTAGTGGCAGTGGGAAAACTGGGCAGCTACATGCAAAAAAAAAATGAAACTGGACCACTTTCTTACCCATACACAAAAATAAAATGGATTAAAGACCTAAATTTGAGGCTTGAAACCATAAAACTCCTAAAATAAGATACAGGCAGTAATAGACATTGGTTTTAGCAACACATTTATGGACATGTCTCCTCAGGCAAGGGGGGAAAAAGCAAAAATAAACTATCAGGACTACACCAAATACAATCTTTTGCATAGCAAAGGAAGCCATCAACAGAATGGAAAGACAATGTATTGAATGGGTAAAGATATTTGTAAATGGTATATCCAATAAGGGGATAATATCCAAAAAACATAAAAGATGTATACAACTTGAAACCAAACAGCAAGCAATCTGATTTAACATTGGGTGAAAAGAAAAAAAATGGGCAAAAAAGACCTAAATAGACATTCTTGCAAAGAAGACATGCAGATGGCCAATGGACACATGAAAAGGTGCTCAGTGTCACTCATCATCAGGAAAATGCAAATCAAAACCACAACGAGGTATCACCTACCACCAGTCAGGATGGCGAGTATCAAAAAGGCAAGTAATAACAAGTGTTGGTAAGGATGTGGAGAAAAGGGAACCCTTGTGCACTGTTGGTGGGAATATAAGTTGATCAATCACTGTGGAAAGCAGTATGGAGGTTCTTCAAAAAGTTGAAAATAGAAATACCATAGGATCCAGTAATTCCACTACTGGGTATTTAGCCACAAGAAACGAAAACACAAATTCAAAAGGCTATACGCAACCCTGTGTTTATTGCAGCATTATTTACAATAACCAAAATATGGAAGTAACCCAAGTGTCCATCAGTAGATAAATGGATAGAGAAGATATGGTATAGTGGGACACACACACACACACACACACACACACACACACACATACAAATATTATGCATCCATAAAAAAGAATGAGATTTTGCCATTTGTGCCAACCTGGATGGATCTAGAGGGTATTATATGCTAGTGATAGAAGCTAGACAGAGCAACACAAAAACCATGTGATTTCACTTATATGTGGAATCTAAAAAAACAAAACAAATGAACAAATAAACAAAAAAAAATGGACTCTTAAATACAGGTGGTTGCCAGAGGGGAGGTGGATGGGGGGATGGGCAAAATGGGTGAAGGGGATTAAGAGGTACAAATGTCCAATTATAATTTTTTTAATGTTTATTTATTTTTGAGAAAGAGAGTGGGGGGGGGGTGAAAGGGTACAGAGAGAGGGAAACACAGAGTCTGAAGCAGGCTCCAGTCTCTGAGCTGTCAGCACAGAGCCTAATGCAGGGCTCGGACCCATGAACCGTGAGACCGTGACCTGAGCTGAAGTCGGACGTGTAGCCGACTGAACCACTCAGGCACCCCTAAAAATGTCTAGTTATAAAGTAAATAAGTCATGGAGATGAAAGATACAGGAAACATAGTCAATAATACAGTCATGTTGTATGGTGACAGATGGTGACTACACTTACCGCAGGGAGCATTGAGTAATGTATCGAATTGTCAAATCACTTTGTTGTACACCTGAAACCAATGCAACATTGTATGTCAACTATTTTAATAAGCAATTAAAAAGTAAAGAAAATAAGAGGGAAAGGCTTAAAAGCAGCCAAGTTGGGGAGTGGGCACAACATACTGGGACACCAAGAAACTTGTTAGAATTGACTTCTCACAGGAAATAATGAAGGCCAGAAGAAAATGGAATGACATATTTCATAGGTGGAAAGAAAAACAAGCCCCATCCACCCAGAATTCAATACAATTCAATATGCTGTGACACTATCTCTAAAATATGAGATGGAACAGAGCATTTCCATCCTATGAAAGAGGAGCATAAATATGTAGGTAAATATGGAACACTACCTTATTTTTCCCTCTTCATTTCTTTAAAGGGCAAGTGACTGCATAAGAGAAAACTAGCAAGAATATATTGTAGGGCATATGATATAGGTAGAAGTATAATATGTGACAATAATAGCATAAAGGATGGAGGAATAGATGAAAGTATAGTGTGGCAAGGGTCCCACGTTCCATGTAAAGTGGCACAATATTAATTCTCACTAGATTATGGTAGATTAAGGATACCTATGGTAATGTCTAGAGCAACTACTAAGAAAAAAATCTCCGGAGATACAGCTTGAAAGCCAACAGAGGAAATACAATGGAATCCCAAAAAGTCCAATTAATCAAAATAAAAACTAAAAGACAGGGAAGGAGAAATACAGGGGAAAAATCCAGATGGGACATGTAGAAAAGAAAGAGCAAGATGGCAGACTTCTACCCAATGATCTCGAAAATTACATTAAATAAATTTAGACTAAAGATTTTACTTAAAAGATAGATTTTCAGGTGGGTTAAAAAATATCAAGACGCAAGTATGTGATATCTAGAGAAGACAGAGCTTAAATACAAAGAGCACGCATATAGGTTCATCGTCAAAGATGGAAAAAGATCTACAATTAAACAGTAGATAGAAGCAACTTGGTGTGGCTATGTTAGTATCAGTAGACTTAAAGTCAAAGAATATTTCCAGATATAAAGAGGCACAATTCACGATGACAAAAGGGTCAATTCATCAAGAAGACACAACAATCCTAAATATAAATACATCTAATAACAGAAGCAAAACGTGACAGAACTGAAGGGAAAAATAGACAAATATCCAATTATAGGGGGAGATTTTAATAACTCTCCCTAAGCAATTTATAGAACAAGTAAATAAAAAAGTGAGTAAGGATAAAATGTTTAGACCTACTTGATTTAATTGACATTTATAGAACATTCTATCTACCCTGTAACACCAGAATAAACATTTGAATGCTCAGGGAACATTCCCCAAGTTGGACCATATGCTGCGCCATAAAATAACTCTCAATACTTTCAGAAGACTAATATTTTACAGAAATATTCTTTGACTACAATAAAATTAAATTAGAAACCAATAACAATAAGGTACCTAGAAAAATCTCCACATATGCAGCAATATAACAACGCATGTACAAACAGCATGTTGTAAAGAAGATATCGTGAGAAACTGGAAAATGAAACAAAATGTCAGTATACTTCTAAAGGAATACTTGAAAGGAAATTTAAAGTGTTTTTTTTTTTTAAGAAAAGAAGAAATGTTTGGGGTGCCTGGGTGGCTCAGTCTGTTGAGCATCTGTCCAGCTTTGGCTCAGGTCATGACCTTGCAGTTCG
Organism: Herpailurus yagouaroundi; assembly: GCF_014898765.1. Classification (NCBI taxonomy): domain Eukaryota; kingdom Metazoa; phylum Chordata; class Mammalia; order Carnivora; family Felidae; genus Herpailurus; species Herpailurus yagouaroundi. The sequence goes on from NW_024412539.1 coordinate 483,172, forward strand.
TCAGTTTGAGCCCCACATTGGGCTCGCTGCTGTCAGTGTGGAGTCCGCTTTGGATCCTGAGTCCTCCTCTCTCTTCCCCCTTCCCTCTCATGCTCTCTCGAAAATAAACATTTAAAAAAAGAAGAAGAAATGTTTAAAATCAGTGATCTACATTTCACCTTAAGAAACTAGAAAAAGAGGAACAAAATTAAAAACAAAGAAAGTAGAAGGCAGGAAATAATAAAGAGCTGCAGTTGACTAAGTAAAAGACAAACAACAGAGAAATTAACAAAGCCAAAGTTGATTCTTTGAGAAGATTAATAAAATTCATAAGCCCCCCAAGGAGGCTGATCAAGGAAAAAAATTCAAAATCAGGAATTAAAGAAAGAACATCATTATAGATGCTACAGATAAAAAAAAAGGACGAAATGAAAAATTATGAACAATTTTAAGCCAATAAGTATGACAGTTTCCATTAAAATAGACAAATTCACTGAAAAAGACATAATTTGAAATTGACTCAAGAAAAATAAAAGGTGAATAAAAATGAAGAAAATTCACAAGCCTTCTCACAAAGAAAACCACATGTCCAGATGGTTTTATTAGTGAATTTTATTGATCATCTAAGGTCAAAAAATATTATTTCTACATAAACTCTTTCTGAAAACAGAGGATGAGAAAAAACTTGCAAATCATTTTATGAAGTCAACATTATACAGACTAGAAAACAAAGATTCTAAAACCAAAAAGCAAACAAATGAACAAACAACCCCAAACCAAAAACCAAAAAAACAGTCTACAAGGAAAGAAAAAAGAAGACCATTGTCTTTCAAGAACATATTCTTAAAAAGTCCTCAATGAAACATTGGCACATTGAATCCATCAGTGTGTAAAAGGGATGATTAAAAAATAAAAATATTTTTTTGTTTTTTTAATTTTATTTTTAATTTTTAAAATTTATATCCAAGTTAGTTAGCATATAGTGCAACAATGATTTCAGGAGTAGATTCCTTAGTGCCCCTTACCCATTTAGCCCATTCCCCCCTCCTGCAACCCCTCCTGTAACCCTCAGTTTGTTCTCCATATTTATGAGTCTCTTCTGTTTTGTCCCCCTCCCTGTTTTTATATTCTTTTTGTTTCCCTTCCCTTATGTTCATCTGTTTTGTCTCTTAAAGTCCTCATATGAGTGAAGTCATATGATTTTTGTCTTTCTCTGACTAATTTCACTTAGCATAATACCCTCCAGTTCCATCCACGTAGTTGCAAATGGCAAGATTTCATTCTTTTTGATTGCCGAGTAATACTCCTATATATATATACCACATCTTCTTTATCCATTCATCCGTCGATGGACATTTGGGCTCTTCCATACTTTGGCTATTGTTGATAGTGCTTCTATAAACATGGGGTGCATGTGTCCCTACGAAACTGCACACCTATATCCCTTGGATAAATGCCCAGTAGTGCAATTGCTGGGTCATAGGGTAGTTCTATTTTTAGTTTTTTGAGGAACCTCCATATTGTTTTCCAGAGTGGCTGCATCAGCTTGCATTCCCCCCAAAATAAAAATAATTTAAAAAGGATTATATATTAGATCAAGTAGAGTTAATCCCCCCAAATAAACAGATGGTTTAAAATGTGAAAATCAGTATAATATACCACATTCACAGAAGGAAGAAGAAAAGCCAAACAATCAACTCAATAAATTCAGGAAAATATCTGAAAACATTCAACACTCATTCATGGTTAAAATTCTCACCAGAGAAGGAGTAGAGCCTCCTCAATCTGATAATGAATGTCTATGAAAAATTCTACAGCTAACATCATACTTAGTAGTAAAATATTGAATGCTTATCTCCTAAGAACAGAAAAAGTGCTCTGGGTTTTCCACTGGATATTCTTTCCTACTTTGTCTAAGATTAATTGACCATATGGTTTTAGGTTGATTTCTAGGCTTTCTATTCTGTTCTATTGATCTATGTGTCTGTTTTTGTGTGAGTACCATACTGTCTTGATCATTACAGCTTTGTAATACAACTTGAAGTCTGGAATTGTGATGCCCCCAGCTTTGCTTTTCTTTCTCAAGATTGCTTTGGTGATTCAGGGTCTTTTGTGGTTCCATACAAATCTTAGGATTGTTTGTTCTAGCTCTGTGAAAAATATTGGTAGTATTTCAACAGGGATTGCATTATCAACATTAGCCAAATCATGGAAAGAGCCCAACCAACTGATGAGTAGATGAAGATGATGTGGTAGATATGTACAATGGAATATTATTCAGCCATAAAAAAGAATGACATTTTGCCATTTACATGACTTGGATAGAGCTAGAGAGTATAACGCTTAGTGAAATAAGTCAGTCAGAGAAAGACAAATACCATCTGATTTCACTCATATGTGGAATTTAAGAAGCAGAACAGATGAACATATGAGGGAAAAAGAGAGGCAAACCAGGAAATAGACTCTTAACTATAGAGAACAAACCGAGGTTTGCTGGAGGGGAAGTGGGCGGGGGATGGGCTAAATGGGTGATAGGGATTAAGGGGGGCCACTTGTTGTGATGAGCACTGGGTGTTACACATAAGTGATGAATCACTACATTCTACATCTGCAACTAAGACTACACTGTATGTTAACTAACTGGAATTTAATTAAAAACGTGAAGAAAAAAAAAGTTAAACACGAACCTATTCTGCGACTCAGCAGTTTAACTCTTAGGTGTTAAGCCCACAGAAATAAAGATACATTGCCAAAAAGACTTGCGTCAGAATGTTTACAGCAGCTTTATTCGTGAAAGCCAACAATCCTAAGCAACTCAACAGGAGAATGAATAAACAAATTGTGGCATATCTATACAATGGAATTCTATCCAGCACTAAAAAAGAGCAAATTATGGATACACACAACATAAATAAATTTCAAACGAATTATCCTCAGTTAAAGAAGCCAGGCACAAAAGACTATGATTGTACGATTCCATTTATATGAAAAACTAGAAAAGGCAAAATTACAGTGATGGGAATGAGATGCATGGTTGCCAGGGGACAGGGAATGTAGGGGGTGGGGATAGACCGTAAAGAGGCTGGAGGAACTTTTTTGGGTGGTGTAAGTGTTCTATATCTCAATTGCCGTGGTGATTACACAGCTGTATACCCTTGTGGAAATTTAGTAAAGTGCGTGCCTTCAGTGGGTGAGCTCTATTGTGTGTAAATTATGCCTCGCTAAAGGTAATTTAAAAACACATCTTTTTTTTTTTAAAGTAGGCTTCACGCCCAGCACGAAGCCCAGCATGGGACTTGAACTCACAACCCTCAGATCAAGACCTGAGCTGAAATCAAGAGTCGGGAGCTTAACTGACTGAGCCACCCAGGTGCCCCTAAAAACGCCATCTTAGGAGAATAGGCATTATTGCCCCTATTTTATGGATGGAAAGAGTGAGACCAGAGAGGTGACATTAACTTGCCCAAGTTCATACAGCAAGTAAGTGGCACAGCCAGCGTTTGAACCTTCGCATATCTTTGATGCCAAAGGCCATATTCTTTCTGTTACACAAAGAACTTAAAAATGATTGTGTGTATGTTTATTTATACATGTAGGCATCCTCTGTTCCTTCAACTAGCGTGGAAACTCGAATGCTCTGTAACAGGGTGGGGCCGTCTGTAGACTTGAGCTCGCCCAGCAGCGCTGTGTGCGGTGACCTTGAATGGATTACAGGCACGTCTGAGGTATTGGTCCCCTTTGTCCTACAGGCATCGGGAGTCCCTGGGTTAGTTGCCCTGCTGAGATCAGCTCCCTATGTCACCCCGGGGTGCCATACAAATATTATCATTTTCTCTTCCATGAAAAAGATTAGGAAGCACGGGTTTAGACAGGAAGTGCTGCTGGAACTCGAGGGTGAGAGAGGCTAACTCTGTCTGAGAGGCTCTGGGTCAAGGACCCAAGAGGAGGAATTTGCTAATCAGAGAGGAAGGGAAGGGAGTGTGTGGAAGGGGAAGAGGAGACTGGTTTGGAGTGAGATTGGGCTTGACACACGTTTGGGGACAGTGAGCAGAGCCCCCAGGCTGGCACTGGGCTTTTGGAGATATATTGGAGAGGGAGATGGATGCTTTTCTGGTGAGGGCCTGGCACTGGGCTAGGGAGTGGGGATGTGCTCTGCAGTACCACGCTCCCTGTTCAGATTTCACACAAGATTTCACGTGTGTGTTTAGGAGGCTGGGGGTAGGGAAGGAAAAGTGTGTGTGTTTAAGAATAACATGCTGTTCCCGGACTCCACGGCCGACGGTCCTGCTGGATGCTGGGAAGGGCCAGCCCCCCAACCTGGAGCCGCTGGTGAAGTCTGGCTTTCCTTTTCACACAGCATTTGTTCCCAGCCCCTGGCTGTCTCCCCCGGGAGGACATCCGTGGGGACGGTTCCTGTTTCCCTGCCTTCGCAGGCCCCTGCCTTCCTGAACGTGATATGATTGTTTCTCTGGGCGCAGTGCAAAGATGCCAGTGGAGAACGGAAATATCTCATGCCTCGGCAATTTTTTAAGGCAAAAAAGAAAAGGCTATTGAACTTGGGAACCCTGGGCCTGAAGTTCTCTCTTCCTGGTGTGGGAGGGGGGACATTGTACAGGGTCTATCAGTCAGTCGTATGGGCCAGATATCCAACATGGGAACGATTTGACTCCCATCCATCAGCTAAGCAGTGACAATACTACTAAATTCCTTCTTGCTTTTGAACTGCTATATTTATGCTGTTCCCCTTAGGAATACTGGGGCATGGAAATAGAGGGCTCTATCTTCTGGCTCCTCCCCCACTTCTCCTTCCACATCCTCAGCCTCTTTTAATAGTCTTTCATTCATTCACTCATTTATTCACTTGGTCAAGAAGCATTTCTTGAGAATCTGTTATGTGCCGGATACTGTCCTACACAATGAAAAGACAGCAGCGCTTAACAGAAACACCCATCCTTGATCTTATGCACTCAGGGTCTGCTGGAAAAGATCGTCCGCTGGGTGCAGGTGTGGGAGGACAGAAAATACAGGACAAAAGAAATGCAAGATGAGGAGTATATCTCAAAGCTCTTCCAAGCCCGGGCTTGTGTCTGGTTCATCCTTGGCCCTCTTCTAACACATGCTACAATGCATGGTACGTAACAGGTTCACTGTGACTGTTTGCTGAATTAATGACGCCAAAGTAAATGAGAAGTCACATAATATAACACAAAAAGAACACAAGCGCTGGCGTTCCACAGGCCTGAATTTGATTTCCAGCTCTACCACCTCTGGGCTGCTGTGACCTGGGATAAGTCGTATAACCTCTCTGGGTCTCAATTTCCTCATTTGAAAAATGAAGGTAATAATACCTATTTCAGGGAAATTTGGTAAGGATTAATGGTTAATGAGTGTGTAAAGTGTAAGTATGTATAGTACGTAGCACACAGTGAACAAGAAAGAGCTTACATCATTTTTTTTTTGGTGTCACCGATAAGGCATAATAATGATTAAATGGCTAGTAGAGAAAAAAGTTCTGGAAGTATGAAGGAAGGTGTGGCTACAGAGGGCTGAGGTCCTCATGGAGATGGGACGACACTGAGCTGTGCCTGGAAGGTCACCCACAGGTGCATAACTGCCGAGGGGGCCCGAGGCAGTGCAAAGGGCACAAGCAGTAAGAACAAGGCGCCGGGCACAATCATGACGCACCTCCGGGACTCAGCAGAGACAGCCCAGATGCAGTGGAGGGGACGGACCAGCTCAGAGAGCTCCTGCAGGATTTGACTCTGGCCCAGTGGAGTCTTAAAGTGCGGTATGTGGGCACTCGCTGGGGCAGCGAGCCTGGGGTGCCGAGCAGGGAGGCAGTGAGAACAGCTGGGAGATCACACAACAATCCAAGTAGCATGGGGCCCGGATCCAGGGGACAGCAGCAGAATAAAAAGGAAAGCGTGCATGTGACACACTTTGAGGTGGAAGAATCAACAGGATGAGCTTTAGAGAAGCTCGTCCGGGATCATAGAGTCAGGAGGTAAAGAAACAAATACTCCCCCCTCCCCCAAAGGAACCGCTCCTCTAGTGAGCTCCACTTCCCTATCTTAATACCTTTTCAGGATTGTTAAGTATACTCATATTGCTGTGCAACCAATCTCCAGAACTTTCTCACCTTGCAAAACTGGAAACTATACCCATTAGACAACAACTCACTTCTCCCTTGCCCAGCCCTGGGAGAACACCATTCTAGTTTCTGTTTCTAGGGGATAACCCCTCTTTCCCACCTTTTTTACAACTTGAACATGAGTATTCATCTTGAAGGGGCCTCTATAAGGAGACCTGAAGACTTTACCTTACTCTCTGGGCCAGTCTTTGTTTTTTTTTGTTTTTTTTTTTTTTAATGTTTATTTATTTCTTGAGAGAGATACAGAGTGTGACCAGGGGAGGGGCAGAGGGAGAGAGGGAGACACAGGATCCGAAGCAGGCTCTAGGCTCTGCTGTCAGCACAGAGCCCGATGCGGGGCTTGAACTCATGAGCTGCAAGATCATTACCTGAGCCGAAGTCGGACACTTAACCTACTGAGCCACCCAGGCACCCCCAGTCTTTGGTATCTTTATGCAAGAAAATGTATACACCTTTATCAGGGCCCTGCTGCATTTGGGCTGAGCCCTCGGTCCTGCCGACAAGAGGCCGAGATCCCTGGCATCACTGGCAATAAGCCAGTTGTGAGCCCAGTTGTGAGCTCATGACTTCCACATGAGCAGGTGGGACCCTGATCCTGAGCTGCACCCTCACCTTCACGTGCTTTGTATTCAGGTTGTTGACGGGTCACTTGAGCTCGGACTCACGACCCTGGTTCCCATTTGGAGCAGGTTTTGAAGTTTATGTAGGTGATTCCCCAAATTTCTGGCTTCAGCTTCAGCCTTGAGTATCAAACACGTGCAGACGCTTCACTGGCACTTCAAACTCAACCGGTCCCACACTGAACTCAGGATCTTTCGTTCAAAACTTTGTTTTCTCTCATCTCTGTAAATAATGTTTCCCTATTTCCATGTTCCTATTCCTTACTCTTTAGAATCTTCGTTTAATTTCCTCCCTCTCCTTCACCCCCACATTCCATCTACAGTTAAGACCATACGAGTGTAATTCAATGCCTTGCCTGTCTTCACTCTCCTCCCCAAGGAAAACTCCAAGGTTTTCCAGTCTTCTTTCCTTCTCATCAGGAGACCATGGGGTCATCGACAGTTTTGTATAATTTCTGAACTCGGGGGTCTCTGCCCGTTCCAACTCCTCTTGTGTGCCACATCAGTGTTTGACAAACCTATCTCTAGACATATCATCATTCTTTTAATATCTCACATTTGGCATGTGTTATATCAGATATAGACAAGAGATATCAGCCATAGGGCACATGTGTCAGTGTGCTCCCGAATGTCCTCCCATCCTTTTTAGGTATATTAATTATGTACTGCTGCATAACAAATGATCCCCAGACTTAGTGGCTCAAAACAGCACACATTTATTATCTAACAGTTTCTGTGGGTCTAGAGGACGGGTATGGCTTCAGCTGGGTCCTCCAGCTTGGGGTCTCTCATAAGACTGCACTCAAGGCATCACCTAGGGCCACAATCATCTCAAGGTTCGACTGGATCAATAATGCTTCCAAGCTCACCCAGCGATTATTAGTAGGATTCAATTTCTTGTGGGCTGTTGAACTGGGGGCCTCAGTACCTCATAACATGGCAGCAGGATTTATCAAAATGAATGAGAAGGAGAGAGAGAGAGAGAGAGACCGAATGAACAAGATGGAAGTCTTTTTTTTTTTTTAATTTTTTTTTCAACGTTTATTTATTTTTGGGACAGAGAGAGACAGAGCATGAACGGGGGAGGGGCAGAGAGAGAGAGGGAGACACAGAATCGGAAACAGGCTCCAGGCTCTGAGCCATCAGCCCAGAGCCCGACGCGGGGCTCGAACTCCCGGACCGCGAGATCGTGACCTGGCTGAAGTCGGACGCTTAACCGACTGCGCCACCCAGGTGCCCCAAGATGGAAGTCTTTATAGCTTTATTACATGGGAGTGTGGGGTGGGGATTCCACAAGGAGGGTGTGGAGGTAATCACTAGGAGGCATTGCAGAAGCTGCCTCCTATACTAGTCTTCTGGACTTGTTACTCCACTGTTTATGCCCTAGGTTCTGGCCACCTGGTGTGCTGACTGTGACTTGAGTACATCCCATTTTTTTTCCACCTCTATGCCATTACTTAGGCTATTCCTTTCACCTAAATGACCCTTCCACCCCCACAGCTACCTGTTCATCCTTGTAAGAGCATTTCAAATGCCACTCTCCCTGCAGAGCCTTTCTTGACCAGATCTAGAGTAGATCTTCCACTTTGGAGCCCTGGGGAGCCCCCTGGGGCATGTGTCTCTCTTGGCTGTTAATCACATTCTGCTCCGTGGCAGACTCATTGGTACAAGTCTACTCCACAACTCTCAGTAGACTGAGTTCCTTGAGGGTACGGTCATATTTCAGTCCATTTTTCAATCTCCTTATGGCCGTAGAACAGTTCTTGAGACACAGTAGGCGACCAAACATTTGCTGAACTGTAAACAATTGTGAGGTCCAAGAGCCCAGGTCTGTGCAGATGGAATGCTGTTATGGGCAGTGGTAGGGGAGAGGAACCCCATGCTTCTCAAATAGCCCCGCTTAGCTGACTTATAGAAAAACAGCTGCCTTGCTGTGACTCCAGGGATTAGTCAGGCACTGGGACAGTCTGCAGGGACTGTGGGCTGCTGGGGACCAGAAGCCACTGATATCTGATCTCTCTGCAGGAACTTGGGAAGACTAGTCAGGGTGTCTTATTCTGATTATTCCGTTTAAAGAAACCCTCTTCGTGACCTCAGTAGAGCCAATGAGCTAGAAATTGAAGGGGAAAGGAACAAGTATTTACTTAACCTATGAATTTTGCTAACATTTAGTACTCAGGAAAGTCCTCCATAAAGTGGTTACTATATGCCCCTTTGGAAGATGAAAACAAAAACAAAACAAAATTCAGAGGGTAAAAGTAACTAGATGGAACTTAAGAGTTAAAATAGTGGGGCGCTTGGGTGGCGCAGTCGGTTAAGCGTCCGACTTCGGCCAGGTCACGATCTCGCGGTCCGTGAGTTCGAGCCCCGCGTCGGGCTCTGGGCTGATGGCTCAGAGCCTGGAGCCTGTTTCCGATTCTGTGTCTCCCTCTCTCTGCCCCTCCCCCGTTCATGCTCTGTCTCTCTCTGTCCCAAAAATAAATAAACGTTGAAAAAAAAAAAAAAAGAGTTAAAATAGTGATTCAGATGTAAGCAGGACTGCAAAGAATGGGCTCTATTATCGTCACTCGTCTGCCTGTTTTTATTGAGTACCTGATATGTGCAAATCTCTGCGATAGAGTGTTGAAGGTTTGTAAGGTACAAGGCATGGACCTTACCTTTCAAGACAATCTAGAGTTGAATTTGGGGTGGGTGAGTTGGTTGATGGAGGATAACTGAGTTTAATGTGAACAGTCCTGTACAGAGAGATGGACACCCTCCCTCCCCCCCATTTGTCTGTAGATGGGAATATAGTGAAAAACTGATTAATTGCACTGGGAAGACTGGGCCAAGTTTCTTAGAGGAGATAGAGATTCCAGAAAGGTAGGATTCTGAGTTTAAAGAGGGAAATCTTATGTCTCTTCCCAGCCTCAGCCATGCCTTCCTGTTGAATCCTGGGCATAGTACACATGCTATTCACATTTGTAGGTGTGATAAGGATTACAATGCACCTGTGCTTGGTGATGCCCCACGAACTCAGGCGTAATCAAACCTAAGGAAGGAAATATTGAATTTGCAACCAAAAGGATAAATCAGGGTAAATTTTTATCTAACATGTCACATTCACCAAAGCGAACTTCCTGGGTGATTAAGTGAGAGACGAGCGCTCTGTGAACAGCAGAACACTGGTCGTATGTGAAATACCAAAAGAAGAAGTCCAGCAATATTCCAGTCTTTATGTTTGCGCTGCTGTGCAGCTATTTTTGTGACTCTAAATACAGGACTTTCCATTTATCTTGATTACATTTCACCTTGTTATCCTGGGGAGATGGGATCCTGGATCCTGACTCTGTCAATCTTTGTATTTTCTATTCTTGGCTTCGTTTGGGCTTTACGTTGATAAACATCTTCTCGCGTTTTCATCCAGTGTGTTATTAAAAACGTTGAACAGACCGGGACTGCGGTCTGTGGACAGGGGCAAGCAGGGGTGGATGTGTAATGTCTGGGCACAGTCATCTCCACAGTACCTGGTGGGGGGGCTTGGCGAGGACGCCTCTGGTAAGCAGAGAGACACGAATTTGTTACACTTGGCTCCTTCCCCCCAGAGCGGCCGGGGCACACAAAAACAACCACGCTGAAATGTTGTATAAAGACTCTGCGACAATTAAAAACTCATATCTCTTGGGTTTTCTAATTGCTTTCACATTGATTATCTCATTTGGGCTTCCCAAGAATCCCATGTGCAGGTGTGGCTGTGCTGATTTTCGGAGAATGCTAATGAAATCAAGGCTGTCAGAGTTAAGTAACTTCTTGAGGCTCATGTAGCAACAAACAGGAGGACTGGGTCTCAGATCCTCTCCTGATTCCGAGACCTGGGAGGCTTTTACTTGCTTGATAATATCTATGTTCAGTGAAGTGAAACCAGTCTGGTTCCCCACCTTATTGTGATATCATTGACGTAGAACATCGCGAACATTTCAGGTGTACAGCAGAATGATTTGATATGTGTATATAATGCAGAGTGATATATATATTTTGTGATGAGAACTTTTTTTTTTTTAACGTTTATTTATTTTTTTGGGACAGAGAGAGACAGAGCATGAACGGGGGAGGGGCAGAGAGAGGAGACACAGAATCGGAAACAGGCTCCAGGCTCTGAGCCATCAGCCCAGAGCCTGACGCGGGGCTCGAACTCATGGACCGCGAGATCGTGACCTGGCTGAAGTCGGACACTTAACCGACTGCGCCACCCAGGCGCCCCTGATGAGAACTTTTAATACCTACTCTTAGCAACCATCAAATACGCAATACAGTATTATTATCTATAGTCACCGTGCTGTACATTCCATCCACAAAACCTATTTATCTTATAACTGGAACTTACACCTTTTGACCACCTTCACTCATTTCCCCCACTTACCACCCCTTACCAAAATGTTCTGTTCCTGTGAGTTGGGTTTTTGGTGTTTTGGGTTTTTTTTGTTTTGTTTTGTTTTTAGATTTCACATTTAAGTGTGATCATAGCCTATTTGTCTTTCTTTGGCTGACTTATTTCACTTAGGGCAATGCACTCAGGGGTCATCCACAACTGTCCCAAATAGCAGGGTTTCCTTTTTTATTTGGGACTGTATAATAGCCCATTGTATATATACACACACACCACACTTTCTTTATCCATTCATCAGTCGATGAACACAGGTTCTTTCCGTGTCTAGGTTATTGCAAATAATGCTGCAGTGAACATGGGGGTCCATATCACTTCAAGACAGTGATTTTGTTTCCTTCAGATATATACCCAGAGGTGGAATTGCTGGGTCATGTGGAAGTTCTATTTTTAATTTTTTGAGGGACAGGATTTTTCTCTTGTTGTCCGTCCCTGCACTTGTGAGGACTGGCTGGTTGCATATCTCCCCACCAGACTCTATGCTCCGTGAGCTATTATTCCTAGCTGCCTCCTTTGTTCCTGTTTGGTGATCAGCACAATGTATGTGCTCAATGAATGTGTGTTGAATGAATAAGTAAGTAAGTAAATAAATAAGTCTTATTACCTATAATGTAATTGTTAATAATAACAATCCTTATTTTATTTAGTAAAAGCAGGGCTTAAAATCGCTCCCTTCCAATACGCCCTGAATAAATACAGCAGTATGACTATATACACTGCTCTCTTAATAAAGAACTCAAGATTCTCTAAGTACGTTCTGTTTATCCTCACACACACCTTGACAATAGGTATGGGCTAGTGGTGTTATCATCATATTACCCACAAGAATAGAGAGATTCTTTATCTCACCCAAGACTGCACAGACATTTTCAGGCACAGCTGTTAATAGATTTTATGTTTCTTTATATTCAGTCCATTGCTGAGGCTGCTAAATCCTACTAAAGCTATCAGGCACCAGAGCCTTACGCTGCTTTTCAAGGGTCTGCAATGCTCCCAAGTTAATTCATGGAAATGGTTGCAGGATTGTGCAAAAACAGCTGGTTACCTCCCAGCAGAATTAGCTGTAACCAGTTTCCTCACTTGCTGAGAGAAAGCAGGAAATCAAACGTCAGCAAAATCCCCCCTGATATAATAGCAAGTAAGTCTCTTTCTGAGGAGACCCAGATGGGTGGTTGGTTTAGGAAGATTCAGGGACGGGAAGAGATCTGCGGTCTACAGAATGGGAGAGATTTTAGAGCCAGACCTGGGTCTCTGATTTGGTGATGATGTTACAGATGGGGCAAATCTTGGGAGAATGGTGAGAATGGTTTGCCAGTGAAGTTAAAACAGAAATGTGGACAGGGAGCCTTGAGCTGCACTCAGTCAGCTGCTGCTATGCTGACATTTGCGTCTCCTTTCCACAGCCTGAGATCTGCAACAAACTCTTGCTCTCCACTCCCTCTGTTCCGGGAGGACCCACCAGGAAGAAATGGGGGATACCCTGCCCCGGGGGGCTCAGGTCACAGCCTATTTTTTTGATAGTATCCTTTTCTATGAAGCAGACTGGGAAAGAATTACAAAGTTCCTAAACCCTACGAGTACTATAGAAGTTAACAATTTTTTCCTTAACCATTGGAGAATAGATTGCCAATCTGATTCTCTGTGAGCCCGGAACTTCGGTATCTCCTACAAAGAAAGACATTCTTCTCCATCCCAACAACACAATCAACCAAATTAGAAAATTAACCTCAAACCATTAGACCGCCATCAGACCTCATCCAAAGTGTAAGTGTTGCAATGGTACTTTCTGCAGCAGAACGATCCAGTTGAGAACCACATGGTACACGAATCTGTCTCTTTGGTCCACTGCCGTGTGGACAGTTCTTTAATTTTTGACTGTCACGACTTTCCCACTTTTGAAGATCATAGACCAGTTACTTTGTAGAATGTCTCTTCATTTAGGCCTGTCTCCTATTTTCTTGGATTAGATTATTCGGGTTATGAAGTTGTTGGAAGGGACAACACAGAGCTGAAGCTGTGCTATTCTCAGTGCATCGTATCAGGCGGTGCAAATTCCAGTTTTTCCCTATTCCTGATTGATGGTAGCTTTGCTTTATTAAGATGGTGTCCCTCAGGCTTCCCCAGTCTCAAGTTACCTCTTTTCTCTTGGTAAGTAATAAATAGTTTGTGTGGAACAATTTGAAACTATGTAACCATCCTATTCGTCAACAAGCTTCTAATTTATTCAGTTGTTATTTTCTATCTGTAAGGATTCACTGTTTCTTTCCTATTTTATTCCGTGAATTATGGGTTTTTACTATCATTATTAATTTTAATACTCCAATTGTTCCCAGTTTGCCCAGTGGAAGTCTCTTCGGTCTGGCATTTCTTTATCCCTATCATTCTTTGAGTACTTCTTTGCCTCTGGCAACAAAAGAATTTATAGGCTCATCTTATGATTTCCCTGCCCCAGCCTTCAACGCAGACATTTCTCTAAGAAGCCCCAGTTCCTTTAAGTGAAGAATGGTGTTTAGAAGCCACAAGTTGGATGGGGCGTCTGGGTGGCTCAGCCGGTTGAACGATTGGCTTCAGCTCAGGTCATGATATCTGGGTCCATCAGTTCAAGTCCCAAGTTGGGCTCTGTGCTGACAGCTCAGAGCCTGGAGCCTGCTTCACATTCTGTGTCTCCCTCTCTCTCTCTGCCCCTTCCCCACTTACACTCTGTCTCTCTCTTTCTCCAAAATAGATTAATATTAAAAAAAAAAAATTTTAGAAGCCAGGAGTTGGGCAGTAGGTATGCTTATTGCTAATAAGCAAGGCTCCTAAGACTTCTCATTAGACAGAGCTAGGGAATACATGTATGTACACATACACATGCTTACCTTGACACTTATTTCCATATCTAACTATATCTATTGCAAACTGCTAGCTCCAAATTCAACATCACAGAGTTCATTCTGATTTTCTGTGTTACCATAATTGTAATTGCATTTTCTGATGGTGAGGAACCTGACTCCTGCTATCGATAGCATATTTAATTGCTTGATTAATACCCCTGTGTGAAACTGATTTCCCGTCTTCATGGCCATCCCCTCGCCTGCGAAGATGCCCTCCTCTCTCTACCTCCCTCTCTCCACCTCAGGCTGAGAAGAGGACCCTGAGGCACTGGCAGGAAGGATACTGCTGAAACTACTTTGCTACAACAAGTGCTACTTTTTGTGGAAGAGGAAGGATGGCTCAGAGGGCAGAACACAGGGTCCAGAGGGTGGAGAGCCAGGGAGAATTTATTCTCAAGCCTTGAAACCTAATCAAGGAAATCTAACATGTGCCCGACTGAATAGCAGAGCTGTGAAGGACCAGGGACTCTTTCTTACCTCCCATCTTCCCAGTTTTTGAACCAAGCTAGCATCCTAAGGCTGTCACACCATTGTATTTTGGGCATGTTGGGGGCAGATAGCTTGTCTCTTTCGTTTCAATGGAGAGGAATTGCGTCCCAAGAGCTGTACTTAATAGATTACACCTGGGATTCTCATCAGCACTGATTTAGATGATGAGATTTTGGACTTTGAGTTGATGAAATGATGAGATTGAAATTTAGATGATAAGATTTTGCTGACGATGCACTGAGATGAGGATCATGGGGTAATGAATTAGTCTATTAGAGGTGTCATAACAAAGTAACACAGAGTGTGTGGCTTAAACAACAGAGATTATTGTTCACGGTGCTGGAGGCTACACGTCTGAGATCATGGTTCAGCTGCATTGGTTTCTTCTGAGGGCTTCTATCCTTGGCTTCTGGATGGCTGTCTTCCCTCCGTACAAATTTCCTCTTCTTATAAGGACACCAGTCATATTAGATTAGGCCCCACCCTAATGACCTCTTTAAAGACGCTGTTTCCAAATACAGTCACATTCTTAGGTACTGGGGGATTAGGACTTTAACATATAAATTAGTTGGGGGGGGGGGCTATAGCCTACAGCAGATGGGGGTGAATGTATTTTGCATGGGAAAGGACATAAATCATTGAGGGCCAGAGGGCCAACTGTGGTAGACAGAATTCTTGGATGGTCCCCAAGATTCCTGGCATCTGGTATGCATACCCTGTATAATCCCCTCCCCTTGAGTGTAAGTGGGACCTGTGATATGATAAGGTAGTCCCTCCTGTAGGGACATTGTATGAGATCCCATCTGAGCAGACTGGAGAGAGTGAGTGAGAGGCAGAGAGAGAGTGAGAGAGAGGGAGAGAGCGCTTCTCCTGTGGGTTTTGAAGAAGTAAGTGGCCAGCTTGTGAGAGGGCCACCTGACAGGGAATTTGGGGGACCTCTAGGAGCTTAGAGCAGCCCTCACTGACAGCCAGCAAGAAAGCAGAAATCTTAGTCCTACAGCCACAAGGAATTCAACTCTACCAACAAACACATAAGCTTGGAAGAGAACATAGAGCTCCAGAACAAAATGTAGCCTGGTGGACCCTTTGATTGTAGACTTGTGAGACCCTGAGCGGAGAACCCAGCTACACCATGCCCGAACTCCTGGCCCCCAGGAACTGGGTGATAATAAAAGTATGGTGTCGTAAGGTATGTCTGTGATAATTCGTTACACAGCAATAGGAAACTAGTATACCATCCAAAGTTTCTAGCCCTTGTCAGCTCTAGGCTGCCATTCTCTGCCTTTGCAGCCCTCCCCCCCCCCCCAAGATCTAACCAACTTTGGACTTCCTACCAACCCTAAAACCAAGCACACATATAGTTTTTACAATAAGTATTGCAATCCATTAAACTCACTCTTGCTTCTTCAGCGTCTTCAGGGTTGGCTTTCATGCAAGGAGCCAGCTGACTAGTGCTAGTTTGTTACACTGTCTCCATGACCCTCAGATTTGCATTTGAAGATCACTCTTGATTCTATGTGGCGAATGAATTGGCAAGACCAGCTAGGAGGTTGCTGTAGCGGTCCAGGTGAGCGGTGACAATGACTTGATTAAGCGACAGCCAGGAATCTGAGGAGAAGTGGTGGACTTGAGGAAAGGCCGTAGAAGTCACCCTCAACCTCAGTTCCTGGAGCAGGACCTGGTTCCACGGTCAGCCCTGACAACAGTACACAGCACCCGCCCCTGCCCCGGTCAGAGCTCACTGTTCCCAGCTATTCCGTGTGTTATAACCTATGCATCTCATACCAGTCAACAAGTTTGTCATATTGTAACTACTTACTAAGTGCTTAAAGTGATCTGGAGTGCATAAGGGTACATTTTCAAATGGACTTTAGAAGGGAGGCAAGAACAAGTTGGGTATTAGGAGAGCAGCTGGCTGTGAATTTTTTTTTTTTTTTTAATGCATCCATTAAACAACAGATCAGCCTTCCCCTGAGAGCCCACATGCTCCACTCAAGCCTCCCAAACTTGCCTGCAACCCTCTTTTCAGAGCTTGCGGTCGGCTTCCCAGGAGTCCTCTCATAGATTATCCACATATACACCCCTCCCGCCCTCCCTCTGTCCGGCTCCCACAAGTGCAGGGCCAGTAGGGAAGGGGTCAAGTTAGTGGGGGCCTATCTCGGGTCCTCCTGTAACTATTCTCTCCTCCCACCTTGCATTCCCCAAACCGTATCTCCACTTTTCACCTCCCCCTGTGAGGGACAAAGCAGGGTCTCTTTCCCACACACACTTGGAAAGTTGTCAAATAATTTAAGCCAGGGTGTTTGCTGATAACAAAGGTGCTGTGGCCGATAAGGAAAGTGTTGGCCAGATAGGCTTCACATCCCAGGAATATTTGCATTTTCATGGGGGCCTTCTGAAGAGAGAAGGAACTGAAATTTGGGGTAGTTCCCCGGCATAGTCTTAGACCTCGCTAGTCTTTGCGGAAGTGTCCCCACCCCTTTTGGATCAATGCCCACCGGCTACTAGACGGGTGGTCAGAGACCTGCGGGCCCAACTAGCTGGATACCTGTGTCGCCCTCACGTCCCACCTTCCCCTCGTCTCTCGCAGCTGTGGGAAGGATGGCCGGGGAGGAGGTGGGGGAAATGCTGGTTTCGCCCCAAATTGGGAGACACAGTGTTAGAAGATTATTTCCACTTTTAGCGGCACAGTTACATGAGAAACAAATTTGTGTAAAGATTATGATTTGAAATGAGCTATCTAAACAAGATGGACTATCAAACTGCACTTTTTAGTGCACTGTTGAATATAAATCTCCAAACTGGCCAACAATGACCTACAGTTTAGTATCGTAAAATACAAACTGAACTTGTCTCTTTCAGTGTTTTGTTGGTGTAAGTTCTAAATATCCTCTCATGGGAAGAACTTACTTTTATTCTGAGATTCTTTCCTATCTTTTAAAACAGTCTTCTTTCCTATGTTTGGTATTTTTCCAATGTTTTGGTATTATTATTTCCAATCCTTTTTCTTATATTTTATATTATTATGGTTTCTATGTTTAGACTTACTGTTATCTGTATGTGGTATTCCTATTTCTCATGTGTTTATAATAACAACCATTTAAACATCTTTGTGATATTAAAACATCCTTGGTATTAAAACATGATAAATGACAATGACAGGAGGCAGAGACGTGGTTTTGTTCATTGCTGCGCCCCCAGCCCCTAAGACACTGTGTGGGGCATAGTAGAGATCAATAAATATTTATTGAACAAATGCATATATGAATGATGGGTCTTAGAAATTACATTCTTATCTGTCATACGAGTTGGCAATTCTGTATCAATCCCTAAATTTTAAAGT
Organism: Herpailurus yagouaroundi; assembly: GCF_014898765.1. Taxonomy (NCBI): domain Eukaryota; kingdom Metazoa; phylum Chordata; class Mammalia; order Carnivora; family Felidae; genus Herpailurus; species Herpailurus yagouaroundi. The sequence goes on from NW_024412539.1 coordinate 501,053, forward strand.
TACCAATTCATGGGGCGCCTGGGTGGCGCAGTCGGTTAAGCGTCCGACTTCAGCCAGGTCACGATCTCGCGGTCCGTGAGTTCGAGCCCCACATCGGGCTCTGGGCTGATGGCTCAGAGCCTGGAGCCTGTTTCCGATTCTGTGTCTCCCTCTCTCTCTGCCCCTCCCCTGTTCATGCTCTGTCTCTCTCTGTCCCCAAAATAAATAAATGTTAAAAAAAAAAAAAGAAAAAATAAAGTTACCAATTCATGAGATCCATGGGTTTGGAACACAGAACAGGGAGTCAGAGCAGCTCTAATTTAACTTGACCTTGGACAAGTGATTCGATCTCTACAGGCCTCAGTTTCCACACCTGTGGAAAGGAATTGATACCAGTCGTTACTTTGTTGGGTCATTTGAGGATTGCAGGAGGTGTCTTGCAGGCCCTGGCGGGGGACCGGGGGTAGGAGACTCCGTCCAGGGACTGGACTGGCCTCCCGGGCAATGAGGTGTGACTGCCGTTCGTGTTTATGCTTGGCCAGCCCTCTGGATACAGCTTACCCCCACCCCTAATAATTCCGCTCTGAACATCTGAAGAACATAGAGGTATTCTGATGATAGAACGACCTGCCAGTTGGTTTTCCTCAGGTGTAGGGAGCAAGAATAAAATGAGCACACCCTTCAGTGAATTCTGATTTTTTTTCTTAAAAGCTTAAAATTCACTTTTTCAATAGGACAAATATTTTTATTCTTAGAAAAACTAAGCACTTAGTATTAGCAATTGGTTACATACCTGGTTATGGGTTTTCCCCTGCCCCCCACACTCAAACATAATTCCAGGACGTATTATTGTTATCTTACAGTTATGGAAACAGAGTTCAGATTGATTAAACGGCTTGATCACCGTCTCTTGTTAGCAGGTGGGAGAGCTAAGGTTGGGGTTTAGGTCTGATTCCCAAAGCCATGCTGCAACTGCAGCGTGCTGCTGCACGGAAGGGAGATTGCATCTATTTGTCTGTTTGGGTGGAAAATTTGGAGACAGGACTCCCTTTAACCTCTCTCTAGATAAGATTCATTCAGCCTCTGAATGAAATCCTTTTCCATTCTGACTGCTAGAGATCAGGCTCTGCAACTCATTAGCTGTGTGACTTTGAATAAGCTGCACACCCTCTCTGAACTTCAGCTTTTCCTCTTGCAAAGTGGAAACAGCAACTTCTGCCTCTCTCTCTAGGTTGATGCCTTGTGAAGGTGCCTTGTAAAGTGCTAGATACACGCGAGATAGCGTTGTTAGTGAGTCCCCACGATTTCCTAGCCAGCTTCCTCTCCTCTATGGATCTGTTTCACTGATGAAAGAGTTCTTTGCAAAGCTCTTCCTTGTATATTTTTAATTGCCTTGGTTTTTACTTTACCCCAATTGTCTATTTCCTTTAACTTTCCCTTTCTTTCCCCCCACCTTGGGCTATCTTTCCATTAGATTCCACTGATTAGTCAGGGAACAGAACTATTTCAAGTGCTTGGTATTTTGATCCATTTCACACTCTCCTTTTGCACCTCCCTTACCCCCCACCGTGGGCTTTCAGTCGATTGTGCTTAGTCTCCAGACTTCTAGCGCAGGCTGCCTTTAAAAATTCTGCCTTCCAGTATACTCCCTGTTTTGCTACAACCCCTTCCCCCCGCCCCAGGCAGGAAAAAAGCTGATTGCACCACATGAATGGAGGAGAACAGTGCCTCATGACCTTGGGAGGTTGTGTGCCGGAACAAGTGGTGTCCGTAGTGTTAGAAATGTCCCAGCACTCAGTGAGCTTTAGTTCTGCCTCTAAGTGGGTTTCAAAGTTCCAAATATGCATTTGCAACCCAAAACACGGACATGCTCTCTGCTCTCCTCAAAACGATCATCCTTGTTCTAAGTATCAAAGAAGTTCTCGAACCACCCCTCTGTGTTCATCGGGCAGCAACTGTGTACCAGGTCCTAGGTTAGGCGCTGTGGGGATGTCAAGAATGGAACGGAGCCCTTGATCAGTAGGGCTGCTGGGGACAACAGACTTGCAGACAACACGGACATAAAATGAATTCCTCCTTTTTCTCCTCAAACAAAAACCTCAGCCTCAGAACAACACTTCAAGGGATTCGAATATAACCTTCTGAGAACAATCTTATGTTAAGGACCACCTCCGGGCTGAGCCTGATATCCTGGAGCCCCAGATCACAGCTTTAAGTTCACCCCCAAGAGACTCTTTGCATGCAAGAGGCTTACGTGTGCGTGCTTCGGTTGTGGTCAGTGCGGGGACAGCGTCCACCCCCGCCCCCCACCTCTGTACCCTGTCCCCAGGGCACCTCAAGGAATCAGGCCAGGTGAGGAAAGCGGCCACTCTATCTATCCCTGGAGGGGGAAGGGAGGAAGACTTTTCCTCTTTGATTCCTCCTCAGCTCTGGCCAGGTGCTGCCCTTACAGTGTTATCTCCAGCAGCCAGTACCTGGGTTGACCCTGGACTAACTGGAAGCTTCTCCCTACAGAGGCTGTGTGGTGTGAGGGACACATCTTCCATTTCCTAAGAAGGTCAGGGCCACTGTCTTAGTTTGCTAGGGCAGCCATAACAAAGTATCCCAGACTGGGTGGCTTAAACAACAAAAATTTATTCTCTCACAGTTTTGGAGGCTGGAAGTCCAAGATCAAGGTATTGGCAGAATTTGTTCCTTCTGAGGGTGTGAGGAAGAATCTGTTCCATGCCTCTCTCCTAGCTTCTGGTGGTTTTCTGGCAATATTTGGCGTTCCTTGGCCTGTAGACCTCTCAGCCCATACTCTGCCTTTATCTTCACATGGTGTTCTCTCTGTGTCTGTCTCTGTGTCCAGATTTCCCCTCATTATAAAGACACAGTCATATTGGCCTAGGGCCCATCCGGCTGACCTCATCTTAACTTGATCATCTACAAAGATTCTATTTCCAAATAAGGTCACGTTCCCAGGTACTGAGGGTTAAGACTTCAACATCTTTTGGGGGAGACAGACTTCAGCTCCTAACAGCTCTCTCCCTCAGATGGCTCAACTTTTCCTCAAGATTCCTTGGTATTTCCACCTTCTGGCTCCTCCTCGGTTCCAGAGGAGTCTCCCTCTGGAGTTGCCCAGGCTAACACCTTCCCTGGGTCCCCTGATTCTGTCCTTTCCCGCGTCCTCCAGGGCCTCCTCTGTCAGTTAGCCTGTCCTGGGCGCCTCTTCAGGATCTCCCAGACTTATAAACTTGTTTAGGCTTTATAGCTGCTTCCCATGGTCCTGCCGTTCCTGCGTTCCGTTCTCCTGGTTTTGTTTTGTTTTCTTTCACAAACCGCTGTGTCTATTCCTCTATCAGTCACCCCCTCTCCACCCCCAAAATCAAAGCTTGCCCTGTCAGAAGAGCATTTGAGAAGCGGTGGACCCTGATGTCCGAGTGTGCAGGCTTCGGAGTCAAGACTACCTGGGTTCAAATCCTTGTTCACTTAATCTGTCTAACCCTCAGTCTTATCCGTCTGTCCCTGTGCATGACGACAGTGTCTACCACATGGGGCGTTTTGAGAATAAATGAGGTGGCACGTTCATTACCTTAGCACAGCTCTTGGTAGACAGGGAGGTCTCAGCTACGTGTTAGCATTTCAATTTTTGGTGATTTCAGCTTTTCCTATTGCCACGAAGATGGTAATTATGTCTGCGTGTTCTGCTGCAAGTCAATTACTTTCCACCTTTCCACCTCATCCTAGACAATTTATTTAGAAATGCTACTAACATTTCAATATATCCCCCAAACTAAGCCCTGTCCTTGCCTTCCCGTGCCCCCCTCCCCCTGCCCCCAACACACACACTCCTGAGCTTCTGTCTGATTTTTCTATTTTTGCTAATGGCACCATTACATTCGTATCAGCTCTGGACACAAAACTTGGAGTCTCTGTTCCCTTTGTTGTACCAACTATATCTAAGCGATAGCTAAGTTCTGTAAATGTTGTTAGTGAAACATTTTAAAACACACGTGCTCCTATCTATCCTGTCCTTCCATTTCTTTCTTTTTAAAAAATTTTTTATGTTTATTTATTTTTGAGAGAGAGACAGAACACAAGCAGGGGGAGGGCCAGAGAGAGAGGGAGACACAGAATCGGAAGCAGGCTCCAGGCTCTGAGCTGTCAGCACAGAGCCCGACGCGGGGCTCCAACTCGGTCAACCACGAGATCATGACCTGAGCCGAAGTTGGATGCTCAACCGACTGAGCCACCCAGGCGCCCCCAGACTATTCCAGTAAACTGCACTCTGGGTCTCCAGTCCCTTCCTGTCATGATCACTTACACACACTGCCACCAGATTATTCTTCTTAAAATGCAGCTTGATCATGGAAACTCTCCTGTAGAAAAACATTCAATTGCTCCCTATTGCTTATCAAGTAAAACCCAAACTTTGGCATTCAAATGCCTTTATAGTAGGGCTTTTCTTCCTTCTAACCTCCTTGTAGGCGCTTAAGCTTTGACTACACATTTCAAACATGTACAGTATCCTCTATTTTTCATTTTTTTAAAAAATTTGTTTGAATGTTTATTTTTGAGACAGAGAAAGAGACAGAGGGAGAGAGGGAGAGAGAACATGAGTGAAGGAGGGGCAGAGAGAGAGGGAGACACAGAATCAGAATCAGAAGCACACAGACAGATTCAGAAGCAGGCTCCAGGCTCTGAGCTGTCAGCACAGAGCCTGATGCAGGGCTCGAACTCACAAACTGCAAGATCATGACCTGAGCCAAAGTGAGATGCTTAACTGACTGAGTATACCCAGGCGCCCCTCTATTTTCCAATATTCTTCTCAAATATACTTTTCTTTTGGTAGGCTTCCTTGTTCACTTTACTGGGGGCGGGGGTTAGTTCTCTCCCTTTGCTGGTCTTCAATATCTTATTTGGTATCTACCCCTCGCGGGGCCCTGAACACAATCTGTCCCATATTCCCTGGTAGCTAAGAGGACAGAGACATTCTTCTGTCCCATTGTCATATCTCCTGCAACTTTCAAACAGTGCCTGTTACATGTCGATACATATAATTGTTGAGACTTTTGACCTGAATTGAAGAGTACTCAACCTTCCGTATCGGTTTCCTTTTCAAAAGGGCTTCAACAGACAAATGTGAATGGATGCTGGAGTCAAGTGTAAAATCAGAAATTCATCTCTCAGCCCCCTGGAGCCTCCCTCTGCCTGCCCCGCCCGCAAGGTCTCTTCATGGCTTCCCTTGCCTGTCATCCACACTGGGGGAAATTCATGGTTTCAGGGCAAGTGTGAACTTAGGACTTGAAGACATACCTCCTTCCTCCCTTCCCGCACTCCTTTTTCTTCCTAATCCTGGCAGTCTCTCAACTTGTACTTCATGCTCAGATTCTTTCTTCTCTCTGCTTCTTTTCTTTCTACTTTTTCCTCTTTGCATTACTGTCTGCATCCGCATCCAGTTGTAAACAAGATTCTGAATCTGGGGCTCGGCTGGGGATGGGCAGCAGAGAGAATCAGACATTAGGGCTGGGGAAAGGCTAGCCCATGGGGCCAAGTCATGGCCCCCTCTGGCTTCCTTCTGGCCCAGCAGCCAGGCTGCAGACTTGACCTAACTGTCCTCCTCACTAACCGGGGACTCTTAGACTTGCAGCAACTTCTCTTTGTCCTATTAGTGGGATTTAATGGAGAACAGAGAGGCTTTCAAAGTGATGGCTTTATTCACAGAGACCTATGGAATGCAAAGTACTTTTCTCTTCCATTTACAGAACCAACAGCTGAGAGTCAGGAATTCTCCCCACAAAGCCCTGCTAGCCATTCCTTCCCTCCCCCTGGCTTCTCACCTCCAGATCCCTCTACCCCACAAGTGCACTATCAAATGACTGTGGGCGCCCCAGGGAGGTGCAATTTAATCTTCAACCTGTTTCTCCACGGAGACTGCTTTTCTGGAGCACATTTTTGGGAAAGCATAAATGTTTTAGGTCTGATCAACTAGCATTCCTTGTCCTGCCCATGGCTGGGCCCCTCTATTAATGCGTCCCTTTGTCTCCATCAGCAGTCTCTTTGTAAACCTGTTTTGTGATCTCTGGCCGCATCGGTGACCCCTCCCTTGCTGTCATGATTCCTCAAGCCAGGTTTGCACCAAATCACCCATGTGTTTGGAGACCATTGCGCTAGGAAGGAAGATGGCTCACATGGGCATGTCCGAGCGCTCAGTCAGCCCTTGTCTGTCGCAAAATAAGCCCGACACCCCATGCACTCTGAATCCTCTCAAGGAAACCAAGTCGTTGAACTACATGTTAAGTTGAATTCTGTTTCTGGTGTAAGCATTTTCGGGGACTAAGAGCACACTTTGTAGACTAGGTTAAACTCACACGAAACACATTTGTAAATCCAAGGTATTCTTTATCACTTACTGCTATTACTCAGAATAACCTGGTTTTAGCACATTATAACAGGAAGGTGGTATTCCTCGAGTATACTGCAACCCCTCATGCTTGGGGCTAAATTTCTTGCGAGTGTAACAAATGTCTAGAGATTTTGTTTTCTGAGCCGACCTCAGTATAGGATATCTGTAACTCCCAGGGCTCCTGGGGACAGCCAGCCAGTGCAGCAGTAATCTTCTGAAAGTGGTTGGTCGACTATAACCATCCCCAACACTATGGATAAAATTCACAAATAAAATGTCGAGAGAAAGAAGAGAGTCATAAATAATAAAATACTCTAGGATTCCATATTTTAAAGTTTAAAAGTAGAGTAAACAAATCTATTATGCTACATGTCAGGATAGCGGTTACCTTGGGGAGGTAGTGACTGACACACAATGGGGAGCACCTGGGGTGCCGGTAACATTTCCGGCACAAGTAGGTTCTCTTTGTGAAATTTCACAGCACTATACTTTTGTGATTTGTGCACTTCTTTATATGTGTGCTGTATTCTGATAAAAAGTTCTGTTAAAATGTGGTTTGTCAAGATTCTGGCTGCTGGGCTTGGAAGCAGTGACAGGTGAGAGGATTACATTGCTACTGTAGTAAATTATCTCCTTCAGGGACTCTTGAAGGTAGCAAGTTCCTTCCAGCCTCCACAAATGGCTGTAGAAGGGGCAGTCTCAAGGGCCGACTCTCAGTCAAAGTACACGGTAAAGCTTAAGAAGATCTAGGGATTTTACCGGACACTCCTCATGCTCTTGGATGCTCTACTTCTGAATCCTAAAATAAGGGAGGAGGGTGAGAAGATCGAGTCTCCCATTAGGAAAGCCAAGGAGGGAAGGTAGCCTTCTTCCTGCTCCCTGCCACTGGGGAGTGGCTGTGCAGCCCAGGCGTGGCCAATGGATGCAGTGGCCCTGGTATTTGAATCTTTGGGGCAGTTGAAACTGTTCTAGGCAAGAGAGGCGGAGATTGAGGTGCCTAGGGACTTCGTACTGAGTGTCCAGTAGAAGCGAGAGGCCATCAATGGCGGAGCCTGCCACAGCCTTCTCGACGGCCTGGTTTTGTTGCGTGATCTGAACGAGTTCTTGGCTGCCCAGCCTTTCTTAGACTCGGTCTCACTTCCAAGCCTCCTCCTCAGTTCTGAGGATAATATCAGATACCTTTTCTAAGTCCCTTTTCTGGTTAAGGTAATCAGAGTAAGTTTCTGTTAGTTGCATTCAAGACCCTTGACTAGTAGAAGAGCTCCCCAGTGAAAGAGATTGCCAATTCCGCTTGCAATTCTTTACCAAAACTTTATCACATAGCTTCTCATTCACTAACTAGAGATTATTTGGGGTTAACTATGCTGCTGTTTCAAAAATACCAATGTTCCTACAGGGCAATTTGTACCTCGATGTGAATTCTTTGAACCCAGTTGGTTTTTCCTTTGTGTCTATCTGCGATCAGTACATAAGGAAAAAAGGATGGAGGGGGCATCTGGGTGGCTCAGTCGGTAAAGCATCTGACTCTTGATTTCGGCTCAGGTCATGTTCTCTAGGTTTGTGAGTTTGAGCCCCACATTGGGCTCCTCGCTGACAGTGTGGAAACTGCTTGGGATTCTCTCTCTCTCCCTCTCCATCTCCCTCTCTCTCTCTCTCTCCATCTCTCTCGCTCTCAAAATTAAAAAAAATTAGGATGGACGGGGGTGCTTCAGGAAGAGTTCATTTTGGTCTTGGGCCATTTCAGGGAGGGCAGGAAGGTGGGGTGGGAAGGTACCAAGGTGGGGAACCTTACGCGGTCAGAGAGTTTCACGAGGTCACAGGATTCATAGGGGGGAGGGAAAAGAAGACACCATGAAATAGGAAAGGGATCAGAGCAATGTGTCAGAGAACCAAAGATACATTTTGCAATTTACCTTCAGGCCGCTCTCTTGCATTGGAGTATTTTTTGTTTTGTGTTAGGGTCGGTAGTTGGGAGCTCTGGTCTGTTAGAGTTCTGGGAGTGATTACAGGTGATTTATCATGTTACTGCAACTCCCAGCTTATGTACAGACACCATCAGGAGAAGCAGTGTGGGTTCAGGATCCACCCTGCCGGACCAATCTTCATAAAACAACGGGAGCTCACTCAGAACCAGTTATGCAAGACTAAGCTCATTTCCTTTGTTGATGGGGTTACTAGGCTGGTGGGTTTCAGCAGGATATAGGCCTTGTGAGCCTGGTACAGTTAAGTGGATTTGTAATTGGTCGAACCATCCCACACAAAGACTAATGATTAATGAATCTGTGTCAAGTTTCAGGGAGGGCTCTAGTCATTTGCTGCGGGGTCTCAGTCAACATTGTTATTAATGACTCGGACGGGTTCACAGGACACAGTGATCAAATTTGCTGGGAGGGTTAGCAACTACGTTGGATGACAAGATCAGGATTTAGAATGCTCTCAGTGGACTCAAGTGACATCCCGGGCGTAACAAGGTGGGATTTAACAGGGATAAAGGGGAAGTCTTACACTTAACCCTAAAAAGCCAACTGTACGTGTAGAGGCTGGAGGTGACTTGGGGTGACGTGAGCACAGCTGAGGGAGAATCACCCTGAGGCGGGGCCTGGCGTGCCTGAGAGCACGGTGACTCCGCCTGCCCCCACCTGCAGAGGGGCTTCATTCCGGGTGCCGCCCTTAAAGAGCAGCAGAGACAAACTGAAACATGGCCAGAGGTGGGACCCGGCCATGAAGGGGCTCTGAAGCCATCTTGTAGGACAGTGAACAGCTGAAGGACGCCTAGCCTGGAGAGGAGAGGGCTTGGAGACAGGCCACCTATTTTGAATCTTGGCAGGCCTGTAAAGTGGAAGGTGATTCAGTATGGTGATCTGATGTCTCAAAGGGTAAAACTCACAGCTGTGGGTGGAACTTTTGGCTTCTACCTAAAATATAAAACTTAGGAAAGCTTCCCAACAACTAAGGAAGCAGGAAAGCACAACAGTAAGACCCCAGGCTTAGGAGTTCAGCTTTGGTTTGAATCCCAAATAGTCTACTTCTTAGTTGTGTTTTGGGTAAGTTTATCTCACCTTTCTATTTTCAGAGGGATTAACTGAGATAATACTACAGCACCTAGCCTGTGGCCTGTTATACGCAGGGACTCTGTAAATGAGAGCTATTTTATAATGGTTGTTACAATTGCTCACAAGTACCCTGGGGCGGGGGGGGGGGGGGGGCGGCTCATGGCTTGGTCCACTGAGCGTCCAACTCTTGATTTTGGCTTAGGTCATGATCTCATGGTTCCAGTGTGGAACCTGTTTGGGATTCCCTGTCCGTCTCCCTCTCCCTCTCTGCCCTGCCCCTGCTTGTGCACTCGTTTTCTCTCTCAAATAAATAAATACACATTTGAAAGAATGTATTCAGGTGGAAGTGAGCTTGAGCATAGCTGGAATGAGGGAGAGGGAATTTTATGTATTTTATGGGATGGTAAGGGAAAGGTTGGTTGGTAGGACCCGCTTAATTCTGAGATTTGATGTCTTTTGGACAAAATGAAATGTGCGTCTTAGCAGAGGAAGGAACAAGGGCTATGCCCCGTTTCTGTATTTTTTTTCCAGATGTATTCCCAGAACAGCCAGGTTTTATGATTTACGCTGCCTAAGAAGTTGTTCTCTTCCTCAAACTCTGTACATTTAAAACTTGACTTTTGGGCCAGATATAAAAAATATAAATCCTAATCTTAGTGAGACCTTCTCTTTACTGAGGCTATGTTATAGGCTAGGCAGTGTGTTAAATCACCTTCCATATATCTTTATGACAACATCCTAATATGATGCCAAAGGAATAGTGTATAATAAGTATGGCATAATAAACATCTAATATAATGACATAGGAATATTGTATAATAAGTATCATAGAACATTTTAATATGATAATATGAAGTATTATATAATAAATGTCACAGGAACATTGAGAGGGAAGCAATTAATTCTTTTTTTTTTTTTTTATAATTTTTTTTAACGTTTATTTTTGAGACAGAGAGAGACAGAGCATGAATGGGGGAGGGTCAGAGAGAGGGAGACACAGAATCTGAAACAGGCTCCAGACTCTGAGCTGTCAGCACAGAGCCCGACGTGGGGCTCGAACTCACGGACCGTAAGATCATGACCTGAGCTGAAGTCGGCCGCTCAACCGACTGAGCCACCCAGGCGCCCCGGGAAGCAATTAATTCTAACTGGAGGATTAGGAAAGGCTTCTTGGAGAAAGTGGCATATGAGTTGGGTCTTAAAGGATGAGTAAGACTTTAATTGATGGGAGGCAGTGGGGGCAAGGCCATCCAGGCTGGGAAATGGCTTAAACAAAAGCACAGAAGTAATTAGTGGAGATAATGAGCCATCTTCCCAGGGCAGACTCTGCCTTTCTGATTATGGATGCCATCATCCTTGCCATCCTTGATGATAGCACGTTAGTATGAAATTATAGGAAAGATTTTGCAGTCAATGAGTTGTTACCGTTGCTCCTGTACCGAGGTTATTTTCGTGTGTTCTCATTAAAGTAGATGGAATGCTTGCGACATGCGAGCAGAGCCCCGAGGTCTGGACAGGCAGGTGACCCTGGACAACTCAGGAAGGGAGATCAGTCAGGGAGAGCTACGCGGCAGGAAAGGAGGTCCGGGAACCCACACTGAAGTAGGCCTTCTCCACCTACCGGGGAGAGGCTGTTGTGGCTTTGAGAAGGTCATCTCTGGCTGGAAAAAACCCACCAGGTGGAAGAGGCTCCGTGGATGGGAATCTAGCAATACTCGGGCTGGAGGACCCTGTGCCATTGTTTTCATGCATGCCTGTACCTATGGGAGGAGGCCTGGAAGCTGAGAGTGACCAGGGGCCAATGGGAGGCACAGAGAAGCAAGACCTCAGGTCAGGGTGGTTTCCCATGGATGGATGGAACCCCCTCCACCCACCCCAATCTGTCTGCTCTCAGAAAATGAGGCGCTCTGAGAGTAGCTGCACCTAGCTGTCAACCAGCGTTAGGGCAGGACAGTACTTGAGGAGCTACCCTGGTCCACATTGACCACAACTGGCCTATCAGTGACCAAGGGGAGTAGGGTGAGTGATGACTCCAGAATTTCCAGATCTGCGGCACTTAGGGACAGAAGTCAGGTTGGGGGAGGTGTTGGGATTCTTGTCTTAGAGCTGCTGTTGCATATCATGCACTGTTTTCACTTGGATGGTATGGTGTAAGTCAAGGAGCAAAGCAATGCTTTTGAAATATGCTTTTGTTCACATTTCATATAAGATTAAGAATATGCCCACTGTCCATTTCAGTGGGAGAGGTGCTGATGGAGATTAAAGGGACTGGGCTCGAAGCCACCCCTTAGCAGGTGGACCAGGTAGAACCCGGGGCAGAGCCCTGGTGCCTGGGATTGTTCCTGGGCTCCAGCCTGAAATGGGATTCAGGGATAGGACTCCAGTGTCCTTGGTGGAGGGAACGTTTAGTCCTCTCTGGAGAAGTGGGAGAGGGCGAGAAGGCTAAGATTGCCTAAACCAAGACTAATAAGTAAAGTCATCATTTATTGGGCACTTACCATGTTGTAGATCTTGTCTCACTCCTGACAGTAACGTAGGTTACTGACGCAGGTATTTCCTGTACCCATTTTGCTGAAAGGCTGTGTGACATGTTCAAGGTCACAGAGCTAGACTCCAAAGCCCATGCTTGCAACTACCACCCTAACCTTGGGATGGGCCTGGGAAATGGGGCAGGGCTAAGAATAGAGGGAGAATGGCTAATTAAGGGGCTGGAGTATAGTAGGCGGAGGTAGGAGCTGGCTTACACCCTCAAACTGATGCTAACTGACACATACTTACCCGATACAATTTTCATCAAAGAATTTATTCTAACAAGGAAGGGTAAGATCTTGGGCACTGGTGGAGGGGGGAGGGGGGGCAGACACGATTATCAGAAGAAGACATAAGGGGGAAAAAAAGGGTTTGAGGCACATTTTGCTAGCTCGTAAGTTTTTCATGGGCCGGCCTGGCTATAGATAAGACTGGTCTAGTGAATGGGGAGAATTCGAGAATTGAGCCAGCGAGATGAATTACCACCGTGCGTCTTAATCTAGTCAAGCTGGTGCAATTCCATCTGAGGAAGAGAAAGCAGCTGGAGAATTCTCTGTGGTTTTGGGGATTAGCTCTCTGAAGGGCAGTGCTAACCAAGGGGGAGATGACTACACAGGCCAGTCATAATTATGTCTTTCATTGAATGAGCATCTTCTAGTTGATTCGGTCATTTGAAGCAATCGATCTCTGAGCTGGGAGGAAAGGTTGGGGAAAGGTGAAGGGGAATAACCAGTCTTTTTGCCTCGACTGAGGAATGTAAGACGTGACACCAAAATGAGCTACCGCATTAAACCACCCAAAGCAAAATAATAATACAGCAATTTGACCGATTTCCAACCTTGCATCTGGTTACGTGTCTATTTTTGGAGGATTTTTCTCTTCATTCCCGTCACTTGAATACCGACCGCTTTCCAGGCACGTCAGCTCAGTAACACTCAGGGTGTATGTCACAAGATCTGTGGGTCTGAGGAAATCGCAGCACACACAGCCAAGGACCAAAATGTCCCCGGCTGCTTGGCAAAGAAAGGTCAACCCACGGCAGGCGCCGGGGACATAGCATCGCTGGCTTGCAACGCTAACAATCCTTAGTGATTAGCAAATGAAGAAGATGTGTCTGTGATGACTGTGCGGTCTCATACAGTCCCAGTGTCAAGGACTTCTTTTTCCTTCTGAATTTGCTTTTTTTTTTTTTTTTTTTAATGTATTTCATTCTTCAAAAAGATAGTTCTTTAAATACATACCTGAATGTGGCTTACTTGTTTTGCGTTTGGAAGACTTTTCACATGAGTAAGTTAACATGTCTGAAGGAGAAAAACACCCTGCCTATTATCCATATGGTGACATCATGCATTTCAATGTTTGGTTTTGGAAAATATGGTCACAGTTAGGGAGTCAAAGTCTTTTTCCCTCCACCTATAAGAGCCAGCTCCTTACCAGAAATAGAGTTTAGGGGGTGCCTGAGTGGCTCAGTTGGTTAAGCATCCGACTTTGGCTCAGGTCACGATCTCATGGTTCGTGGGTTTGAGCCCCGCATTGGGCTCTGTGCTGACAGCTCAGAGCCTGGAGCTGCTTTGGATACTGTGTGTCTGTCTCTGTCTGCCCCTCCCCCACTCATGCTCTGTCTGTCCTCTCTCAAAAATAAGGAAACATTAAAACAAAGAATAGAGTTTAGGACAGACCAGGAGAAGAGTGTAATAGGGGTTTTGGCATGTAGCGCCCCAAGTAAGTTCTGGGGCTACAGTCAGCTGACAAAAGTTGGAAAGACAACGGATATCCATGAAGCAACTTTCTCATGTGTGGCTCCAGCCAAGTGCTTCACCACGCAGTCTAATCTAATTTCAGAAAGACCCTCTGAGGTGGACACCATGAACCCACTTTATAGATAAGGACACTGAGGCCGCCACCCCTATTGGTGCCCCTTAAAAAGACCGAACAGTGGATTCTTTAAGTTCAAAATGTCTTTTTACAGGATGTACCTATAAAGAAGTGACTTTTTCCTAGCAGAAGAAAAAAAAGGAAAAGACGACTTTGCCCAGAAGGGAGAAGCCCTCCTCTGCTGTGCGTGCTTCATGCAGCCCGACTCTTCCTCCAGGAAATCTACAGGTGATCTGTCGTTGGGATCTGTGATGGCTTCTGAGATGGTCTTACATTTGCACCTCCTTCACACTAGAAACAGAGTTTCAAATCTCCCCAGGGGCTCCCATATCTTGCATGTAAGTTGTTTGAGATAACTCTGTGGACCTAACATGATAAATCTTTCCTGGAAGCTTCTGCTTTGACTCAAGAGAACCTAAATAAAAGTTTTCAGAGTGCCATTGCATATTATCCACACCCTTTCAAAGGAATCCAAAGTGGAGATTACAATATATTGTTTTAATTACAAAGGGATAATAGCCTCAAGTAAAGGAGTTTTCCCAAGAAGAAATGAGTCTCACAAAATGAGGGGGGGGGGGGGCGGGGAAAGCCACTGTGATTGTTATTACTGGTTTTATTCAGGGTGAGACCTCAGTAAGATTGGGACAGAGGCCAACGTGTATTTGAGCACCCCCCTACTTCCCTATGCCATGGTTATGGAGAAGCCTGTTGACCTTGTCTCTACAAAGGGATGGCCCTATGTACTTTTATTTACTGCTTTCTGAGTCAAAATGAGTCATTAAAGAAGTAGCTTAGCTCAACTCCATTCCTCTGGTAGAGTGTAAATTCACCATAGTGTGCTGCTACATACAAAGCAATAAAACATGGTCCTTACCTTGGGGGAGATGATAATTCCTGGGGAGGTAGAACTCGTTCTCCTCCAGGATGTGGTAGGATAATATAGTGCATTATTGAGGGCCATCTAGAGCTTTAAAGTGATCTTCTGTCTCTGTCCTCTGCCTCCTTCCAGCAAGATTGCCACCTCTCATATACTACACGGAAGACTTGAATCTTTACTTGTTAGCAATTTGCTGGGAGACCAATGCGTTTAAGAAGGTGATGGTGTGCCTTTCTCTGCAACAAATCAGCTTAATGCCACCCACAGTTCTTCCTTTTCTGTGGCATATTATGGTTTATAATAAGAAATGTATATTTGATCTTTGCCATGTCTGGCACAGAGCTTCTAAAACCCTTGGGATTTCCTAAGGGCTAAGCTCGATCAGGTTGTCTTTGTTTTATGCATCACAAAACCCTTTCAACCACACCTGAGTTTGTGCTAGTGAAGTGACTTTTGGGAAACTCCTAAGGATGGGGCCTGGGGAACCGAGCAGATGATTGAAACTTTCGGCTTCACTCACCTACTTGAGAGGAGGGGAGAAGGGGCTGGAGTTTGAATCAATCACCAATAGCCAATGATTCGATCAAGTATTCCTACATCATTAAGCCTCCATGAAAATGCAAAGGACAAGGTTCCGAGAGCTTGTGGATGGGTGAGTGTATGGAGAAGTGGGGTGGTGGGAGCGCCTGAAGAGTTCAGGGAAGCCCTCTTTGCACATACCTTGCCCTAAGCATCTGAGTCACTGATAAGCCGAGCGCTGAAATTTTTTCAGAGTTTATTTGAGAAAACATCAATTCCAATTGGGCGGCACCAACCCAGAAGTGGTCAGGAGCTAAGGGCAAGGTTCTTATAGAGAAGACTCCCAAGAAGAGCAAGGAAATTCTTTGATTAGCTATAGCCTCAGGTTGCATTATTTGGGAAAGCCTAGTTGGCTGTTGGTGATTGGTTGTTCTTAATCTTGAGGCGTTGATAGGAGTTGACTCCGGCTTAGGTTTCTATTTGCTGATGCGGCTTATGTAGGCTCCCAAGGTGTCAGAGCCACCTCAGTCTAAGGGGCTCCTTGTTTGATTACTTGAATCCACCTTTTCCATCTGGCTGTTTCTGAGTTATATCCTCTTATGATAGTAATCAAGTAAATAGTAAACATAATCGGGTAAATAAAATGTTTTCCTGAGTTCTGTGAGCTGCTCTAGCAAATGAACCCAAAAAGGGGGTTGTGGGAACCCCTGATTTATAGCTGGCAGGTCAGAAGCACAGGTATCGGCGTGGGGGGGTGAGCTGTCTTGTAGGACGGAGCCTTTGACCTGTGGTATCTGACGCCATCTCCGGCTGGATAGTGCCAGAGTTAAGTTGTAGGACCCCAGACTGATGTCACAGAATTGCTTGGTGTGGGAAAACCCCTCACCGCCCACACTTGGTAACCAGAAGTGTCAGAAATGAAGTATTGAGAGTAGAGGCATCACACGAGAAGTGTTTTTCCCCAAACGCATGGGAAGCCACAGGTTCCCCTAAAAGGGAGACTGCCTGTGTCCATCTCAGCCTCCCATTCTCTCTTTCTCTCTGTCTCTCATTCTCACTCTCACTCTCTCCCTCCCTCTTGTATTGATTCAGGTTGCAGCTCCCTTGCCCAGTTTTTCTTTCTGGACCACTGTGGACTGGACACTTTATTGGACTGTCTCCGGGTCTTGGGCCCTCTTTTGCCCCCGGAATGCTGATTTCTCTTCTCCATTCACTCAATACTCCCAGCTGTGGCTGCCTCTGTTCCCTTGCTGGTTCAAGCTCTACCAGCACAGCACGGGTCAGACTCCTTGGCCCCTGTTTGCTTAGGAGGGCAAGCTAGGCTCTGTGATCCTACTTGGCAAGAACAGCTGTGGTATCCACTGTTCTTTGAGGTTATTTAGATCAATAGATGGGGACTGAGTGATTGGGGGAGCCCCTGGAGAGTCTTGAGATTCTAAAATAACTTTTCTACTGTGTGCTTTCTCCATGACGCGTGCGGAAGTCAGGAAGTCCTCCCACATCACCCTGGAGGGATAGAATGAAAAGAAAAAAAAATATATATATGTAACCAAGATTTCCAGCTATTTAGTTCCTTGGATGTTGAGCCATCATAAATAACTTTAAAAAAGAGAAATTCTTAAGCGTGGGGGATATGTTGAGTTTCATACAAAGGCCAGATTGACGGTCAAAGCCAGGAAGCACTCTGCACGTGAAGCATCCACCTGAATCAGTTGGGCTCATCTATCTCATGGAAACATGGTTTTCCCCATACAGCTGGGATGTTTGCCATCATTTTAGAGCCGAGCTTCTCAAATTATGATTCCTAGACCACCTGCCTCAGAATCATCTAGGGAGCTAGTTACAAATGTAGATTCCTGGGCTGGGGCCAAGTTAGGATGCTTTCAGTTGCAAATAAGAGAAACTCAACTCAAAGTGGCTACCAGAACTGGTTAAATCAGAGTCTCAACAACCTTCAGAGACCTCCTTTCTGCCTTTTTTCCTTACGGCAGCTTTGACCTCAGCTTAGTTCCCCTCGTGCTTAGAAGATGGCTCTCACGTGTTCCAAATGCAGCAGCAATGCTTTCCAGCAGAGGGAAAGACTCTTTAAATGAGGGGATGACCCCCTTTCCAGGAGCCTTCCTGCCTGGGCTGGTTTCCTGGGCATGACGTCTGTGCAGTCACATAGGGCCCTGTCCTCAGGAGGGCCTTGTCTTGGTTTAATGCTTGCTTAAGACAGCACTGTCTTGAAATTCTTAGTAATTTTATCTTTGAACTTGTGTTTGGTGAGTGAAGCCCAGTGAGACAACGGATCAAGCACACAAGCAGAGGAACCACGTGTTGCTGCCCTTCCTTGCCTCTTGATTCCCAGAGAGTCTTGGCAATGTCCCATGAGCACACAGCATGTGGGACTTCAGCAAGGCTCAAAGCTAGGACAACGTAAGCATGTCATGGAAACCACTGGCTTCAACAGCATACACACATCAAGAAGTAAAATGAAATAGGTGAGTTTTGTACATCCATTCCACAGTTGCAGTGGAACAAAGTACGAGCGTGAGGTACCTATATGAACTGTGTGATTTCAAGGATCCTGCGTATAAAGTAAACGCTCTTATACTTACATTTAATACTGGTATTATGCAATGTAATGACAAATCGTAAAATTCGTGGTAATAATTAAAAAAATTAATTTGCGGGGCGCCTGGGTGGCTCAGTCGGTTGAGCGTCTGACTTCGGCTCAGGTCATGATCTCGCAGTCTGTGAGTTCAAATTTTTTTTTTTTCCAACGTTTATTTATTTTTGGGACAGAGAGAGACAGAGCATGAACGGGCGAGGGGCAGAGAGAGAGGGAGACACAGAATCGGAAACAGGCTCCAGGCTCCGAGCCATCAGCCCAGAGCCCGATGCGGGGCTCGAACTCACGGACGGTGAGATCGTGACCTGGTTGAAGTCGGACGCTTAACCGACTGCGCCACCCAGGCGCCCCTCGCAGTCTGTGAGTTCAAGCCCCCCGTCGGCTCTGTTCTGACAGCTCGGAGCCTGGAGCCTGTTTCGGATTCTGTGTCTCCCTCTCTCTCTGCCCCTCCCTCGCTCATTCTCTGTCTCTCTGTCTCTGTCAAAAATAAATAAACATTAAAAAAAAAAAAAAAAGAACCGGGACTTTTTAGTATTAAATTTTCATTCATTTGCATTGCTGCAAAGTAAATCCTTTCTCCATTTTCCTCAAAATGTCGGCAAAGGCCTTGTAAGATTTGTGGGGGATGTGAGTCAATCAAGGGAGGGGCCTGGGTTTTCACTTCCGGGTGAGAAGGGCCACGTGTGCTGGAAGGTGAGCATTGATAAACTGAATTAATTCCAGAACCAGAAGAGACCACGGAAACGTAATAGCTCTGTGAAAGTGCAGACGTGTGGGGGAGAGCATTGAATTTTCCACAGGATGTAGCCTAGAGATTCAGGCCAATCTTATCTGGATCTCAAGTGGCCAGTGTGCCTGCAGCTGACTTTTGGGTTATGTTAGATTTTTATCTTACTTATAATGTCAAGTCCATTTCCTTGACCTTCCATAATCTTGCCTCACCATATGAAGCCAGCCTCCCTCCTTCCATAATCTTGCCTCACCATATGAAGCCAGCCTCCATGCAGAAGCCCTCTGCTCCGCTACAGTAATATTGCTATACTCTCACGAACACATCACACTGAGCAGCCTTGCCTCCATTTTCCCTGGATCTCCAATGCCCTTCCTTCCCTCCATTCACACTCCGCATCCCTCCGCCTTGCTCAGCCGCTCCTCCCTGCACGCTCTCTGTTTCTGGCACTCGTTGGCCCTACAGTTCATACCCAGGAGGTCTTCCTTTTCTCTTTTTTCTTTTTTTTTTTCCCTTCTTTTTAAAAAATAGACTTTATTTTTCAGAGCAGTGTTCAGGTCACAGCAGAATTGAGTGGAAGGTACAGCGAGTTCCCACATACCTCCTGCCCCCATATGTGCATGGTGTGTCCCATTCTCAACATCCCCCACCGGCGCGGTACGTTTTTTACAACCGATGAAACTGCACTGACGCATCATGGTCACCCAAAGTCCTTAGTTTACATTAAGGTCCCTTTTGATGCTGTGTGTTCTGCGGGTTTGAAGAAACGTATGAGGACATATATCCCTCGTTATAATGTCATACAGATTATTTCCACTGCCCTAAAAATCCTCTGTGCCCCACCTGTTCACCTTTGCCAGAAAGTCATGTAGTTGGAATCATACAGCATGTAGCATTTTCCGTTTGGCGTCCTTCACTTAGTAAATATGCATTTAAGTCTCCTTCATATCTTTTGGCTTGATAGCTCACTTACTTCTAGTGCTAAGTACTATTCCATTGCCTGGATGTGCCACAGTTTATTTATCCGCTCACCTACTGCAGGACGTCTTAGTTGTTCGGTCTACTCTTACTTAACATACTATTTTGTATACATTGCCCGTTGCTGTTCAGATCTACCTGGCTCTCAACCCTGCTGTGCTGTGGCTCCTTAAGGCCAGGGCCCTTCTTCTTCCTTGGATGCCCCACGGTGCCTAGCAAGGTGCTTTGTATTAACACTAGATTCTGCCAGCCTGACTGACACTGTCCTCTTTGGGGCCATCCATGCACCAGAACCCGTGCTTTTTCTGCTGCCTCTAGGCCCTTGGTGTTGTCCTGGGGCTCAGTATCTGGGATCCTCCTCTTCTGAGACTGTGAAACCCTCTGCTCAGGCTCACTCACAAATCACATTCCTCTGCAGATGCGCTGATCAGCCCTGGGCAGAGGTGTTAGGCCGCCTCTCGCAGAGTTCATAGCCCACAGTTCAGGAAGCCCTAACTTGCCCTTATTGAGTGGGTAAGGTCAGTCCTGGCTTTGGAAGACTTTCTACCACAGCCTGTAATAGGTACTGTTCTTTTATAGGCAGACTCTGTCATCACCCAGGAAAAAATACACTTAATACTCAACCGAGAATACTCGACGCTCACAGACACGTACACTTACACATAGTACCTTCCTGAAACAAAAGTTTTAAAGAACAAGATTCACACTTACTTTGTGCAATGCATACCGATAGTTTCTTATGTATGTATGTATGTATGTATGTATGTATTATTTTTGAGAGAGAATGAGGGAGTGAGAGAGAGTGAGGGAGTGAGAGAGGGCACGTCTGCACAGGAGCAGGGGAGAGGAAGAGAGAGAGGGAGAGAGAAACCCAAGCAGGCTCCACGCTCAGCACAGAGCCCGACTCCGGACTCCATCCCACAACCCTGAGAGCATGATCGGAGCCCAAATCAAGAGTCGGACACCCAGGTGCCCCTTTCTTTTTCTCTTTTAATTTATTTTATTACAAATGGTGATGGCAGCCCACTCCACTGATTTCAGTGTAATTGTAATTGGCAGCTCAACAAAATAGGGTTCTGGAGGGTCCAAGAACAGTTGGCAGAGGAAGAGAGGAGCAGGGCCATTCCGAGGCCCTTGAATGGTAGCCCCTGGTGATGGCGGGGGGAGTGCTGGTTCTGGGTGACCACTGCTTCTGCAGGTTCCCTTGGCCCTGCGAGTTCAAGTTCAGGGCAGGTGAAGAAGCAGCCTGCAGACGAGCTGATCCGGCAAGTACACCCACGTCACTTCACTGGTCTTTGCACAGGAGCCCGGTGGCCAGCTCCCGTAGAGTGACATCCAGGGAAGGGCCTGGGTTCTCTGGTGGGGGCTGTTGCACCGTGAGCGGCGGGGACACTTGGACAGTATCCTGGTGGTATTCAGTAAACCCATGTCAAAGGAAGAATTGAACAGTGGTGACCTCCTGTTTCTATAGTTCTCACTCAGTGACTACTGACCAGGGAGGGGCACTGGGGAAGGGGAACACGGGGAGGGAGGGATGAACACAATTTCTTGCCACCAGTGACAATGGACGTTGAAGCGTCCGTGTGTCAGCCTTGAAAAAGGTGGACAACGAGCTGGGGAGTACTCTGAGTTCCCTCTCCATCCAGAACTGAGCATGCTCAGTGAGGGTCAAAGACAAATGCAGCTTCTTTAAGGCCTTTGCCGGTGGACAGTGTTCTCGGGCCTGAGCGGAAGGGAGGCTCTGTGGGCGGGAGAGGGAGGGAAGCGTGAGGAGATGATACCGGCTGTGGCATGGTGTTGGAGAGGACGAGGAAGTACTGAAAAGTGCTGCTGTTGTCCGAGCTCACCTTCTTCCCGCCGGTCGCTGTCACACAGAGTGAACGGTGGCCTCCCTCCACCCTCCCGACACCAACCTCCCCACCTCCCACGTGTAGGCTGCCTTGTTCTCTACCCGTCACTCTCCCTGGGGAGCAGAGTGGCCAGGGAGCGAGGTTCTGTTGGCCCACAGGGTGTAGGAGACCCTCTCCATGCTGTCACCCCGGTCCTGGGAAACAGAGAAGCAGCTTCTGTGTGTCAGCTGCAGCCAGAAGGACTTGTCTTCTTGTGGAGTATGGTAGTTTGGGGGCCCTGAGCCGCATGACCTCAAGAGAGTTATTTTATTATTATTATTATTATTTTATACTATTATTATATTATTTTATTTTATATTATTATTTCATTATTATTTGATTTTATTATATTATCATTTTATTTTATATTATTATATTATTTTATTATTTCATTATTTTATTTTATATTTATATTTATATTTATATTATAAATATATATTTATATATTTATATTTTTATATTTATATTATATTATAATATATTTATATTATTATTTCATTATTTTATATTATTATATTATTATTATATTTTCATTATTTTATATTATATTATTATATTATTATTTTATATTATTATCATTATTTTATTATATTCACTCTCTGTGTTCTCCTCCGTTAAGTGGAACTCGACAATACCATATATATATTTACATAGTTTCCATGAAGATTAAAATTAGATTAATTTAAAGTCTGTAGCATATATTTGCTCAATGAATTAATTCAACACATATTAATGGCTCCCTGTTATGAATCACTCACTATTGTCAGTGCTGAGGACATAACAGTGAACAATGCCTTGATCTCATAGAGCTTATAGTCTAAAAGGTGGAGCCAGATAATAAATAACATAAAAATAAGCCAATATGTAATATGTCAGATTGTGACAAATGCTATGGAGAAAGAAGTGAATCAGTGTAAGGGCCACACGGGTGTGGTTGGGCAGAGGTTTGTTATTTTATTGATGTTGATCAGGGAAGGTGCTGTGGACTAAATGTTTATGTCCCTGCAAACTCATATGTTGGGCCCTAACCTCCAGTGTGGTGGTATTTGGAGATGGGGCCTTTGGGAGGTAAATGGGCCATGAGGGCAGGGCCTGTTCGAATGGGATTAGGGCCTTTATAAGAAGAAACTCCAGAGAGTGTCTGCTATTTTGTTGTGGGAGCCCAAGTAGACTAATATAGAAGGCCTCTCCAAGAAGATGACATTTGAGCAGAGACCTGAAGAAGTAAGAGAGCAAGTCGGGCAGACACTTAGGAAGAACATTCTAGGAAAATGGGCTAGCAATGCAAAGGCCCTGAGGTGGCAACATGCTTAGTGGATTCAAAGGCTACCAAGGAGGCCAGCTTGCCTGGTAAAAAAGTGAGTGACGAGAAGAAAACTAAGAAATGAGGGAGCATGGGGCGCCTGGGTGGTTCAGTTAGTTAAACATCTGACTTCAGCTCAGGTCCTGATCTCGCGGTTCATGAGTTTGAGCCCCGCATCGGGTTCCACACTGACAGTGTGGAGCCTGCTTGGGATTCTTTCCCCACCCCCCCCCACCCCCCAGTGCTCCTCTCCTGCTTGTGCTCTCTCTCTCTCTCTCTCTGTCAGAATAAGTAAATAAAGTTAAAAAAGAAATGAGAGATCTTAACAGGTGACATATTATCATGATCCCCTTTAAATAATCCACTCTTTTTTTATTCGTTACCTGAGCTGGGAATTTGAAACGATGGAGCAGGTGTGTAGGAAAAGGGATGGCGTAGGGGTGGGGTGGGAGTGGAAATAGATTTGGGCATAGCCATGCCTTTCCTTTGGACTCCTTGGACATTACATTCCCATCCTTCTCTAAGACCCCTTGCATCTCCCGGGTACCGTGAGTCTACTCAAGGGCAGTGGCCAGCAGAAGGCCACATGTGGTAGAGCGCTTCACCTGTTGGCAATTATCTGTGCTCTCCTATGTTTGCCATGCTTCTCTGCAGGTGACATCCCACCCAGCGGCCTTGGGCTGGGCCATGGGATTTACTCTGGCAGGTGGAGCATGGGCAGACATGTCAGAGCTGAAGGTTTAAGTGTGCTGACATGGTCAGCTCTGTCCCCCTCGGAGCCTGCTCTCCATGGGGAGCAGAGCTTGCCTTCGAGAGCGGCTGTTCCTCCATCATGAGCCACTGAATGAGAAGCCAAGGGGGAAACCAGTGGAGTCCAGTCCTCAGGAAAGAAGCATCTGTGCTTGTAAACCGCCGAGATTTTGGGGCTTCTTTGTTGTCGCAGCAAAGTCTGACCGCTGAGAAAAGTTTCTGTCCTAGGCACTTGCAAATAGGATTGCATTTCACCTTCATACCGGTACTTCTCCGTGCAGTGGGTGTTTGCGCCCCGGTTTTGTGGATGAGGAAGCTGAGGTCCGGCAAAGTCAAGCAACTTGCCCAGAATCGTACAACCGACAAGAGGCAACACTCATTTTTTTTTAAATTTTTTTTCAACGTTTATTTTTGGGACAGAGAGAGACAGAGCATGAATGGGGGAGGGGCAGAGAGAGAGGGAGACACAGAATCGGAAACAGGCTCCAGGCTCTGAGCCATCCGCCCAGAGCCCGACGCGGGGCTCGAACTCACGGACCGCGAGATCGTGACCTGGCTGAAGTCGGACGCTTAACCGACTGCGCCACCCAGGCGCCCCGAGGCAACACTCAAATGAAGGTCTAGCTGGCTTCCCGGCCATTATGTCATGGGCTACTTCCTTGCTTTCCCATGTGATCCACGGGAGGGTAATAGACAAAGAAGTTGCTAAGGCAACACTGCGCGAGAAGGGCTGGACTTCTCTCTCCCCCTCAAACCCTGTTGACTCCTTTCCTTTCTTCTTCCTCCCCTCTCCCACCACCCCCACTGCACCGCACTCCCCCACGGCTGAAAACGCTCTTTGTCTTCTCGTTCTCTTCCCAAATGGCTATTAAAAACTACCTTCTCTGGTGAAATCTTTCCAAATAACAAGAGAAAACATGGTCTTTCTTACCTTTATTATTTCCAAACGTGCATGAAAATCTCTTGGCTATTTTTTTCTCCATTCTTTATTCCCAAATGCACAAAGTTTTTTTTGTTCGTTTTTTGGTTTTTTGGTTTTTTTTTGGTTTTTGTTTTGTCTTTGTGCTGTAAATGTGTATATTGCCACATTTCGTGAGTACCTCCTATGTGGTAGCTGCTGTGCTGGGGCTGGAGAGTGACAGGTGAGATATTTTGCTGGAAGAGTTTAAAACCTAGTGGGAGACAGCATTAAGCAGTTCATGTTATTAGATGTGCTAAGTTCTAGGGGCACCTGGGTGGCTCAGTCTATTAAGCATCCGACTCTTGATTTTGGCTCAGGCCATGTGTCTCGCAGTTTGGTTCGTGAGATCGAGCCCTGCGTCAGGCTCTGGTCTGGCAGTGCGGATCCTGCTTGGGATTCTCTCTCCCCCTCTCTCTCTGCCCCTCCCCTTCTCTCTTTCTCTCTCCAAAATAAATAAGTAAACTTAAAAAAATAAATAAAGTGCTAAGTGCTATCAAATCACTAAGCACAGGGTTGTGGTCACACAGAGGAGGGCTCTGTGCTCAGCTTGGAAAGAATGATTGAGAAGCTTTTTGGGGCAGATGACACATAAGTTGAGCTTTGAGGGATGAGTGGGAGCCAGCCAGACACAGTGGCAGGGAAGCGAACAGCACAGCAAAGGTGTTGAGGCAATAACCACAAGGCATTCTTGGAGAGTCCCAAGTGGCTGGGTTTCGCTGAAGTGTAAGTTATAAGGGAGGATCGCAGCAGGCTATGGGAGGCGGAAGGCAGTGGCCAGAAATGGTCTGGAGACACAGAACAGATGCACCGTCTGATGGCCTGCTGTACGACTCAACGGGTTAACATGCTGACAAAGGTCAGAGTGTGAGACCACATCCTGGTCCTTGTAGATACAGCCCTGCTTCAATCAGAGCAGCTGCTGCTGGAGTAGGCTTGTGGACAGTATGTTTTTGAAGCTCCCAGTTTTCTCACACCTGTTTGCCTATTGCTTCCTGTGCGTTCCCACCCTGACCTCCCGGCTTCTCAAAAGCCTTCCTTCACCCCAGGAGGCAAGGTCAAAGTGGTCCTCTTTCCCAGCGTGTCAGCCTCCTAACAATGGGCTGCCAGCATCCGCAAAAGCCACAGTTTCCTGACACGTTATGTGCCAGGCTCCGTACTAAGTGCTGTAAATGCAAACGTAATATCATTCAATCCTTTGTTACCCTTGCTTTAACAAGGAGGAGACCAAGCCTTTTGGAAAATCCTAAGCCAGTAACAGCCAAGAGAGGAGAGAATTTTGAGGGGGAGTGAGCAGGATTCGGGGGGGTGGGAGCAACTTCCAACTCCAACATCCCGCCCCACAGACTGACTGTGGACACGTACTCTTGAGGCTATCAGTCCCGTGAGACCCAAATACTCAGCATCAGGAACAAGGCTAAGGAGAGCTTTGTGATCTGCTGTCCTTGGGGTCAGCGATTATTATTTTCAGGCACAGGACTTGGCCAATGGCATATAAGTTATGTACAATGAACTATATAACTGGACTCCCTAAATTTAGTGTTGTTTTTTTGTCTTAAGAGGGAGGACTAGAGAGGCCTATGTCTGTACCTTCTGCCTGCCTCTGGCCCTTTGAACCACCTGACCCCGTTATTATGCTAGGTGAAATCAGTCAGACAGAGGAAGACAAATACCATATGATTTAACTTGCATGTGGAATCTAAAAAACAAACCAGATGAACAAGCCAACAGACAAAGAGACTCTTCGTCGTAGAGAACAAACTGGTGGTTGCTGAAGGGGAGGCGGGTGGGGGGATGGGCGAAAAGGGTAAAAAAGATGAAGGTACAAACTTACAGTTATAAAATAAAGAAGTTACAGAGGTGAAAAGTACAGCACAGGGAATATAGTCAATATTTCGTAATAACGTACGGTGACAGACGGTGGCTCCAGGTATCGTGGTGAGCGCTGGGTAATGTATAGAATTGGTGAAGCAACATATTGTACACCTGAGACTAGTATAACATTGTATGTTGATTATACTTTAATAAACAAGCTAAGAGACAAAACTGCCCGGCCCCGTAGGAGCTCACCAGCCCTTAAAGGCCACAGAGGCCAAACCAGGAATTTATTGAGATTACCCAGGGCCACCTTGCTCCCACCCAATGTATCCTTGATCTGACCCTCTCTCCCCCAGCCCTCAGCTTGCCTTACTCAGATTTCTCCTTCTGGTTCTTTGGGCTCAGTTTTCCCCACTTTTCCAGAGGGATTCTGTTACCCTCTCCCTTGGTTCCAGTGCTTGCTGGATCTAGCTCTACTCATGCAAACCCGGCTTCTTACCGAGTGGCAGACAGGGGGGAGCAGAGATGCTGATACAACTGGGTGCTTGATAGAGCCTACTGATGGGGGGACAATAATGAGAGCTGATATTTACCGAGCACTCCCCTGACCACGTATCGCATGTTAATCAACCACATTCCTAAATCCCATGGTTACTTTTCCATACTCATCTTCCTTAGAATGACCTGTAGGCTACACTTGACTTTGTCCACCTGCCTTGCGGGACATCACAGTCTCTGGATTTTCCTCTTTTGCACTCTCTTTCGAGAACTCTTCTTCCTGACCCCTGAATATTGGTGTGGCCACGGCTTGGTCCTTGGTCTTCTTTTCTATTTGTACGCACTTCCTCAGTGACCCCACTCACTCCTGAACTTGTATATCAAACTACCTACTTGACATACCTGCATCTAATAAACATCTCAAATCCGTGTCCTTCCGATCAAACCTACTCTACCGTCAGTCTTCCTCATCTCAATTGATGGCAACTACATCTTTCTGTCGAGTCATCCACTTTCCTTTACATCCAATCCTTCAACAAATGCTCTTGGTTCCACCTTTAAAATATGTCTGGAATCTGGCCACTTCTCACCACTCCACTGCTAGCACCTTTGTTATCTCT
This sequence comes from Herpailurus yagouaroundi, assembly GCF_014898765.1. Classification (NCBI taxonomy): domain Eukaryota; kingdom Metazoa; phylum Chordata; class Mammalia; order Carnivora; family Felidae; genus Herpailurus; species Herpailurus yagouaroundi. The sequence goes on from NW_024412539.1 coordinate 528,431, forward strand.
CGCCTGGATTATTGCAACAGCTTCCTAACCCATCTTTCTGCTTCCATTCTTGCCCTTTATAGTCTGTTATATCACATGGTAGCCAAATCTTTTAAGACTGTGTAAATCAGACCATGTCACTCCTCTGCTCAAAATCCTGTGGTGGCTCTCTGTTTTCCTCAGTGCAAAAGCCCGAGTCCTATGAGGTATCCTGACACCGTCTGGTCTTGTTACCTTTCTGACCTCATCTCCTACCCTTCTTGTCCTCCCCTACTTGGTTCTAGTCACACTGTCTTCCTTATGAAGGAGATCAGAATATGCCACCCCCAAATATGGCATATCTTTCTGGCAAGTGGATTATTCTGAGCCAAAGACAATTGGCAAAACAGCAGATGTAGGATGAGCTCTCTGTCCTCTTTCTGTCTACCTAAAAGTGGGTCATAAACTCCCCTCGTGAAGCTCTCCCCCACCCACCCCGTTCCATATCAGGAAGAGGAGACAACTCTCATATTGGAGGTGGGGCCAGCTTGAATCTGCATAAGAGACCTTACTGAAATAACCCTTGTATTACATTAGTTTCCTTCTGTATAACTATTTTCCCACAATTCACTGCCCCTGGAAGCCCACATCCTTTTTCTTTGTATGGTACTTCTCTACAAATTTATTGTTCTTTGTTAAGATGGTATATAAACTCCCAGCCCTAACCACTTCTTTGGGTTTTTACTTCCTTTTCTGTGTATACATTAAAAAAATTAAAATATTAACATCAAGTAAAATTTGTTTACCTCTTCTCCTGTTAAGCTATCTTTTGTCAATTTAACTTGCAGTGCCCCAGAAATGGAATACGAGAGGATACTGGGAAGTTTTTTCCTCCTCTGCACTCTATTTCTCAAACATGCCGGGTGCACACTTGCCTTAGAGCTCTTGTACCAGCTGATCTCTTTGCATAATACTTTCCCCCCAGATGCAGACTTGACTCACTCTCTTATCTGCCTCAGTTCTTTGCTCAGAGGTCCCCTTCTCAATAAGACTTACCCTAACCACCACATTAAGGACTGCAAGCCACCCCCTGCACACTCAATCTTGCCTTTCCTGTTCTATTTCCACGCAGCACTTATCACCTTGCATATTAAATAGTTTAATTATTTATGGCCTCTGCCCTTCCCTCCTGTTAGAATGTAAATTCCAATCGGGAATGCAGTACCTAGAAAAATAGCTAGTGTTGTAAACCCGTGTGCTTCAGGCCCTCCTATAAGCACTTTACATATGTTAAGAAATCTGGTGTTGGTATCAACCCCATGAAGTGGGTACTATTCTTATCTCCATTTGATGGATGAGCACACTGAGGTGTGTAGAAGTTAAACGACTTGCCCCAAGTCACACAGCTAGGCTATACTGCCTTCTGTCTTCTGTCGCATAGCACATTGTAGGCGTCCAGGAAGTGTTTGCGGCATGAATACATGAATAGACAATGAGGACAATCACTAAGTGAATCATTTTATTGCTACCATACAGATGAGCTGAGGGTCAAAGATAATGAGCAACCTGTTCACACAGGTAGGTGTGAAGGTAGGCGGCAGGGCTAGGGTCTGAACTCAAAGTACTGCTTCTGTTTCTATTACTTAACACCATAGACAGGGGGTGATCATAAACGGCTCGGAGACGCCCGGTGGCTCAGTCAGTTAAGGGCCTGACTCTTGGTTTCAGCTCACGTCATGATCTTACGGTTCGTGAGTTCAAACCCTGAGTCGGGCTCTGTGCTGGCCACGTGGAGCCTGCTTGGGATTCTCTCTCCCTTCCCTCTCTCTCTGCCCCTCCCCCCTCACACATGCTTGCTCGCTCGCTCTCTCTCAAAACAAAGAAATAAACTAAAAAAATCAATAAATAAACTGCTGATCAGCATGAATTTTCATAGATTCTCATTGTAAACCCTTCATGCGAACTTTCCCTAATGCACGTGTCCAGGCATCCTCATGAAATACCATGAAGGAGGTGGGAAGGGCATTAATTTCCAACACACTAATACGAAAACTAATCTCATATAGGTTGATTAGCTTTCTCAAAGGAAAAACATAACTCAGGGGCAGAGTTACTGTTTCCCAGACGGATTCCAATTTCCCAGTAATCTACAGAAATGCAGAGGAAATGAAGAGTTACTCCCATCAACTTAACTCCTTTGTCTTAAGAAGAATGCTGGAGTTGAGACCTGCGTCAGTTTGTGACACCAGATTTGGGTGGGGACTGGCCATGCGTGGTCACTGCTGTTCCCAGTTCCCGTCTGAGAATCACTTAGGGGTGCTAAGTCATTTTTGTCAGCTTTCCAAGTGTGCGTTGGGGACCAAGTTGTCTTGCTGCTGGCCCAGCCAGCTCTCCGTCTCACAGAGACACCCCCTCTCTGAGAAACTCATTTATTTATATGTCTGCATTCTTGACTTCACCATGTAAACAGTGATGGATATCAGGAATATCTGGAAATGGAACCCTCTTAGAGTGTGTGTATTTTCTGAACGCTGACAACATGGGCGGCTCAGAGAGAGGGCAGCTCAAATCTCCCCTGGCTGGAACAGCATGCAGTTGTCAGGTCTTAGGCTGGACTGTGTCATTAGGGCCACTGCAATGTCTCTTCTCCCTTATTCTCAGCTCAGATGGTTCCTTCTAAGCCCTCTCCCCTGGGCTCTATGAGAGCCCTCCTCATTTTGGATTGTCATCATCTGTTTACTGTGTCTCCCCAGCTAAACTGTGAGATCCCCCAAGGGCAGAGATGGGTCCTGTTCGTCTTTGTATCACAGAACTCAGTGCACAGCCTGTTGGGGTCATAAAATTTGGTGTATGAACTGATGACAGACACTGATGACGTGTGACCTCAGCCAAAGGGGGGAATGGTGATCACATGGGGTTTGTGTTCTAGTTACAGGACCCATTTTCCGCTCCTACCAACCTGTCAATTACTCTTTTTGCAAGGGGCTTGCAAGCCCTGTCCCCATTGTCACATTACAGGTAGGGAGGGCCATGCAGAACCGGGGTGGGGGGGTGGGGGGGCAGAAGGCAGGCAGCTGAGGGAGAGACACGAAGATGATGAAGGGCTGTGGGCGGGATGGTTTGTCACATGTTTTGGAAGGCCTCTGAACCTTATTAACAGTGAGTACTCCGTGTACGTTCAGACCAAGGCAGGTAGAGACGCTGAGCTTCTCCTGAAAGCTTCGATGAGGTCACAACACGAGGAAGTGACCTGTCCCCAGGTGCTGCTGGGACAAGCATAGTGTGGCATTCCGGAAAGGATAGGCAGTATCTGGGTAGAGAAAGAAGACAAGAAATCCAGATCCACTGAGATGCTGAGGCAGTCTCTTGGGGACTGCAGGCTAAGAGTCACTACTAATTCCTTACTTGGGAAGGGTGGCGCGTCACCATCAGGTTCTCACTGTGAGGTGTTTGCACCTGTGTATGATCATGCTGTCCACTTACCAGAGAGTAAACGGCACACAGTTCTCTTCCCCCAGCAAAGATGAAATTAATGTTTTCCTTAACGTTTTCATAACTCTCCAGATGTCTGATCTCAACCCCGTAGATCTGACAACTATGTTGGTCCTGATTCTAGAGTTCCGTTGGGGTAGGACTTGTTTCTTAACAAAGGGTATTCTTGTACACGTGTGCTCTGGTTCAACCTGGGACGTGGGAGGTGCTCTGTCGTGATTCAGTAAAGGAAGGAATTTGGCCCAGGCGCCTGGTGCCTTCCTTGGTACGGCTTCTCCACAATGCCCGCTTGGCACCCTTTCTCTAAAGCCAGTGCCTTCTCCTCTGGACCCATCTGTCTCAATTTTTTTTCCCCTTTTTTTTTAAACACTGAACAAATGGCTAAGCATTGAGGAATCAGGGTACAGCCCACAGTACAGCTCTCTGCTTCATCACTTTGCCGAAGAGCAAGAAACAAACTTACTCAAAGGAGTATCTGAGTGGCTGAGATTTATTCCCTCTCATCTTTTCCTCAAGTTCAAGTTAAACAGTGACAGATTCTGTTTTGGTTTCCTTGCTTTCAATTCCCTAGATAGGAAACCATCTGCCTCGATGAAAATGATTTATCCCTGGAAGTGTGTGTAACAGAGAGAGAAAAAAATGGGGCCCACTCGGTTAATGTTGACTATGAATTTCTGGTGTGAACCGACCACATCAGCTATTCAGTTGGTAGCACTACTGTTGAGAAGACGGCCAGCCGACTCCAGATTTGGGGCGTCGGCAGTTCTAGATTTGAATCCAGGCTCTAACACTTTCTACCTGTGGGACTGGGACATGCTTCTTCGTGTCTGTGAGCTTCATGTTCCTCATCTGTGAAATGGGGACTTTAATGCCTACTTGGTACATAGCTACAGTTGAGTCATATTATTGTGGGAAGGAATGTCATCAATATATCCAGCGAAGGGTGCCGATATTGGACTTTCATTTAACATGCTCTCTCCTTCCAGAAACATTTTAATAGGGTCCAGCACCTTGCTCCAGGGGGGTCCGGGGGCATTCTGAGAGGGGGCCCGGGGTCACGCTCAAGGTCTTGGGCGAATCACACTGGGTGCGTCAGAAGAACAAGAGCTTCCAGAATCAACAAAGTTTAGAGAGTAGGCCTCAGAAACAGGCAGGGTGGTGACCAAAAGGAGGACACTGAATTCACTTAGCTGATTATTTACGTACCAAGTATGTGCCAGGCACTGTTTGTAGGACTGGAGATCCAACGGTGATTTAAGACAGATCAAACCCTTACCCTAATAGAGCTTACCTTCTATTTGAAGCGATGTCTAATAAGCATAAGAAATAAATTAAATGTATGGTATGTCAAAAGATGTATAAATCTAGATAATTTGTGTGTGTGTGGGGGGGGTGTTGCTGGGGTTTACAATGTTTTTAAGCTTATTTATGTATTTATTTTGAGAGAGAGAGAGAATCTCAAACACTGTCAGCGTGGAGCCCCATGGGGGCTTGAGCTCACGAACTGCAAGATCATGACCTGAACCAAAATCTGGAGTCGGATGCTTAACTGACTGAGCCACCCCCGCACCCTGGGGTTTACAATTTTATTTTATTTTATTTTAAATGTTTATTTATTTATTTAAAAAAAATTTTTTTTTCAACGTTTATTTATTTTTGGGACAGAGAGAGACAGAGCACGAACGGGGGAGGGGCAGAGAGAGAGGGAGACACAGAATCGGAAACAGGCTCCAGGCTCTGAGCCATCAGCCCAGAGCCCGACGCGGGGCTCGAACTCACGGACCGCGAGATCGTGACCTGGCTGAAGTCGGACGCTTAACCGACTGCGCCACCCAGGCGCCCCAATGTTTATTTATTTTTGAGACAGAGCATGAACGGAGGAGGGTCAGAGAGAGAGGGAGACACAGAATCCGAAGCAGGTTCCAGGCTCTGAGCTGTCAGCACAGAGCCCGACGCAGGGCTCGAACTCACAGACAGCGAGATCATGACCCCAGCCGAAGTCGGACGCTTGACCGACTGAGCCACCCAGGCACCCCTACAATTTTAAACAAGGTGGTCAAGTCAGCCTCCTTGAGAAGGTGACATTTGAGCAAAAACTAAGGGAATGAGGAGGTATGTCTCCAAATGATACTGGACAGCCTGGGTTGGGGTGGGGGGTGAGTGGACAAGGAGTAAAAGCCTGGAGGGAAGCATTGCTCCCAGGCCCCAGCGTCAGGCCTACCCACAGTGCCTGGTGATGTCAGAGAAGGCAAAGGGCAGTGTCTGTGCTCATTATGTTTTTTATGGACCAGCCGGCGAGGACTCTTCCTCCCTCCCCCCCACCATTACTATACTGGATCTCTGCCTGTCTCCAGCAGCCTCATTTTTTTTAATTAATTTTTTTAATGTTTATTTATTCTTGAGAGAGAGACAGGGCGTGGGCAGGGGAGGGGCAGAGAGAGAGGGAGACACAGAATCTGAAGCAGGCTCCAGGCTCTGAGCTGTCAGCACAGAGCCCTGCGTGGGGCTCGAACTCAAACTGTGAGATCATGACCTGAGGTGAAGTCAGACGCTTAACCGACTGAGCCACCCAGGCACCCCTTGAGCAGCCTCATTTTTAACAAAGCACATGGGTCAGCCCTTCTCTGAATTACTATTGCCGTGTACGGTTGTGCAGGTTGGACACTGCGTAGGATGACATACCTAAGAGGTTTCTGTTTACATTTTAGACGCTCTAGATTTGTATATCATGATAACTTTCTGGCAGGTGGCAGTGAAGTGTCCCAATGAAAGCAATATATTGCAATGCTCTTCTGACTGTCAGGATAAAGTATTTTGAAGAAGAACTTTTTCTAATTCACATTAAGGCACCTGGCAACCTTGAAGATCCAGATTTCCAAGAGGCGCCCCCTGTGGTTTGTCGGGGATAGATTTACCGGTTGAGACAAGTCTGTCCTCTGCCGAAAATTCTACGGTGGCTCTCAGAGTGGAAATTCCGGCATTTCTGTGTTGGAGGGTCTTCAGATAGCAGTCTGATCAGAAGAGTGAGCGAGCCCAGAAAACACACGGCCAAGCTGCATTTGCAGGGCAAGCGCGTGGTGCTGTTTGAGTTTGGGGAAGCAGCACTCGCACCACCCCTCGACCCCACCCCTGCATTGGTTCCTTCTCAACTTGGGCTCGGCTACCTCCTCTAGCCTCGCTCTCATCAGCCCTGACTTCCTCTGCAAAGCCTGTTCTAATGCCCAAATCCCTCTCCACACACACGCGGTCACTCTGTTCTGGTGCTCACAGACATTTCACCAGTTCCTTTTTTTTTCTCTTTTAATTGTTTAATGTTTATTTATTTTTAAGAGAGAGAGAGAGAGAGACAGAGTGTGAGTGGGGGAGGGGCAGAGAGAGAGAGAGAGGGAGATATAGATACAGAATCTGAAGCAGGCTCCAGGCTCTGAGCTGTCAGCACAGAGCCCGATGTGGGGCTCGAACCCACAAACCATGAGATCATGACCTGAGCGGAAGTCAGATGCTTAACCGACTGAGCCACCCAGGCACCCCTACACCAGTTCTTTTTAAGTATTTGTTCTCTCTCTGGAATTAAAACGACAGCTTCAACTGCCTATGTATCCCACTAGCCTGTGGACTCCTTGAAACCTGGACTGTGTCTTATCGACTTTGGTAAACCCTCCCTGACACAGTAGTTGCTCAAGAAATGTGCTGTCGAGCACTGTTTCTCAAGCGCAATTACTAAGCATCGTCTGGTGATGATAAAGAAAACGGTCCTTTTAAATGACACATTTAAAAATTGCGGGACATGCCACAAGCAGCTTCTAAATCCTTTGTCTTAAAGGCTGTTTTTTCCATCTGTCACATTTGCCTTAAGCCTGGTAGTTTCTCAGGAGCTGAGGTACTATAGGCATCAAGCAAACACACGTGCAGATAAGAACAGCAACCTGTGACTACGGGGTCGCGGATCGAATAGCCCAGGCTACAGCCTTTGGGCTCGAGGGTGTTCATTTGTCCTTCTTCGGGGTTGGAGAGAAATCTCCTACCCCAATATGGCAAGCATGGGCCGCCCGAAGCCCTGAGCCCGTATAACTGGGCCGCCCCCTGGGTCTTACAGCCAGTTTTGGTTTCTGCCAGGCTTGATCACTGGGGAAACGTACAGAGTATGTGGCCTTGTAACCCCAGCACATAAGTCTTTGTGGAAAGTTGCCATTCTCAGGCGTCAGGCATGTCCGTGAGCAAAGTCCCCAGGGGGACTCTGGGGCAGAAATATCCCAATTTAAAAATATTCTCCAAGTGGCTTCTAAAATGCGTACAAGTTCAATTACTCTCGGCTTCCCTGTGCTGTGGCAGCTGGTCTGTCTGTGTTTATTTGCTCCTCTGACGCGTGATTATTCAGAGGGACTGCATTTGTCTTGCCCTGTCTCCTCCGTGAGAGGCCGGGAGCCCCTCAGAACAGAGGTCAGCTCCCTCACATAAGTGGTGGGCCTGGCTGGGACTGTTGTGCTCCAGGGGGTGGACATTAGTGGAGGCTGGGGACCGTTTGGGCAGCAGTGGGCAGGGCTGGGTGTCGTCTGGGTGGCAGTGTGTCCATCGAGAGAGAGTAGCATGCTGGTATTTTCTCGACTGGTAGTGGAAACCATTCTTGGTGCTATCTTGACTCCACTTTCTGTAGGGGGCCAGTCCTGCCTGTTCTGTGTCCTTGGAGGCAGAGTGAGAGCAGTCACTGGCCTAATAAGGCACAGTGTCAGAGGGTAGCTGGCAAACGTTGTAAGTATGATTTAAGCAATAGAATCCAGGGGCTCCTGGGTGACTCAGTCGGTTAAGCATCCGACTTTGGCTCAGGTCATGATCTCACGGTTCGTGGGTTCGAGCCCCGCGTCGGGCTCTGTGCTGACAGCTCAGAAGCCTGGAGCCCGCTTCGGATTCTGTGTCTCCCTCTCTCTCTGCCCCTCCTCTACTCGTGCTCTGTCTCTCTCTCAAAAATAAACATTAAAAAAAAATTAAAAGAAAAAGTCTCCACAACACCCAGTGCTACATTTGGATGTCTCTTTGCCATTATTAGCAATGTGGCCTCGGCTGGGTTACCTAATCTCCTGCTTTCTTCATTTAGAAGATCTACACTTGCCTCCTAGAGTTTTCATGAAGGTCACCTAGGATACTTTAAGTAATCAAAAACATATATGTCCCAGGGTGCCTGGGTGGCTCAGTTGATTAAGCGTCCTACTTCAGCTCAGGTCATGATCTCAGTTCATGAGTTTGAGCCCCGCGTCGGGCTCTGTGCTGACAGCTCAGAAGCCTGGAGCCTGCTTTGGATTCTGTGTCTGCCTCTCTCTCTGCCTCTTCCCGACTCACGCTCTGTCTCCCTCTCTCAAAAATAAACATTAAAAAAAACCCCCAAAACAATAGAATCTATAGTGTTGAGAACAGAAGGGTTGTCTCTGAATTCCCTTTGGCTGGCCAGGTGACTGGGGCCGGCCAAGCTAGTGGACTAGGGACTGGAGCAGAGAATTCCTTACTGAAGGTTTTGGGGAGATGTCAGCCAAAGAAGACATCTAACTAGGCTACAAAAAGTAGTGGGGCTGGGGAGATAAAATGGGGCCCAGCCTCCTTTCCTCAGTCATCTCATGACCTCCGTAGCCCATAAGGCACTGACTGACCCGAAAGGATCCTGGGCCCAGCTGGGACGGCAGCCACCTCATATATCCAGGGAAGGACAAAGGGGCCATGTTTTAAAGCCCACGTAGGTAACTTCGGTTGGCAATGATTCTCCACTTCATGCCTCTTGGTGTGATCCTCAAATTGACCTTTGCGGCCTTGGATTTCAGCTTTTAGTGTTGGTGCCATAGACACCCACCTTGTATTAGTCTGATTTGCTCCTCGTCTCTATGTGGCTTGTTACTGTCGTAAAGCCTTTCACGTCCCCGGACACAATCCTGAGAGGTGGGTAGAATTACCAGCCCCATTTCATGGATGAGAAAGATGATGCTCAGAGAAGGGAGGTGACCTGTGCAGGTCATCGCACTAGTGAGCAGTGGAGCCAGAGCCTGGACCCAGATATTTCGACTGCATTTTTGCTTTGACACGTCAGTTATGCCCATAAATCACCGGTAGTCACACTTTTCTAAGTGCCGCATGACCGTGTCCTCCAATGTATGTGAGTTTAATTACCCATAAATCATAAAATGCCTGGCAGTGTTAATATATAAGCATGTTATACAGCCTATGAAAACATATTTTTAAATTTTTTTTTTCAACGTTTATTTTTATTTTTGGGACAGAGAGAGACAGAGCATGAACGGGGGAGGGGCAGAGAGAGAGACACAGAATCGGAAACAGGCTCCAGGCTCTGAGCCATCAGCCCAGAGCCCGACGCGGGGCTCGAACTCACAGACCGCGAGATCGTGACCTGGCTGAAGTCGGACGCTTAACCGACTGCGCCACCCAGGCGCCCCTGAAAACATATTTTTAAAGGGCAGAAAATGAGGGGCGCCTGGGTGGCTCAGCCAGTTGAGTGTCTTGACTTTGGCTCAGGTCATGGTCTCACGGTTTGTGAGTTCGAGCCCCGCACCAGGCTCTGTGCTGACAGCTCGGAGCCTGGAGCCCGCTTTGGATTCTGTGCCTCCCGATCTCTCTGCCCATCCCCCACTCACATTCTGTCTCTCTGTCTCAAAACAAGTAAAAATTTAAAAAAGGGCAAAAAATGAAATAAATGATGTATTTTTTAAAGCCCAGGGACCAACACTTGTGGGTAGGAGCTGGGTAATGGGGATTTATTTTTATTATTTGGACTACTTTTGCATAGGTTTAAGATCTTCTCATGAAATGTTAGAAAAAACAAACACGGAACAATGAACCGAGAAAGGGGGCCAACAAACAGTTACGGAAGCTCTGGGCAGGAGCCGCAGATCCAGGCAGGGTAAACTGAGAAGAGGGGCCAGGATTGCCCTGCTCGCTCATCGGGCACGTGGGTGACAAAGGCAAGGGCTGGATGAATTCTGCTTCTGCCATGTCATCAATACCACTGTAGCATGTCTGTACTCCTGCCTCTGTGAGGGGCCACGGGGGGCTAGTGGGCAAGAAGCTGGACTCCAGAGCTGGACTTCTGGGCTCACGATCCTGGCTCTGCCACTCGCTAGTTTTATAATCCTGGGAAGTCTCCTAACTTCTATGTGCCTCGGTTTCCTCCTCTGTAAGGAGGGGATAATAACAGTGGCTCCTTCACTGGGTCGTTGTCTGGATCAGATGATATACACGCATCATTTGCATAAATTAATATTTAAAGTAGGAAGGACAGTGTTGGAAACATAGTGCTACATGGACTGGCTGTTGTGATAATTGTTGTAGAGCTGTTACACGTTGTTTTAATGTTATTATTATTCCCTCTGCCCTTTCTAGACGTAATGGGATCTGATTTCTCAGGGAGCCTGCTTCCCCTGTTTCCACCTCTGACTCAATCTCTGAAGATGTCTGGACCAAAAAGGTGCAAGTACTTCCTGGGCAAGTGTACTCTGGGAGAAGAGGAAGACAGCGGTGCCACATGTAACAGGAAACAAAAGCTGATGGAAAGAAGTGGGATGATGTTTCAGGAAAGGAAGTATAGCTTCAGCCGCGCTAGGTACGCGGGTCCACTTCACGGGGTCCCAGCCTCGTCATCCCTAAAGCGAGCGATTTGCTGCCGCTGATACCAGACGTGCCTTTCTGAGTTGACATTTTTTGGCTGTGTTCTGCTTCCCTTTGAGCTACGATCACTCTTAGGATTTCGAATTTCAAACAGTCTCCTGGGTTTAGCGCCTGATCAGAAGACCTCCCGATCTCAGGTTTGGTCCGTAAACCATGGTACACCACGTGCCTTGGGACATAGGCCAGGTTAACCTGTAAAGTAACAAATCACAAATTATGCATTAAACTTTTAGAAGCACAGATGTGTCCTATTCTTTATGACACATGCAGGTTGATGGGTTGATGGTGTAGGAATTCATATTAGGATGCCAAATAAAAATACACATGTCATATAAGCTGATCTCTAGGCAGTTGTATATATAGCTAGCCATAGAAATTTCTACCTACTTATAGACACTGTATGATACATAGGGCTAGTTATATATATATATAGGTAGATAAATCTGAGATACGCATCAGATACTACCCTATTTCCTGGATCTTTATGTCAGGAATATATAGAACACTGCACTTAAGCAAAAACAGGTGTTCATAAATTTAAAAAATCCACAACTTTTGTGAAAAGTCACATATTTGTATATATCTATACAAATATAAATATTGATATATAGATTACACAGATATAATCATTGAATATTAATAGTTATTATTTCCGGGTAGTGCATTTCAGGTGATTTTGTACTTTTTTCCTTATGGTTTACATATTGTGAATTTTTTTTTTTTTTTACATTGAGCATGTATTATTTATATAATCAGAAGAAAAAAGCCCTTTTCATGGTGAAGAGTGTCTAAAAGATACTAACCCAGATATTGGCATAAAGAGAAAATCATTAAAAGGAAAAACTAACAAAATATCTGATGCAGTAACTAAACAAAGAAAGAACTCTGAAGGTCAGAAACCTTTAATGCAATTGCGATGTTTTAGATACTTTCGTTTACAATTACGTTCTAGGGCTTCTTGGACATTTCCTAGGACCGATTACAACTAGGAAATCCTAGAAAATGTCTGGAGTTGGGACAGTTTAGCCTTTGAGGACAACTGAGTGCCTTAACACATTTCTTTGCATAGACTATAGCTTTTCTTTAGTTTGAAAAAACAATTCATTTGATCACGTTTGTGTTGGGGGTTTTACTATATTATTACTGGGGTACCCTTACATTGGTCCCTCATCTTAGTCACACACACACACACACACACACCCCTCAGTCCTTATTTGAAAGACAGCCCCCTCCAAGCTGCACTCCTGCCCCGCGCTGGCCCTGAGGCTGTGAAGGCAGCGGTTCCCACAGCTGGACTATCGGGAGGGGAGCCGTGAGTGCTGAACAAGAGTGGAGGAAGCTGGGGCAGGCCCTGAGCTGATAGCCTCACAGAGAGCATCCATCCAGGGCAGGTGAGAGACTGGGGCACACTTCCTCCACGGTGGGGTTTGTCTCCCTAGCTCTGGGTCAGGTTCTTCTTGGAACAGTCTCCCTGGACAAAAGGTCTCAGTTCCTACTGTGCTGGGAGTGGGGCAGGGGAAGACTAAAGGTGAGCATCTCAAGAGGGGTTCCCTCCAGGACCGTTTATGATATGCTCATGGGTCCCTGTGGGCTCAGGTGAGGCACCACCCCCGCCCCCCGCCCCCAGAAGCCAATCAGGCAATACCCCTGTGGGCTGGAGAAGAATCCCCCTTAACGAGACCAGACCTATGCATTCCTCTTGCCTGAGCTTGGTCTCATTTTTAAAAGTTCTGCTCAGAATACCCATTTAGTGCTTAATACAATACCACTAGTGAATACTTATTAAATAAGCACTTATAAAGCACCAGGGGCCAAACTAAATAAATGCTTTACATGTGTGAGCTAATTTTATCTTCCCAATAGCTCTATGAGGCAGGATCTATTATCACTCCCATTTTATAGATGAGAAAACTGAGTAATAGGAAGTCACTTTCTGTAAGTCATACAATGAATTATGTAGCTCAGTCAGATTCAAATCCAGGTCTGTCTTCCCCTTGAACCCATGCTCTTAACCTTTGTTATACAGCTACACACTGTGCTCAAAGCTGTGAATAAGGCCTTCATGGGGCTCACAGTCTAACAGGAAGAGTTAATTACGTGTGTGAAACATGAGTGAGAGAAGAGAATGCAAAGTTTATAGTACTCACACCAAAGAGAGCTACCCTAGGCTGGCCAGGTGGTTCACCTGTATTTGCAAAACCATATTCTAGAATATTTTATGAATATCATTATGAACATTGTATGTTCATCATTATGAACATAATATGTTATGAACACAAGCCTAGCTTATAAACAGAATCCAGCTTACTCAAAACCTTGTCTAAATCTTTGCTGTTAGGGAGCTCTAGGCACTTGGGTGAGTCAAGCTTAACAATTACTTGGGGTTGGTGGATAGGAACAAGGTGAGGCAGAAATGCACACAAATTCAAGGTGGAAATTAGGGACTCCTTTCTGGCAAATCATGTACTTCATCTTGCCTAACAACACTGGAATTTCATCTGGCAAAGAAATTGGGAGAGATATTTTTCTCCCAAAACATTTCTTTTGGCAAATATTTGAGGATTCGAAATTTGACCACTGATCTACTGGGTTTTAGTTTGAGAGGAAACAAGACAGAGTCTTCTTGGAATAAGAGTACAAGAACGGCTGTTTGTTAGTTTCATCCCCAAAGCCTCTTTCCCTTCCAAGGCTCAGTGGGCAAGTTTGTGGGCCAGACAGTAGAAAGGGCTTATCTTGAGTTTTGGCCTCCTGGAATAGAAATTTAATTTCAAAAAGGTACATTATTATTCATATTTCTGTCTCCATGAAAATCAAACATTATATTTTAATTCCAAGTACTCTAGTATATGAAAAACCTTCCTCCCCCCCCCCCCCCCCATATGTTCCTACAAAGATAGCAGAGGAGAGTGTCAAAATATATTCCAACTGATGAAGTGTCTTCATGGCAGGAAAATGGAATTGGAACTTTATAAAGTGTTTGTTAAGGGGAGGGCAAATGTCGAAGGTTTCAGCTGGAGCTTCTAATTGCCAAGTTAACAATTTTGGGAAGATCTCAACCAAGCTCTGTGGTGCCTGGTAAATATCCTCTGGCCATTTTGATTCAACACTCAATTAATTAATGTAGTGGCAGAAAGGAGCTTTAACTTGAAGTCCAAAAGTCTGGGTTCCAAATCCTTTTGTTAACTGCTTGACCTTGACTCAAATCTGAAAACTCTCTGTTCTTTATGTCTTCATCTGTTGAATAAACATCATACTTACCTGGCAAGGTCATTTAAAGGATCAATACAATGATCGCAAGGGTCCAAATAAATGACATCCCCTTCCTCTGTCCAAGTTAGGAAAAATGGGTGAGAACAGTCCAGTCCAGGCAGAAGGATGTCCACATATTGCTTTTAGTACTGATGAGCCTAAGAGCAAAGGCTTAGCTTAGGGTATATAACAATAGTGGGACTTTCTTCCCAGTTACTGGACATGGCTATGGCCTTATCAAATGGTGAGAATGGAGGAGGGGCTAAATGATGGCAGGCAGGGAATGAAGAGAGGGGAAGGATCTGAGCCACCCATGCCCACAGAGCTGCACCATGACTTCTGTGGGTCATAGGCCCTTTTGCCTTCAGGGGTCCCTGCTTCCATAAAAGATACTAAAAATTACATATGCATTGGCATAAAGATGAACATAGTAGCATGACATTACTTTAGCATTACATTTTAAAACATTTTCTTGGACCTAACCTGAAAAAGTTTTTTTTTTTTCTTCTGAATTTAAAAGAAATTAAAACATTTTTTTGTGGATCCCTACAAGTATTTGGACCCTAGCCACTGTACTGAATGGTCAAGTTGGCCTTGGACGGCTGGCCCTTGTTCTCAAATTTCCTAACTAGAATAGCCCCTCCTCCCTTCTTGGGGAGTACTAAGGAGGCCAAAGTGGACACGCTAGGTGTTGCTACAGACAGAGACATGAACTCAGGGGGCGGGATGCTCCCTAGACCCCATGAAAGTAAAGTGCTAAAAAAAATGTGTGTGTAGTCTAGACTGTGAATAACACCACAATGGGTAAGACATTTTCTCTGTCTTCAAGAATTGGTTATAGCATAAGGCAGAGGGAAATAAGAGCAAAATTGGAGAATAAGTCACATGCTGAGGGAATTTCTAGAAACAATTCCTTGTGGTAGTGATAGTGGAACTTGGCCTTGAAGGATAAAGATTTTTGTTAGACAAGGCAGGATGGGATGGAGTGGAGAGGTCATTCTGGACTGTGAGACTGGAAAAGATATGGATTCACTTGAATGCAAGGATGTTCTGGAAATTAAGTTCAAAAGGCAGCCACTAGTGGCACCTGGATGTCTCAGTCGGTTGGGCGTCTGACTTGGGCTCAGGTCATGATCTCACAGTTCGTGGGTTCGAGTTCTGCATTGGACTCTGTGCTGATAGCTCAGAGCCTAGAGCCGCTTTGGATTCTGTCTCCCTCTCTCTCTGCCCCTGCTCTGCTCATTCTCTCTCTCTCTCTCTCTCTCAAAAATAAAAAATAAACATTAAAAATTTTTTAAAAAAAGTAGCCACTTTCCTTATTCTTTGGCTCCACTGAACTCCCTGTTTAATGTTTTTATATCAGTGGGTGTTTTTATACCAGTGGGTGGGAGGGAGGGATGTTATTATTTACTTGGTACCTACCATGCACCAGGAGGTTTACGTGCATTGCCTCATTTACTCTTCACTATAGTAATTTGAAGTGGATATCATTGCCCCTGTTTTTTTAGACAAGGAACTTGAGACCCTGAAAGCATAAATGGCTTACTCATGGCCCCAGAACATAGTGGGCATCAACAGATTGGCTCTTGATTGCCAGTCCAGGGCTCTGTTCTCTGGCTCCTGGGAGACTTCAAAGGGGTTTTCTGAGAGTTATACAAAGAGTTCCTACAATTATAGTTTAGGTGGAATGTTGTTCCAGGGCCTCACTTCTGGTGTTCCATTATCCCGACTCTCAGACCAGACTGTGCTCCCTCTCGTGAGCATCTACCTGGTGAGGGCCCCTCCATGCATGCCTTCATCTGTTCACCAGCACTGCCTTCCCTGGCCTCCCATGCTGGGTCCAGATCTCTGCTGTTATAGACTTGGTGCTTGTGATTCCCCAAATGGGGCTGGTTCCAGGGGCCCCTGTGTGCTGGTCCCAAGACCGTGGTGGGCTTGCAGGAGCTAACAAATAGTGGCTAAGTAGCTAATATTTAGTAAGCACTTGCTCTGCTCCAGGTACGGTGCTTAACACATCCTCACATGTTGTTTTATCCTCACAACCTTCTCCGACATAGGCATTATTAAACCTTTACAGATCAGAACACCGGGGCTCAGAGGGATCCTTCAACTTTGCCAAAGGACCACAAGTGACGGTGCCAGAGGCAGGATTTAACCCCAGCAGCCTGACTCTAAATTTTCCCCCCAAACCACCATGGAATCCGGCCTCCTGGAATACTTAGAGCTTCACAGCACGTTTTTACTACTTGTGAGAAATTGGCCTTTGCTTTTCTCCAGTTGATCTCAGTTTCTCAAAGTTCTTCCATATTTGGCATCTTTTCTTTGTTGTCTTCCATGTTGCCCTCCCTAGGCGTGGCTCTTATTCTTTCAGAATTTTGTTATTTGGCTGGGTCCTGTTCAGAAATTATTAATCTGTATTAATATATCTGTATTTCTGTATATCTGTATTTCATCCAGTCCTTTCATTGTAGATATCTAACAGCTTAGTTGTTGTACATCTGATATTTAGTTATCTTTTCGCTCCTTGCTTGCTTTTGTCTTCCCCTGGCAATGGCCAGAGGGTAAGCATGGAGACTTGAATGTGGAATTCCTGGCAGGAAGTCACCTTTTCCCTCTAACAGGACCCAGCCATGAGGGAACATCTGTGGGTTTTATCTCTTCACATCCATTCTCCTCTTTCATCAACACAAAAATTCTGCTTTGAGGGACTTACTCTTTCCCTGTTGACATTAGAGGACACATAACATGGTGGCACCACATTGCCTCGGCTTAAATCCCAGCTCTACCACTAGACCATCTGTGCTAACTTGGACTGATAACTCAAACTCTCTGTGGCTCAGTTTCTTAATTACAATAGTACCCGCCTCACAGGGTTATTGTGAGAAGAAAACATGTGTAAATATGGTGCTTAGAACAGTGCCTGGTAGAAAATAAGCACACCATAAATATTAGTGATTTTTAAAAAATCATTAATCTTTCCCAAGGCGGCCGAGGGAATGTTCTTTCCTGGAATTTGAATCCTGAGCAGAATGGCAAAAAGACAGAAATCCATTAGAGCTGATTCATTTGGGTAGTGCCCCGAAGAAATGGTTAATCAGTTCCTATTCCCTAGATCCTAGCCATCCTTCTTCTGGTCTTCAAGTTCTGGATCTTCAGAAGTGTTTTTTATTCTGCATTCCACTCCCCACATTCTTCCAACAAATGTCCCCTCCTCCTCCTCATTTTCCTCTTCCTCTCCATCTTTCTTCTCTTGCTCCTTCCATTTTCCTACCCCCCACCAAGCACCCTTCTCCCTCCTCCCCAAGCCCAAAGTAGTAAGCATTGGTTTCTGATACTTTCTGCCAAAAAATCTTTACTGAGCCAGCATCCCATGAAAATGGCCCCTTAGTCATGGCTTAAATATTTCCATAAAACAGCTCTCTCTGTCTCTTTTTTTAAATTGGTGAACTCTGAAAGTACTTTGTCATACTAGGCAGAAAGCTTATATAGGATTCTAGAACTACAATGTTTGGATTCGGAGCCTGGCTCAGTCATTTACTCACTGTGAAGCTTGGGCAAGCTGTTTAGCCTCTATGCCTTGGTTTCCTCACCTGTAAAATAGAAGGCAATAATAGTAACCATTTCATGCTATCGTTGTGAAGATTCAATGTCATAACACTTGTGAAGCATTTAGATTTCCAGTAAGAGTAAGTTCCTGTGAGTCATCCTCCTCTTCCTCCTCATTCCTACCATGGATCCCAGCTCCACTCTTCTGAGCTGCCCAGTATAAGCCAGATCTTCCTCTTAGTGCCAATCTTTCAAATACCAGGATGCTCCATTTGTGTCCCTCCTTCCTCTGGGCTCAGTATGCCCGGCTTCCTTCTGTCCTACCTGCAGACTTCTTCCCAGTCAGGCCAAGCTGCTCTTTGTGGTCTAAACTGATCAAACTGGAAAGATCCAAACCTGTCTTCAACTTGTCTGCCTCATTATTTTATCAAAAGTAAAACACAAGTAAACATCTTACAAGGTTTTGGGTTGAAATCTACCTGCTTCCCCTCAACACTGGGGAGGGTCTATGCCAACAGCTTCTGGACTCCAGAGTCTTTGAGCACCACCCGACTACGTGGGCCTGAGGGTTGAGACTGGGGTCAGGAGGAGAATGGCACATAAAGGCATATGGAAATAATAGCAGTGGGAAAAACTTCCTGCCTCCCCTGCCGGTCCCCACCCAGGCTTATGCAGAAGCTGACCAGACATACTTTCTGCACTTTGCCTGCTCTGCCTTAGAGTCATAGGCAAGTCCCTGGGCTAAGCTGTTCCTGGTTGTTGACATGCCACTGACAAGCCTGAAGAGTTTCTACTCATAGGAAGAGCTTTCCCCACAGTGTGGAGAGCAAGAATCTGATTAATCATATCGGTTGCATGGCACTTCGCAGTTTGGAACACATCATTTCACTACAACATTGGGATGGATTTGTCATAGGAAGAACAGTCTTTTTTTTCACAAAAGGAATACCTGTTTACAAGGAGGATGTTCAGGTCTGAAGAGGTTAACGGCCTTGCCCGTTCACACAGCCACAAGGGACAGAGCTTGCATTGGAGTTGCGCTTAGAGTTCTTTGTGACATGCCTTGTTCTGAAGGCTATGGGGCCGCTGTTGGATGTTCCCATGAGTGTGTCACTCTGCCCTGGAGGCTACAGGACCTCTAGTAGCCTCTTTCTCAATGGTCAGCAGAGGCACCAAGGAGCAGGTCGCCTGGGACCTATAAGTAGGTCTATCCTAGTCTATTTCGAGGAAGGGGAAACTTTTGGAAATAGAGACACAGTGACTTGAAAGACACATGATGTTTGGTAAGGCTGCAGGGGTACCCTGGAGAGAATGAGAATCTGCTGGTGAACTGGAAGTTGTTGGGGGAGTCAAGTTCCAATGTCTATTCATCCCATCACTTATAAAGTCCAAGGGAGCCTTCTGACTAAGGGGCTTAATATTAGGGCTCTTTCTAGAGAGTCTAAGAAAAATAAGTTATTTGGTGGCATCCATTGTGGATTTTCTTGGATTTGGGGATTGCATGGTGAGAGAGGAGCCCAGGATTCCATGGTGGAAAGCTACTGGGGTGTCCTGCCCAGCTCTGCCTTTGAGAAGCTATGTGTCCTTCCAGCCCTGGACTGGCAGTAGGACTTAAGTTCCCAGCCCTGAGTTCCACCTGTAATTGCAGGGGGTAGGGAAGCTAAAAGCAGGGAGCAGGTGGCCAAAGCAGAAGTGGTTTTATATTGGGAGTGATCCAGGATAGGGCAACTGAGAAATCACCCTGTGAACCCCTGAAGATTGGAGGACAGTCCTGATTCATCCCTTTCCTTGGCTCTCCTCAGGACAAACTAATGTGGTTTGCAAAGCCCTTAAAAATCTGGCCCCAAACTCTGGCTGCTTTGCAAGCCAAGCTTCCCCATACATTTTGGTCCAGCTAGGTAGAATTATTTACTGGTCTTTGAAAGTGCCATCTCACTTTCTCACCTCATGCCTTTGCTCATGCTGTCTCATGCTGCCTGAGATGTACTTCACCCCATTTCTCTTTCTGGAGAACTTCTACTCCCTCTTCAAGATGTGCCACAATGTCATTTCTTCTGTGGAGCCCCCTGGCATGGTCATGACTTGCCCCATTCTCGGTTCCTACAGCATTCTGACCTCAGCTCTGCTGTGGCACTTATCACATCGTCATGTGATTGATTTTGTGTTTGCGTGCACAACGGACACTGAAACCAGACTGCCTGGATTCAAATCCGAGCTGTACCACCAACCTTAGACAAGGTCACCCTGGACACGGTCTCTGTTCTTGCCTTCCTTCTATGTAGAATGGGGGCACTAGCACTCACCCCACAGAGTTTTTATGAGGATGAAATGAGCCGCCATGTATTAAAGACTCAGATCACGGTCTGGCACTGTAAGTGTTAGTGGTGTTGCTGTTGTTACTGTTACCTGTTTGAAGTCACCTGTCATGGTTCCCTCCTATTCATGTCTACCTGAACTTCGACCATCACAAAGAGGTCACTTGAACATCCACAGTCCATAAGCCATACCTGGAATGTGACTTTCTCTCTCTCTACCCTTGTGTGTAGGGTGAATAGATGCTGACAAGCAAGCTTCCTGATTTCCACTCAATGTTCCTCCCAGATCAGAGCTCCATCTTGATCCTTTTTATAGTCTTTGCCACCAACTTCCAGCATGTATTGTCCAATTCCCTCAATCCAGATATCAGGATATCCTCCTACACATGGTGATCTAAACCAGGCAGACTTTTTCTTCCAACTAGATCTCTATGCCCATGGAATGCCTGGTTGGTAACATGCCTACACCCCTCATCTGGTTCTCAGAGGGGTCTGGGCACCCCGACACCTTATGACACTCTAGGCTTTGTTTTTTTTTTTAATATAGAGGCCATGTTTGAGTCACCTGTACATGTATTTCCCAACACAGTACAAAACTCAGTGGGTTTTTAAAACGAATAAATAAATGGAGAAGTAAGAGTAAGTCATCCTTGACTTTCCCACAGTACAGTGTCAGTGTGATTGGATGCACCTGGGCTTTCTGCTATTGACAGATGAAACTGTCCTGATTGAAACACACCTCCAAGTGTTTGCTCATTTCCATTCTCCTTATCTGGAGTACCCTTGAGTTTTCAGTACAGTGCCACCATCTGGAATAAAAAGTGTCTGGGACATATTTTGTGCTCCCCAGAGAGCAGCTTCAAGAGTAGATATAGTTAGGCACCCAAGACAAACTTCAGTTTCTTCCAAGCTTTGGCTTGGTATGGAGAAAACCAATTGCTTAGAATCACAGACACTGAACTGGAAGGAAGAGTCAGTGTAATCTAGCCCAATCTCTTCTTTTTACCAACATGGAAGCTGAGGGCCAAAGAACAAGAGTGACTTCTTAAGGTCACTCAGCTCTATATGTCAGTTAGGATCTGAGCTCACATCTCCTGAGTCCCCAATCAGCACCTTTGTCCCCGGGCTCTCACTACCCCATCAACCTTTGTGTCTTGCACATGTCCTCGCCTCCATGGGCATAGCTGCTACTCAATTCCAGACCCTTATAAGCTTACTGAGAGCTGGGCAGGACTGGAGGCAAGAAGCACAGGAGATAGTTGTTCTGGGGGCAGTAGGCTCCATGGGTGGTGGGGGTGGGGGTAGGGCTGGGGGTTGGAGAGGGTTTTTACAAACTTTGGTTTTGTTGTCCAGGATTTAAACTTCTACCATGTTTACCCATAGAAATCTTCTCTCAAGATTTTTGCAGGGTTTTCTCAGGGTCTGTCAAGGTCACTCTTATCTCCACTTATTCACCACTCACCCAGCACACTTCCTTTTGTGTGTTATGTGTGGTGGGGAAGGGGTTGGTTGGATGGGGGAACCTAGTATTTTTTGTTTTGTTTTAAATTGTTTTGTTCAGAAATTCTGTTTTTTCCCACGATCTGCTTGCAAGGCTTTGAAATGAGGACTCAGAATCACATGGAGTAACTCAGAGTAACTCACTTGGGGCAGAGAGGGGGATGTGTCAGCAGCACCAAATTACATTGTCTTAGAAATTTAAAAGGGTGCTATTTACCTTCAACGAGTAATATTTTAGTAACAGATATTGAAATGCCCAATACTAGGGAGTGAAATGAATTTTGGTAAATCCAAAGAGTAGGAAACTATGTAACCCAAGGATTTAGCAAGGGGCATAGGAGATATATCAGTCTAGGGGGTACCACACAGCACGCAGATGCTAATCTTTGCAAATTCTAGTGTGGTGGTAACATTCTTGCAGAGAAAAGGCACCAGCAGATTGTATGGCCTTTGGGTGTCATTTCCCGTCACTATACTCCTGATAATCATTAAAAAGGTGAAGAAGATGTATATCTATTGACATAGAAGATGTCCCTGGCATATTGTTAAGTGAATTAGAAAACAATGCTCATAATGCAATTCCTATTTTGTAAAAGTTATAATGATAAAAATGTGGTGGGTAAAAAATAGATATCAATATTGTCACAGTGATGATAGGTGATTTTAAGTCCTGTTTATACTTTTTCTGCATTACCAAAAATTTCACCATAACATACTTTTACTTTTGATACTTGGAAAACACCGTAAGTGTTGGAAAAAATAAACTTTCTATTTGTGGCTGGGCCCAGAGATTCATTTATGAAGGGGATTTTGCTGAAGAGGTCAGTCATTGCATTAAGAAACTTGGGATATCAATAAATGTTATTTCCCTTCGCTATGAAGAGAAGGAGGCAGGAAGAGGCCATCCTCAATGTAGGTGTGGGGCAGAGACTCTTCAATCGGAAACTCCAAGGGGATGTATTCCTGGAGTCCCTAGTCAGAACTTGGCATCATTATTTCCCATCCTGAGACCATCTTAACTAGGTTGTTAGAGTCTCCAGTACTCTCCACGCTGTAGTTAAGCAGCATTATGCCTTAAATAAACTTTTAGGGGCTAGCCTGGGGAGCCAACTACCCTTTACCACGTTATTTCTATGGGGAAACATACTCCCAATGCCACATCACCAGGTTACATTGGAGCTTTGGGACACAGCCATTTTCGGTTTGGAGACCTACTTGACCCTTTCCTCCTTATTCCCTAAGTATTTCAAAAATCCCTATTAGTTTGTGAAAGATTGTAAAGTTATGGACAAATTCTTTGGTTTACACTCCATTTGGTAGCCTGGCACCCAGTTTTCAAGACCGAAGAGTTCTTGGAGATTGGCACCACTAACTCATTTTTTAATGAGTATTACTTCTCATTGATCAAGTTGGCTGGAGTTGCCCAGGGTTCCCTAGTTATGCTAGTGATTTATGTCTTCCTCAGCACTCCTTTGCTTAGTGTGGTGGTGAATTTTATGTGTCAACTTGATGACTTGTGTTGGGTGCTGGCCTTGGGTAGCTGTGTGAGTTTGCAAGTTATAAAAGAAAGGAACGGACAACCTGATCTCAGAGGGCCTTTCCATATCTGACAGGTGAAGTCTGAACTGAGAAACTCACCTCATGTCTGTGGGACAGATTTCAACCTATTTGGTAAGAGACTTCTAGGCCAGGGAGGGAGTAGGCCATGCTTGCCTCTGTTAGATTTGTCAGCCATTTCAATTACTTTGGAGGTTGGTGAAAAATGACCTTTCTTGGCGGTAGAGCAGTAGTCTAGAGCGGTAATCTCTAAGCTTTTCTGGGTCGAGAGTGCTCTGTGAATCAGATCAAGACAATGATCCCTCTTCCCTAAAGCTTTGTGTATGAATGCAAGGGCTTCTAGGCCCCATGAACTTCACCAAAAACCTTCTAGGGGTCCATGGATGTAATAGAAGCTCCTTTGGCTAAAGTCCAAATCAGCAAGTTCATGATTTGGCCAGAGATGTTTAAAAAGAGCTCAAGAGCGAGTTTTGCATCTCCTCTCAAACACCTTCCGGATCTAGAGCCATCCTAAGCTCTTGGAGACAAGTTGTTCCAGGACCTAAAGAGGTCAAGCAATCATGTTTTTCTCTAGTTCTTAGTAAGTTACGCTCCAGGGACTTTCAGCTAAGAGGCCTAACAGAGGTCAGAGGATCTATTATCAGTTAATTGGCCTGTTCAGCCCTAAGGGAAGTCCCCAGGTTTCCTTAATTCTTTGAAAGATCTGGATTCTGCTTCTGACCTGGGACAAGCCGCCTCCCCACTGGGGGCCTCATCTGGCACAGTCACTCTTTAAGTTCCTGTCAAGCTCCGGTGGTGGTCTGTCATCTGTGAGTCCTTGATAGCTGTGTGGTGGAGACAAGCATCTAAGAAGTCATGATTCTGGATCCTAACTTGGGTCTGCTCCTGTCACTGAGGGGATTCCTGTCCAGAGAAACTTCTAGAGCACCCAGCCTGAGAAGCATCTAGCTTCCCAGAGGCCTTCAGGGAAAAGGAGAGGAACAGAGTTTGTGTTTGTTTGTTTGTTTTCTGCTCTGGGAAGAAACCTATTAAGAGTCATCTTGAAAGGAAGATGTCCACTGGGCACCAGGAGAGGCAGGCTAGCATCAGGGATTTAGCTGTGTTCTGAAGAAATAGAAATCTCTTCTCTGCTCTCAGAAGTTCTCCCATTTCCATGACTCACCTCCTCTCATTCCAGAAAGTCATGCACAGGAATTAATTTATGGGTCCTGTCCAGAGGTCTTTAAGTAAACAGTGCCACCAGACCTTTCTGCTACCCAGACAAACTGGATTTCAGGCCCCAGGGAGGAAGCTAATGACTTGTAGTTACTTGGCTATTGTTTTCCGAAAACAATCTGACTTCCTTTCTGATAGCCTCAGAATTCCTTCTTTACAAATTAAGATGCTGGAGCCAGGGAAGGGCTGAGCTCACCAGCTTGGTAGCACAATGCTCCAGGGCAAGATCTCCTTTCTGCAACAGTTACAGAGGCTCCTTATGGACTGGTGGACAGGCAGCTCAGGGCATGCAAGCCCCACCTGGGCCTCTGGGCCACTGCTTCTCTCTTGAGATCTTACCTCCATTCCATAGCATGTAATAATAACGAAGTTGTATTGTGCTCAAAGAATAAACTTGTGAAGACGATATCACCATTTTATAGATGAGGACGTTGAGGCTCAGTGGTTTGCCCAAGATCTCACAACAAGTAAGCGACAGGGTTGAGAGTCCATCTCTAGTCTTCTGACTCCGAGTTTCAGCCTCTTTGAAAGAGGACATGTCAATGCAAAGAGAAGCAGTCTGTCTGGAGCTGATAGATTTTGGTCCATCATCTGAGAACCGAGTCTTCATGTTAGATAAGAATCAACATCTGAAATTCACTGGATGTGGGGCTTAAGTGCTAGATCCCTGTCTCTTCTCCTCCTCCCCTCCACATACTCCAAAGCTAGGGTTGGCTTGGGTCTGGTGTTGGGGGGGCAGTTTCGATCCTTCCTCCTGCCTAAGAGGTTTGATGAACACTTAACAGAATGGCCAGTCCCTTTTTGCCGTAAAAGAAGATTCCCCACTGGCTTTCTCTGGCCGTCTGGAACCCGTTACAGAGTCGTGTTAAGTCTTTTTTGTTAGGGTGCTTGTGGGAGCTTTTGTTTTTGAAGGGAAGTAGACTCTGACTTTGTGCTATTGTTGATAACCACTCTGCCCTCTACCCCACCACCACCACCACTTTGAAGGAAAAGCTGATACAGTAGTGTCCCCTTATCCGTGGGGATTTGTACCAAGACCCCCAGGGGTGGATGGCTGAAACCACGGACTGTACTAAATCCTATATGTACTATCTTTTTTTCCCACACATACACGCCTATGGTAAAGTTTAATGTATAAATTAGGCAAGTAGCTAACTAAGACCGAGATAGAATAGTTAAAACAATAGACAGTGACAAAAACTATGTGAATGTGATCTCTCTCCCTCCCTCTCAATAACTGATTGTACTGTGTTCACACTCCTTGTGATAATGTGGGATGATAAAATGCCTGCCTGGTGAGAGGAAATGAGGTGAATGACACAGGCCTTGTGACATAGTGTTGGGCTACTATTGGCCTTCTGATGATATGTCTGAAGGAGGATCATATGCTTCCAGACCCACAGTTGACCATGGGTAACTGAAACTGTGAAAAGTTAAACTGCGAATCAGGGGGAGCTGCTGTAACCCCCTTGTACCATTTTGTACCTACGCCCACTTGTGCACTCATTACATTGTAGTCTACTTGCCGGTGCCCGGGGCTCTCTCCCCAGCCATGGAAAGTATGGGGGAAAACTTACATCTCTGTTACTTCTGTATGCCCTGTCCCTGCACAGAGTGTGTCCTCAGTATACCTTCATTGAATTCATGATTAGCAGATAAATGACTCTACAGGGTAGGTGCTATTCCTCAAACTCTGAAGGAGGATGGTGGGGGGAAGTGCAGTATCACCTGGAAAAGCAATTGAAATGTGCTCTCAGGTACAAAGGGAAGGTTGTATTTGAATGGCACCTTTGGATGTGTGCGGTGTCCCACCTACGTGGCCCCATCTGGTGGCCTTGGTCAAAGGAACCAATGGAAATGGACAAAATAGTTATAGCTGTAATATTGATAACACCATGTTTCCATTGTTAATCTTTTATCTTTCATTTCTTTCAAAGTAGTCTCCCCTCTATGATTTAATTTTAATCTTGAGAACAGATGCATGATTCATTATATGCTGTATGTATGTATCCATGTATGTATATATCTATGTCTATTATCTATCTACATGGATGTGTAGGTATATATGTCTGTATTATATATATGAGAGAGGATATTTATTTAGCAGTCACTACATGCCAAACCTATATCTCATTCAATCTTCATAACCAATCTATAACTTTCATAGTTATTATGTTATTCTGATTTTAACTCATGACCCTGAGATAAGACCTGAGCCGAGATCAAGAGTCGGACACTTAACTGATGACTGAGCCATCCAGTCGTCCCCTATGTTATTCTCATTTTAAATGTTTACTTAATTTTCTTGATTCATTTTGAGAGAGACGGGGAGAGAGAGAGAGAGAAAGAAAACAAGTTGGGGAGGGGCAGAAAGAGAGGGAGAGAGAGAATCCTAAGCAGGCTCCACACTCGGTGCGGAGCCCAGCATGGGGCTCAATCTCATGACTGTGGGATCATGACCTGAGCTGAAATCAAGAGCTGGATGCTCAACTCAGACGCCCCATGTTATTTTCATTTCAAAAGTGAGCCAGATGAGGCTGCCAGGGAGAAAAAAATTTCCTCTACTCTTTATGTTCAGTTATTGGAGGCTTGGAATTAAACTGACAGAAGATAGATAACAGGGGAAAAAGAGGTTTATTCATATGCATAGGGAAACTAACAAAAGTAGCTAGCTCACTAAAAGGTTAAAGGTTAAGGGGTGCCTGGGTGGCTCAGTCAGTTGAGTGTCTGACTTTGGCTCTGGTCATGATCTCGCGGTTTGTGGGTTCAAGCCCCGCATCGGGCTCTGTGCTGACAGCTTGGAGCCTGGAGCCTGCTTTGGATTCTGTGTCTTCCTCTCCCTCCTTCTCTCTCCCTCTCCCCCACTCACGCTCGGTCTCTCTCTCTCTCTCAAAAATAAATAAACATTGAAAAAACAATTTTTTAAGGTTAAAGGTTAAACTTAGGTAGTGCAAAAGGGGGAGGGAGAAAAGGCTTCTATGGGAAGAACAAATTGATTTCTTTAGGAAGGACAAATGAATTTTTAGAACAAATGGGAGATAAGAAAGTTTGTGATAATGTTTGTTTATGCAGGTGTGGTGATCTTTCTGTCTTCTTCAAGGCCATGCAACTCCCCCCCAAAGAGGGGATTTATGGTGGCCTCATTTCCCAGAAGCTGCTGCTTTTAGTCAGATAAGGGAAGCTCCAACAAGGCTTCTTCCTGTGTCTGATGAATCTCAAATGTCTTCAGTTTACAATAATCTCCCTACCAACTCCTGGGTTCCAAACGGGTCCCCACATGCCAAAGAGGGTCACATAGCTGCTGAGAGGTGCAGCCAAGATCTGAACCCAAGTACTCTTAACCACAAGGTGATTTGCCCCCAGCCTTATCCATTCTACTTTGAGTATTTAGCTGCTGAATGTGAGATGAAACTTTGAAGAAATGGAATAATCTTAATCTCCTAAATATGCCTCTAATCTTCTGTAATAATTTGACCGTAGCAGCTATAGTTGAAGCTGGGCACTAATTTAGGAGGAGATGAAAACTTTGTTGTTGAGTTAGGTTTTGAACATTATTGTCTAAATTATTGGGGCGCCTGGGTGGCGCAGTCGGTTAAGCGTCCGACTTCAGCCAGGTCACGATCTCGCGGTCCGTGAGTTCGAGCCCCGCGTCAGGCTCTGGGCTGATGGCTCAGAGCCTGGAGCCTGTTTCCGATTCTGTGTCTCCCTCTCTCTCTGCCCCTCGCCCGTTCATGCTCTGTCTCTCTCTGTCTCAAAAATAAATAAACCCTGAAAAAAAAAAAATAAATTATCAAGACAGGCATGGGATATTCTATCTCTATTTTAAACGCAAGGAAATGCCTCTTTTTTGGCATGATTTGTCTGAGGGCACCTGAGTTAATGGCATATCTGGCAAAAAGTTTCCTGACCTTGTATTTTTATTACTTTTGCCACTAGACCCCCTGGTATTGTACCTTGGACTTGACTGAAAACACCTTTCAAAACAAAGGAGGAGTAAGTTCTTTTTGGTCTTTGTGAGGTGGGTAGACCAAGGATGCAGAATCTGTTACAGGAAAGAGAGGTGTGCGTTGTTAACCCTAGATATTGCTTATAATGACATAATAACTAAAATAATGTGAAATTCATAGTCTTCTTGCTTTCAAGGACTTCCTTTTGGATCTAGAGGGCAAATGCCATCCCAAGATCTCCCAGAGAAAGGCCTCATTTGGGTCATAAAATGAAATCCCTGGACCGGGTACTCCAAGGCTCCAATGAGGCTATATCCAGCTGTTGTCTTCATGCCCTGAATTTAGGGGGCGAGAATCAGGCTTGGCTGATACTGGATTCCTCCTCCCCCCGCCCTCCTTCTCTTCTTCTCACATCCGTGGAGGCCACTGGCCCAAGCCCACTACAAAAGAGTCCTTAAGTTTGGGATCCCAAAAGTTCCCATCTGCCTTAAGCCCGAGAAGAGGTATGGCTGTGACTTTGAGCTTTTCTTTGGGATTAAAACTTGAGATGTATTGAGAGTAGATTCATAGACCAAAGCACCAGGGGCAAGGAAGTCTGTGTTTCTTTTGCTTTCTGCTTCTTGGAACAGGGTGTTCTTGCCCGTTTTAGCCACTATCTGGAAAGCAAAAGTCTTAAAGGGGACGGCTTATGCCTGTGGTGTCTGCCTCTCCACCGGCAGGAAAGGGTGAGTTCAGCCCACTAACCATGGCTCCAGTTATATACTGAGGACCTCCGAGGGAGCATGTGGGACTCGTCACTCTCTTAATTAAATGCCTGCAGAACTTACTTGCATGTGTTATGGTTGTAGGTTCTAAGGGAGGAGGCTCTTCCAACATCTGGACCACAGTGTCTTGGGAAGGAAACTCGGGGAGTCAAAGATTCATGAGGTAGAAGGACATTCAAAGGTCTTCTCATTTGCCCTCTTGCCTCTAAGGAGAAGCAACAGAAAAAAAAAAAAAAAGAAGGAGAAATTTTCAAAATGCCACCTTTAAAAGACTTGTAGAAAAAGGGTGCCTCTGCCTGGAAATCTCAGCTGGGGCTGCGCCACCTTCCTGGTCATGGCCAAATGCGGTCTCTCTTGCTGGGGTTGGAGCCCATTCCTTCTGTGGCATCTGCAGGCCTGTTTGCTCCCACCTGGAGAGCCCTGTGCCCCACTCTCTGACCAGGCCACGGGTTCCATGAGAATTCCTCCACGGCCATGGGGAGCAAGTGCCTGACCTTTCGCATCAGGCAGGCCTTTTCTCCACTTCTTAACTGAGTAAGCTTGCACAATTTACTAAACTTCTCTGAGGCTGAATTTTCTTTCCTGCAAAACAGAAATAATGACACAGTGTCTACCTTGTGGCGTTGTGAGGTGAAAACGCCTGGTACATCGAAGGCCTTCAATAAATGTGCCTTGCCCTTTCTCCTTCACTAAAGCACAACAAACAGATCACACTGTATGAATCTGTTTTCCAAAAGATTTGTTTTCCTCATCTAACTTAACACTTTAGGATATCATCATACAATGAGGACAAACACATATCGAGTACTGTCATTGATACTAATTGTTTTGCCTGCATAGCTGACTGTGGACAAAAGATGGCCCTTCTCTTCTACTTAGCAGAGGCTGGGCCCATAGGCGGGCTCCTTGTCCAGGAGACCGTGATGGATGGTTCAGACAGTCTTTAGAAGGTCATCTGTCTGTCTTCTCATCTCCAAGTAGAATAAGGTGAAGAGTGCCTCACACAAAGCCCTGCATGTAGTAGATGTGGAAGGATGTCTCTTTTGCTATCCCACGTCTACAGCCCTTCCCTTACAGGTACTGCCAACCAATTCTTTGGCTCTCTAAATCCCCCTGAGTTCCTCCTATCTGTAAACGCGTGGCACATAGACCTCGGCACCTCTGTGTAAGACCGTGTCTTAAGCGGAATGTGAGGATGAAGGCGACGACACAGCAGACAGACCCTCAGTTCCCACCCCGGCCCCTGGCCTGACACCTCCTCTTCTGGGGCATTGAGCATCTGCTCGTGGCATCCTTTTTGGATATGTGGTGACAGCTAGATTTAGCTCCATTAGATGATCGCCCAGAATCCACAGCCTGAATGATATTTTCCTTAATTTTGGCAGAGTCTTTACGTGAGCCTGGAAGAGACCCAGGTAAGAAATAAACCAGACTTCTAGCTTTGGACCATCAAAATGCACTCTGTCCTAGATAGCACCGTGAGTGCAGTACCTGGCTGGAGAGCTGCCCCACTTCCCTGCGTTGGGATGATCCTAGTTGGGGACCTCAGTCTTCTCCCAACACCGACTCGGACTTCCTGGGTCACCTCTAGTGGCCCATCCAATTTCTTCACTGCCCTATTTCTCTACCTGCCAAGCACGGTGGGAGCATTTACCTTCTGCGCCCTGTGTTCTGCCCCAGATCATGGGTGTGCCTACCTCTTGGTAGTTCTTTCCTTCTGGGCATTCAGAGGAAAATGGCGCTCTCCTTCATCCGTAGCCCTAATCCCAGCTAGACTCTCCTTTGGAAGCCAGTGATCTGGGAATTAGTACTTCATTAAATCTTCCCCACTCTCAGATTATCCTTCAACTGAGACTTATGTGTTCTTTGACTGGCCCATTTCCTGGATAGATATAATAAGGGGTTTCCAGGAGCCCCCAGACTGGCTGGGCTATGAGGACAAAGCCATAGTAGACGGATAATCTCTGTTGTGGAGAAGAAGCTGGTATCGCTAGGGCTCTCTGTGGGTTCACATGCTGAATTCTATCCTAGGAGTGTGGCCCAGCCATGGTAAATGGCTGTACAGGCAGGAGGAGACTGGTATTGTATTGATTGTGCAGTCGCATCCACAGCACTTAAGTGCTCTAGATACTGTCCTAAGTGCTTTACGCATACTCATTAGTCCTCACAACAACCTGAGGGGGTAATTATTATTATCTCCAATTTATAAAACCGAGATGCACAGAGGTTAAGTTAACTTGCTTGGTGTTACATAGCTAGTGAGCAGGAGAGCCATGGTTCAAACCCGGACGGGCTGGCCTTGGAATCTGCTACATAGGAAAAAAAGAGTGGAACTCTGACTAAGGAATCCAGAATCCAGAATTTAGTTCCAATAGGGCTGCTGCCTCCCTAGGAAATTTGGCCCCATGCTCCTCCCCCTCTTGCTGGTCCTAAGCTTATTCACCCATGAAAAACATCACCCACTAAAGAAACAAACGATTTTTGCAAAATGTTGGCATGTGCGTGAGCAGCGCTAGGTGTGACGGTGATAAGAGGGAGCCAAGGAACGGATCTGGGTTCTGGTCCTGCCTCTGCCACCTACTTTTTCCTGTGTGTGACACTGACATGTGGTCTCTGCTCTTTGAGCCTCAGTTTCCCTGGCTGTTCCAGATAATCTCTGGGTTTTCCTCTCACTGTCACAACCTGTGGGCTCTTGGTCATTGCTTTGTCTGGGTTCAGTCCACTCACAGCAACCTCTGTCATTGATGTTTATCACACTATGACTGGGCCCATGGCCCCATGCTTAAATTAAGTTGAGGAATTGAGGAGTTGGGAATGAGGGGAGATTAAGGGGAGAGAAAACTCTCAGTTTCTGAATTTGCTCCCCTGTGACGCATGATCTAACAAGAGATAAGCTTCCTTCCATCCACTGGAGTCCAGCTGGGAGACCTGTATGCTTTTGTGGGAGGAGCACAGAGGTGAATTTGGGCATTGGCTAAAACTTCTGACCCCCACTCTACCACTAACTAACCCACTGGGTCACCACGATTGGGTTTCCTCAAGTGTAGGAATGTCTACCTTGTAGACCTGGAAACTGGAATGATTGGCGAAATAAAAATGGAATATATATACATACTCTAGCCCAGCATTGGGCACATGGAAGGTGCTCTCGTCTCTTTAGAGAAGAGGGAACAAGGAGGATGATCCTGGTTAGTGGGGGTGCCCTCTCCCTGCCCTTTGGAGCTTTTCAGTTACCCTTGGTGTCTATTCTGGGTGCTGGTGGCTGTGAGTTGTGAGACCACGTTTCCTATGCTAGCTGATTAGCTCCCATAGGAGGGCAGAATGGAGGTCCCCAAAAGACCTGTTCTGTGAAGCAGCACTCTTTCTCTCTGGTGGTGGGAAAAGGATGGAAAAGAGGGATCTCTTGGGCCATGGGCCAATCTTCCCCTGATGCCCAGGAGGAGCTCAAGGAGGCTCTGTGGAGGCTAGGGAGGCGGCTTGTCACCCGCCGGAGGGAGTGCGGAGGGGGGGCGCCAGGACTGTGGCGACAGCGACAGCGGAGGTCAGCGGGGGAGGAGGAGGGCTCTGTCAGTCTCCTGGGGAGAGGGTGGTGAGGACAGGCTGCAGGGAGGTAGAGGGAAGAAAACTTTTGAAGTGAGCACAGATTATGAGCCTGGAGGGAGGGACCCGGGGGGAAGGGGGTGGGGACCGAAAGAGTAGGAAGAAGTGGGAGGAGGGAGGGCGACAGACAGGGAGTCAAAAGCGGGGTGGGAGCGCAACTGGCAGGCTGAGAGCCTGAACGGTGGGCGGCGGAGGAGGCGGCCAGGAGCCGAGGCAGGCGGGAAGCCCGCGGACATTCCAGAAAGGAGGACGAGGAGAAGGTAAGGACGGACTTGCTTTCCAGAGATGAGACGACCCTTGACGGGAGAGCCTTGAGTTCCGGGCTGGAGAGCAACAAAGCTCCTTCTCTGTCCCTGGGGGCTTGCCCCCTACTCCTGGCTAGTCCCTGCGCCCCTGAGGTTGTGAAGCAGCAGATGAATGACACTTGGTTTATAAGGAGTGCTAGAAGTGGGAGGGGAGGGCCCTTGCCTTGGGTCTGGACTTGTGGCTCCAGGGGCATCTTCCAAGCTGCGCGGCGGTCCATCTCCAAGAACTTCGGTTAAGACGGAATTGGCCCTTTAAAAACCAAAACCATCACTGTTTTACGATGCTTCCTCTAAGCTTGGAATCTTTTTTGAAATGCTTTCCGCAGCAGCATCTAGGGGAGTGTTTTGATTTCCACCCCCCTAAGGCATGTTGGGTGGTTTAAAAATATTCCCTGCTTAGTTTCCTGCAGAGTATCATGTCCCTGCTGGCCTGCCACTCGCTGTCACTGTCGGAGGAGAGAGGCTGGTGAGCCCCCCAGAGTGGAAGCGGGAGGACGTGCCCACCGAAGGTCCCCTTTCCTCCTGGGTGCGGGGCCCCTTGGCCTCTCTTCTGAGCATGTGGCAAAAGAACCCCGACTTGGGGGTCGAGATGCCCGGGTTCTGGTGCCCTGAGTGGCTGTGTGTCTTTGGGCCAGACACTTCCCCCTTCTGGGCCTCAGTTTCCTCATTTAGAAAATGAAGGGTCTGAAGTAGAATGATCCCTCTGGTCCCATTCAGCAGGAACATTGTACAAGGTTATGATTCCTTTGGCTCAAATGCACCTGGGAACCTTGAAAAAGGAAAGCTTCACATGAGGGTTTTACATCTTTCCTGTGCCCTTGCTCAGTTTTAACTTGACCCCCCCTTCCCAGTGTCACATCATAATGGAGGGATTCCTGGTTTTTACTCCTTGGCGTCTCACAAGGCTCTGGCACATGGGGTCCGACTGGCCCGAGAAAAGGCAGGACAGAGTGAGGAGCACTGGACGGGGAGTCAGGAGACCCAGGAGAAATCCAGCAAAACTGGAGAGGAGACCGCAGCCGGCGTGTGGAGGTGCAGCCCCTCCGTGTGCCAGCTGGTGTGGGCTCACCACCGGGGACACGAGCTGGTGTTTATAGGCAGCCCAGCCTGACTTTCATTGTCAGCGGGCCCTCATCTTTTCCACCCAATGCCCCCAGAGTCCCAGCCCGGCCCAAGAGCCTGATTCACTGCTCTCTAGGGACAGCTCTGAACTTTCCACCTTCCGGCAGGTTCCCCAGGGCGGCAGCGCTGTTTAGAGCCTCCTCCCCTGGCTGTTCCTCCAAGGAGCAGTCCTCTGACACGGCTCGGCTCCTCGCAGAGCAGAGAACACCAGGAGGTGTGTCCCCGGCTTCCACACCGGTGCCCTCTGGCCACACTCCCACCCAGAGCCATGAAGTTGATAGAGACATGGCAGGAGCACAATCATACTGTCCTGCTTTGCCTTTGAACCCCATGGACGTTCTCGCCGAGCTCCTGAGACCGGTTCTTGTCTGTTAGCTGCCTCACTCCTGTCCCCTGTCCTGCCATTGGCTAAAAGTCCTAGGCCACGAGGACTGGAAGAGGTCTCTCAGATTTCCCGTCACCTTCTTCGACTGATGGGGAAAACGAAGCCTAGGAAAGGAGGGTGACCTCTGAGGGCTGACGCAGTGAGTCAGGCCAGTTTGCTTGGGAGAACATCCAAGCCTGCTCATGCCAACCTCGGCCCCTTCGGACTCTGTCCTCAGCTGTTTTCTGAGCTTCCATTTCTCTCCAGGCCTCCCTGCTTCTTCCATTTAAGCATCTCTACAGTCCTGTTTTCCGGCAGGGACACCCACCTGCCCACCTGCACCTCCTCATCTCTGCGGGCCGCCGGGGGCGGGGCAGTGCGCAGTGCAGGGTTCTGGGCTCTGGCCGCCGGCGGGGGCTACCACCGTGCAGCTTGGCCTCTTGGAGCCTGGCTGATCCCACCGCATCAATGGAAGCAGGACAGGGAGGCTGTCTGCCTGGATCCGGAAGGAGACCCGTAGTCCTCAGGGCCAGGGAGACCCAAGGCCCGGGCTTAGCTCCCTGTGTCAGGGAAGACCTCCCCCACCTGGGATTCTAGCAGTTCTCTGTGCCAGCTGGCCCCAAGGATTAAGCTGACCGAAGGGAAGAGATGCCCATTTTTCCAGGAAAGCTTCAGGACTCCTAGAAAAGAAACTGACTCCTTGTCTCGAGTCGGAAGCTGCTGTTCTTGGAGAATGACAGCTTGAGTCCCCTTTGTGATTCACTTGTTTCTGGATATTAGCAAATAAAAAAAAAAAAATCAGCTTTCAACAATCCACTCACGTTCATAAGGAAAGGGAGTCAGGAGGTCTCAGAATCAGAGGTATTGAAACAGCGCAGAGAGAAGGTAGAATTTAACTCAGAGTCACATTTGGGCTAGAATTTCAGCTGTGTGACCTAGGGAAAATTATTTAATGTCTCTGAGCCCCGGTTTCTTCATCTGCCTAAGAGGTTAATAAATGCCTTCCTTGTAAGGTTTTATGAAGATTAAATAACATAATGTACAGATTTCCCCCACTACCAGAAAGTTTGTTTTAGGCCACTTCAACTTTTACAAGAGACCTACATTATAGTGTCTGTTTCACTGATGGAAATCCGAAAGAGGATTTATTTTCTTTAAGTTTACTTATTTATTTTTTTAAGTTTATTTGTTTATTTTTTTAAAGTTTATTTATTTATTTTGAGAGAGAGAGAGAGAGAGAGCAAGTGGGGAAGGGGAGAGAGAGAGAGAGAGAGAGAGAGAATCCCAAGCAGGCTCAGCACTGTCAGCATAGAGCCGGATGCGGAGCTCAAACCCACGAACTGTTCAGATCATGACCCGAGCCAAAATCAAAAGTTGGCTGCTTAACTGACTGAGCCACCCAGGCACTCCCCAAAAGAGGATTTATACTTATGTCAAGGTCATTGCTTCTTCGCTTTACACCATTTTGGCCTACAGATGGTTTCATAGGAGCCCTCTACCTTTTTGGATAGTGGGGGAAACCTGTATTTAAAATGGCTATTATATATTAAGTGCTCAATGAACAATAGAACAATAGGGTAGAATCCGGATCACCTGGTCCTCAGCCCGTTTCTTTGAACTACCTCTCATTTTATGTAAAAGCCTGTCTACAGGGAAGGCTCATATTGGCAAATAATTCTGAGGAAGAAACCGCTTGGTTTTTACGACCACAGACTTTTTTTCTGGGACTACTTGTGCTGACCTCTAAGCTGGGGGTCAGAAACTCTAGCTTTGCCTTCTGGCTCTGCCACTAACTTGCCACACTATCACAGTTGGTCAAGTCACAAACTCCCCGGATGTTCTCACCTAGAGCTAGAAGGGCCTTAGCAACCATCCAGCTCAACTGCTTTCTTCCCTACACGAGCCAACTAAGGCTCAGGGAGGGGACACGTCTCATCTAGAGTCACAGAGAAACAGCTGGGATTGAAAAGAGGCCCTCTTTCAAGGCTCTTGTTCAGAGATAACTTCCAGGACCTTAATCCAACCTGGCATCTTCATCGTTCAGAACCTCAGAAGAGGGCAGATTTGGTGAGGGGTCGGGATGGCCCTTCTAGACTATCACCTATTTATTTCCCTTCGAAGTAGAACTGAGCCAGCTTCAAACCTACCCTGTGGATGTGCCTTTGGCTTGGTTGGTGAGCGGATCCAAAAGTGCTGCAGTTTCTCAGAAGGCAGGAATTACATGAAGCACACGTTTTGTAATGTGACCTCCAATGGAGTCCATCCCTAGACCCAAAGGCTTGACTTAAGAGAAAAGTCTGGAGGCAGGCCGGACCTATTTCAAGAACGAGAGAGGCCTGATCTGAGTGGGGCCCTGTACCTCCCTTCTTCTCCACGCTTGCCCCCGAGGGTCTGCACACCCAGTGAAATAATTAACTTACAGTGAAATGAATGTCCTTCC
The DNA here is from genome assembly GCF_014898765.1 of Herpailurus yagouaroundi. Classification (NCBI taxonomy): domain Eukaryota; kingdom Metazoa; phylum Chordata; class Mammalia; order Carnivora; family Felidae; genus Herpailurus; species Herpailurus yagouaroundi. The sequence continues at coordinate 565,467 of NW_024412539.1, forward strand.
CATCGCCCATGTTTTCCTCGCCTCTGACGGTCACCTACCCCACCCGGTGCTACAATGAGGGTCCCTGTGAATCACTGTAACCGGCCGGCTGCACTGCCGAAGTCTGTGTCAGGTTGACTAGTTGGGTCATGCCAGAGAGGAGTTCTTACTGGAAATGTCAGAAACGAAGACAAGGGCCTCACCTTCCCGAGGGCCTACTATGTGCCAGATACTGTTCGAGGGGCCTCCACACATCCACGTATTATTTAACCCCCACAAGGAAACAGTCCCGTTTTTCAGATGAGGAGGAAACCGGGAGGCTGAGTGGCTTGCCTAAGGGGGCTCACAACTGGAGCGTGGAGGCAGGGTTCGAATCCCACCATTTTGCAGGAAACGTGAGGCCCACTACCTATTTTTGTTTCCGCTGTTCTTGTCACGATTTGACATCAATGGAGCACCAAAGCCTGTTGTTTGGCCGGCCGAAAACCCGGCAGTAGACACTGCTGCAGCCAAGAGCACTTAGTGGCTAAAAAAGGAAATAACTTTCTATATGTGAATTCTGGCCAAATGGTGGCAGATGCTGAAGAGTCTGGGAATCCTGAGAACTGGGGGCCGAGGGCTTCGATGGAATCGTTCATTCTAGGAACAGCATATGCAAGGGCTGGCCAGCCAATAAGCCAGAGGCTAACAGCAAAAACCCTGAGCCTCTTCTGGGAAAGTGGGAAGAGCCCTGCTCAGGGAATTAAGAGACTAGAGTTCTGGTCATAGGTTTGTCACCAGCTGTCAGTGCTGGGGCCTCTTTGCTTTGCTTTCCCTTTGAGAGACACAGAGCGACGGTAGGCTTTGAGTCAGGCAGACCAGCTGCCAAGTCCCTTAGGCAGCATTTGCTACTGGTGTGACTTTGTACAAGTCACTTGACCTCCGAGCCTCAGTTTGCTCAGCTGTAAAATGGGATCATAGCTACTTTCCTACCAGAGTTAACAGAAGGGCTAAAGGTATAGTTGTAAAATGCTTCACACGTGGAAAACTCTCAACTGAGTGGTACCTGTTATCGCTATTCTGAACTTTCCTGGAACCTGGTCTTCAGCTGGTATAAAAGTAAGGGATTGGTTTTGATTGATGTCTAGATTCCTTTCGGCTCTACTGTACCATATGAATCTACGACAAGATGGTGGAAATAATAAAGAAATGTAAGCATCCCATAAATTCAATTTTCATTAATACCTGCATAGGTTTTAGTCAACCTTTTGGGGGTAATTAATAAGGACCTCCAATATTTCACTGTAATTGAATGTCTCCATTTGGCCACTACCTCCCATCCACCTCTTACAAATATTTCTTCTTCGAACAGTTTAAGAAGAAAATTACTTATCCCGGCATAATTCTCCTTCCCCACTTTGCCTGCTCCCTTCCACCCCCGTGGCTTTGAAACAACTGTCTGCCAGTAGAGTGTTTCTGAGCGACCCTCTCTGTCCTTGTTAGAATGAAAATAATGAAATGGAGAGAGCGGTTAATTATCTGCCATTGGCTGGAGTCGAAGGGAAATTAAAGTGACACTTCATCTCCTCCATCTGTCTCCTTCTTCTCTCTCATCTCTGTCTCCCTCCCCCCCTCTTTAGTGATCAAGCTTCAGGGGTGTAAGCCCCCTGCCCCAGACTTCTGAGAAGGTTGCCCACACTGCCCAGCTCAATAGCTGTAGCTGTATTACCCACATGGTTATTTCCCCGGAGGCCGAAGAGGCTGCCCCAAACCTAAGTCAGGAAAACAGCGGAAATTCTAAATGTGAGAATTACCCCCAAGCACTTAGAACTCAACTCCCGATTCTAACAGTCACTTTGAAAACATCCCTGCAGCGCTCACCTTATGTAAAAGTGGCCAGCCTCTGACTGGCAAGGATTTTTGGAGAAAGGAACTCTAGGTGATTAGATAGAATCCAGCACAGTTGTGAAGACAGGCAGGGGTATTGCTGTCAGACAAGGCCAGAGCCGGTTTTGGTGTCAACTCCTCTGCTTACTGGCCAGTCTTCCTCGAGTGACCTTGCTCAGCCAACCTCCCCCAGCCCGGATAAAAGGGAGGGGGATAATCCCCACTTGCCCAAGTTGTTGGGACAATCAAATGAGAAAACCCATGGCAAGAAACTTGCAAAATGTCTGGCACATAGAAAGGTCTCAGTAGCTTTATGTTATTATAATCATCATCGCCTAGACTGAAAGTTTGATTGTTGTGTCACTTGAGGTAAACTGGAAAATGGAGCTGAGCATCTCCAAGGGTAATAAAGATTGCTGATCTGGCTGAAGATCAAGACCACTTTCTTATGCAATCCTCCCTGTATCTCTGCATTTTAGTGAGAAACTGTGGAGGGGGAGGAAGGGGAAATCACAGAGACGTGCACTAATGAATAAGGGACAAAAGGGTTTTGAGATGATGGTCATGCTTGGTGCTTTACTTTATAAAGCCACCCTTGATGTCGGCACAGCACAGGAGTCCCATAAACATTTTCTGAACTGAGCTGCACTGATGTGGTATTATGTCCAAGGACCCTTTAAGTGAGGCCCCGCGGGTCCTTTTACAACAGAATTCTCTTCATTGGGAAACAAGTCAGCCCTGCTCTGTGCCACATTCCACTGTTTGGTGAGCGGAATTATAGCATGGGCCAGAGTGCTGTTATTATTACCATGAATAACAACCTTTATTGAGAACAAGAGATCTGTCAGATAATGCCCCGAACATGTGTCGTCGTCCAGAATTAGACTCAGGCTCTGCGGAGTGGTCTTATAATCTAATTTTGACAAACTTGGGTGAGCTTCCCCAGTGATCTGTGGGGAGGAAATGGAGAAGAAACAGTCCATGGTGAGCAGGTACATCCAGTCCTGCTCTCAGCGAAGCAGAGGGCTCTGTCACCGACAGACAGAAGGAAGGCTCAGGGGCTGCTGTCTCCCTGGTGTTCTGGTCACCACGGCCATTGTGCAGGTGCCCCAAGGTCACCCTCCCGGGGAGTCCCTCTGCTGGCATCAGGTGTTTCAAGTGAGCTGAATGCTGTAATTCATTCACTGTGGTTGATTTTTAAAAGTACATGAATTAACCTATCAGGTGCCAGGCACAATGTCAAGCACTAAGAGGAAAGAGTGGGTAGGGGGATTTTAGTGGGAGGATACAATGATGAACAGATACGGGCCTTTTCTTCAAGGACCTCAGGGTTGAGTTGGAGAGAGAACACACAGCCAATAGAGCACATAATTCTCATTACGTGTTTGAAACCCCAGTGACTTTACAGTTCAGTCTGAGGCCTAGCTTCTGACTTGGGGTTGGGGTGGGGGCACAGAAATGAGAAGGCAACTGTTATGTGTGGCTCCACACGACAGGATTAGAATCAATAGAAGGAAGAGAATTTTCAAGGAATCCCCATGGTAGCTTCTTGCTCTCTTGCAATATGCTTTCTTGAGCAGGAGAGACAGGGTGCTGTTTCAGCAGGGTGCTGGGTGGCACCTGTAACCTGCAGCCTACCTAGTTTATGCTACAGCCACTACTAAAGGACAGCAGGGTGATTATTGACTGTGCCGTGCCTTATGTCCCCACCTCATCTGAGGGCTGTGTCCCATTAGGGTCTACCCACAGGAGCAAGTCATGTATGAAAAACATGGTCTATCATAGGGGTTGGGAACTACTCTAAACTCCTAGGCATGGCCTCCAAAGCCCTCCATAACCTGCCCCCACCTATTCTTTAGACTCTACCTCCCCTGCTCTGCTCATTGTCCTCTAAAACCATGCTGCTTTTCACTTGGTAGATTTGTTCCTGTGGTTGCCTTTGTCTGGGATGCCTCCCACCTCCTCACCTCCACAAATGTCACCTCCACTTAACTCCTACTCAAGGGTTGCCTCTTCTGGGAAGCCTGGTGTATTTGCACGTTTGGTTGTGTCTGTATCCGTCACCAGACAGTAAGTTCCTTCAACATTGAGTCTTACTGATCTTTGGGGCCCGAATTGTGAGGGTGAACTGAATTATACTTTCCCATAATCCCCTCAGCACCCCACCCAGTGCTGGTCACATCAAGGGAGCATCACAAATATTTTCTTGTTTGCCCAAAAGCTGGCCCCCAGGCCTTATCACTAAATGGTAGTCCAGTCTCAAATAACTCACTGCCCCAGGGTGAGAAGAAGCTTTTGAAGTACTGAAGGGGGAGACATAAGAATCGATGGGCTCTACCCTTGGAAGGAGGATGGAGGGAAACGTTCTGGTGTGCACCAGACTTGACCAGAAACTCAGTGGTCTAGGTTCTGTCTCCATTTGTCTTCATCTCTTCAAGCAGGTCTTTTACCTTCTGTAGATGTCTCCTTTTCTGCACAACAGAGGCGACAGTCATCACCCCACAAAGTGGCTCTGAGGATTCCTCTGTTCAGCAATAAAAATTGAGGGTCTATATGTTCTGAAGGTATTCAATTGTGAACAAAAAACAAACGTGGTCCCGCACTCTTGGAGTCAACAAGAGAAGGTAGGAGAAGCATGTTTTGAACTGTGTAGGGTTTTATTTTTTCTTGCTGGACTTAAGGAAGATTTGAGCCTCCTTTTGATCACTCTGTAATCTTACTGCTAGATGAAACGTTTTTGGTTTTTTTTCAATCATTAAGAAAGCATTTATTATGGGGGCACCTGAGTGGCTCCGTTGATTAAGTGTCTGATTTCAGTTCAGGTCATGGTCTCGTGGTTTGTGGGTTCAAGACCCACATTGGGCTCTCTGCTGTGGAGCCAGCTTTGGATCCTCTGTCTCCCTCTCTCTGCTCTTCCCCTTCTCAGAAAACAACAAAATAAAACAAAACAAAACACCAAAAATAAACAAACAAGAAAGCATTTATCATTTACCTAACATGAGAACCTAGTGCAATAAGAATACAAAGTAGAAGACAGGGCTTTTGACTTGGAGAAATCTGTTACTCATTTGAAGGGAAAAGCTGTTAAGTCCTTGAGGGCAGGACTCTTGCTTGATGTTATTGGATCAACAGACATCACTGAGGGTCCAGTAAGTGCCAGGTCTGGTGTCTCTTAGATATAATTTTCAGTACCCAGAACAGTGGTAGGCACATAGAGGGGACTCAAAAAAGTACTTATGGGGTGGCTGATAGAAAATTTTGGAAAATCAGTGTAAGGCAGCATATAAGTAAGAATGTACCCTATAGGCTGAACAGTAATTTAGAGTCTTTAGAGTTCAGGAGACATCAAAGAGGGCTGGGATCAATTTGAGGAAAGACTTCTCCATTTCTACCTAGATCTGTGGGGTCATAGGAAAAGGTCCTGGCTATGAGCTTATGTTAACCCAGGTTGTTCTAATTTGGTTTTCTTTGAAAACACTGGCTGTGTAGGAAGGCAACAATGCTAACACTGGACTGGGAATGTAGGTACCTGAATTTTGTCTGTAGCCACGTAATACACAAAGTAGGGGAATAAAATGATTCCTGCTCACTATACACAAAAGCCTTCCTTTGGCCCTTTCCCTCTTATCTAAGCACCATGTCACTGTTACCAAGCAAGTTCCCTGGTGACTCGTCCAAATGTTTGTTTTGCCCCAGGATATGACACGCATAGAGAGGATGTTGAAGGTTTTGGAGTGAAGAAACTACAGAGTTGGGATGTTCTCATCTGGCTTCCGGGGACCATCTCTTTTGCCTTGGGGATTTCAGTTGGATCCGTTGCAAAAGGCTGTAGAGTTCAATTATCCAGGGTTCCTCAGAGGGTCCTGACCTAACGAGGCCCTCCCCAACTCCCTAAGCCAGAGCCAACTCCCCCGAGGTGTTCCCAGAGCACACTAAACTTTCTTAATGTTAACACACATCATGCTTTATTGCAATTATGTGTTTGGTCTCTCCCCTTCATTAAGGGATATGAAGGCAGTTAAGTTCAGTAAAAGCAGGGACTCCTTATTTGTCTTTTTAACTGCTGTGTCTTAAGGGTCTTGTATGATACCTGGTAACCACTCCTATTAAATGGATGAATGAGGGGTGCCTGGGTGGCTCAGTCGGTGAAGCCTCCGACTTCAGCTCAGGTCACTATCTCGCGGTCCGTGAGTTCGAGCCCCGCGTCGGGCTCTGGGCTGCCGGCTCAGAGCCTGGAGCCTGCTTCCGATTCTGTGTCTCCCTCTCTCTCTGCCCCTCCCCCGTTCATGCTCTGTCTCTCTCTGTCTCAAAAATAAATAAACGTTAAAAAAAATTTTAAATGGATGAATGAAAGGGAAGGACTTCGTAGGTAGAGAGGAAAGGAGCTAAGACAAAGAGAGGTGAGAAGGTGTGGGCCATGTATACTCCCCATTTGTGAGTGGGGAGTTGTGTAGCCTAAGTATTGGGTATGTGAGCGGAACGGGAAAAAAGGATGTAGCTGTGCTGTGGAGGATCTCAAGTTGAAGTTAAAGGGTCTGAACTTCATAAGCAGTAGGAAGCCAGTGAGGATCACAGCTAAAGCAGTGAGGTGTATTATTGCCATTGTATTTGATAGAATTTATTCATGGCATGGGCAGCTTCCTTTGCCCCTTCTGACACACTTCCTGCCAAGAAACAGATAATAGTCTACAAAACATTTTGTATGCTGTACACCCAGTGAACTCACTGACTATCTAAGCTACATATTTCTTTGGCTGAGTCCCCCCCAAAAGGACCCAGTGTAGCTGGGAAACGGACTCTCATATTATAAACTGAGCAACTGGTACATGGTAGCAGCTTTAAGTTTCTCTGACCTCGCCTAAGTCATCCAGGAAGTCGCAGATGCTCAGTCCCGTCACCTGTTTGCGGCCTCCAGGGCACATGGAGTCTGCGTCACCCCTCCACCTCGTCAGCTAGTTTCTGTTGTTCCCTCCCCATGAGGGAGCCTACCTGATGGAACCGGCTTTCTCCTATTCCACCGTGCTTCCTTTCTTCCAGGTGGGATCCCTTGCACCGCAAGTGAGGGGGGCAGCAGTCAAGCCCCTTGGCAGACCAGACCAAAGCGTCACATTCTTTGCCCGGGACTATTTTTAGATCTCCTGGGGGACATGCAAGGAATGAGCGACACAAAAGATCAAGGGGAAAGTCTTCAGGGACTGAGGGCAGTTTGGAAAACTTGCCCCAAATTTTGGAAGGATATGACATTTGTTTCTAGTTTTCCTTTTGTGTCTTTCTTATTTCCATTTCTGTTTCCCTTTCACTTTCTCCCCTTCTGCTCTTCCATCTGTTCTTTGTAATGCAAATCTCTTCTTTCTTCTCCTTCCCCCTCCTTCTCCATTCTTGTTCTTTCTTACCATTTCCCTTGCTAGTAAAGTCTGCCTTTTATTCTTTAGTTTTTATATGGGAAGCACTGTGCTAAGTGCTTTTTATACATCGCCTCGTAACGCTCTATGAGATAAATAACAGTATCCTCATTTTGCAGATGGGAAGTTGAGATACAGATCCAGTAGCTTCTCCAAGCTCAGTGGTATTTAGGGATTTGAACTCCACTTAACTAACCCCCCAAACTGCCTTCTCTTAACCACTTCGCGGTCTTTCCTTTTCCATTCCCAACTCCCTCCGGTCCTTTCCCTCTTTTTGCTCCTCCTCTCCCCTTCTCTCCTTTCCCATGTCTCCCCCCACCCGCCCCACTTTCTCTCCCTCCCCTCTCTCAGACACTCAGCACATCCTGGTCCCTGCACGTGTGTGGACGACCCTGAAGGTGCTGAACACTAGGCACGTGCCTAGAAGAGATGACAGATCATTCAAACTCTTATCTAATCAGCCGTTTTCCTTTTGAGCAAACGCTCCACAATTTTCCACATTTGGAGGCGAAGGGAGGGGGGGACCCTTCACCACCTAAGGGAAAGGGCAGAGATGTCTGATCGCAAGCCAGAGGAAAGGCCTCAAGACCTGGATGGGTCTTTGATATGGAGGGGAACAGAGATAAAGCCCTTTACACTCATGTGCGGACTCTCAGGGGTGGGCAGCAGAGGCCTGGCAGAAGACAGGGCCAGGAGGCTGGTCTCTGTCAAGGAGATCCCAACTCAGGAGTCCAGGGAGCCTGCATCATGAAATATGGCACCCCACCCTGTCCTCCCTCGTATGCATAAAGAATGTTCAGATAGGAACCAGGGGCACATCGGCAGTAAAGATGTGAAGGTCAAGGTTTGAACTTGACAATCTCTAAGATGCCAGTAGATTCTGAGGTTCTGTCCTTCCAAGAAGGGAATATTTATGTTCGGTTCCCTCCTTTTCTTTTCTCATTATAATATCTTATCACTCTGTTGATTAGGATTGTTTAGAGACTTCGGCCATAAGGACATTTATTACTCATCAAGTAAGAATTCTGGAGGTAAGAGATTCAAGGGTTGATTCAGAGGCCTCAGGATATTGGTTGGCATTTCTGAGAATCTTTGGACAGCTTCAGACATCTTGACTCACACAGGCCTGTCCACACAGGAGGTAGTGGGGGTGGGCGAGACCTCCAGCGAGGTTCCCTCCATTTACTGGGGAATGGAAAAACAGTTTCTAGAGCACTCCCTCTACATTAGACTCTCCCCATACCTGGCTGACCAGATCTCACTGCAGTGGAGACTGAGAAGTGAAATCTGGCCTTTTTACCCTGCTACAGGGATGCGGCCAAGGAATAGGGAATTGGTTTGCTCCTGGGTAGGGAACACCAGAGCTTGCCACCCCTCCTTCATTCACTCAACTAAGATTTACTAAGCACCCACTCCGGGCTAGGCTCTGGGACAGGTGATGATGATACAGAGGAAAAGGCAATCTCTGTTCTCAAGGAGCCCCTACTGGAAGAACGCAGACAGGCAGAGGACCACAAAACAAGATGGCAAGTGCTAGGAGGGAACTGAGTGTCCTCAGGGCCACCACAGGAGCCGAAGAGGCTCAGCTTGAAGGATCAGGGAGCTTGGAGGGAGCCCTGACTGGGTTAAAGTTCTAAAGGGTTAATAGGATTCAGCTAGGGGTGAGGGGGCATGTGGCTGGGAAGAGGGCATCTGGGAATCTTCTAGGATATGGAACCAAAGGCACTCATGGGGACAGACAGGAAATGAGGCCGAGGAAGCAGGCAAGGGCCTGAGGAGAGAAGGTTTTGTTTGGGGCATGTATTCTGGATTTGAGGAGGAGCAGGTCTGGGCATGGGTGCCTTCTGAACACGGGAGGATAGGCCGAGCTGTATGGTTGCAGTGGCCGCACCACACTGAGGCATAGCAGGTGGGCACGAACCCAAGCGCTCATCTGCAGTGCTTTTCGCTGGTGTGACCCAACACGTTTTTGTTCGCACCTCCCAAGACAGCTGGGCCATGTCCGAAGACGAGAGACGCATTCGTCCTAAGAGGCCTAAGAGGCCTAAGAGGCCAGACTTGCCGCCCCCTCACCTACTCCTTCCCCTTCGCCCAGTTCTGCCTTCTGGAGCCAGAATAATTCTTTTTCACCCCAGAGCCGTTCAACCCTATGGAACATTTGAGTTATGATTCCCAACATGTCATATACCTCAACTCATTTAACCCTCAGGACACTGACATAGCTATAGTCTATCCCCATTTTGCAGACAAGGAAGCAGACTCAGTGAGGCAGATGGCCAGCCTCGTGATGGCAGGGACCAGTCCTGTGTGTTTTCCGCTTCACCAGGATTTCTCCAGGCGTGGCCCTTGGACAGCCAGCCTCAGAACAACCTGGGCTGCTTGGGGCAAATACTGATCCCAGGGGCCACCCCAGACCTCTTGAAGTAGACTCTCTCGAGGTAATAGCACAAAATCCACACCGTAACACACTCCTCAGTCGATTTCCAGATCCATTCAAGTGCGGGAATCACACTTGAATCTTGCTAACACAACCATTTTTAATCTTCTCTTTCCTTTTATTTTTTGCTGGCCTGGAAAAAAAGAGAGAGAGAGAGAGAGAGCGAGAGAGCGAGAGCTTTTTAGGTGAATTTGACTCCTGAGTTGTCCTTTTTTAAAGAACACATTGGCACGGACCGGTGGCATCCCAGAGCATGACTGGACCCTCGAGACTCTGCAAGCCTCCCTCTCTTTTTCTCTCTCTTTCTCTGCCCCATTTGCAGAAGTCCTGGTGGCTGTCCCCCACTGAGCCGGAATGGGTGACTGGAGCTTCCTGGGAGAGTTCCTGGAGGAGGTACACAAGCACTCCACGGTGATCGGCAAGGTCTGGCTCACCGTCCTCTTCATATTCCGCATGCTGGTGCTGGGCACGGCGGCCGAGTCATCCTGGGGGGACGAGCAGGCGGACTTCCAGTGTGACACCCAGCAGCCCGGCTGCGAGAACGTCTGCTACGACCAAGCCTTCCCCATCTCGCACATCCGCTACTGGGTGCTGCAGACCATCTTCGTGTCCACGCCGTCACTCGTGTACATGGGCCACGCCATGCACACCGTGCGCATGCAGGAGAAGCGGAAGCTGCGGGAGGCCGAGAGGGCCAAAGAGGTCCGGGGTGCTGGCTCTTACGAGTACCCCGTGGCCGAGAAGGCAGAGCTGTCCTGCTGGGAAGAAGCGAATGGAAGGATTGTCCTCCAGGGCACTCTGCTCAACACCTATGTCTGCAGCATCCTGATCCGCACTACCATGGAGGTGGCCTTCATTGTGGGCCAGTACCTCCTCTACGGGATCTTCCTGGACACCCTGCACGTCTGCCGCAGGAGCCCCTGCCCCCACCCTGTCAACTGTTATGTCTCCCGGCCCACAGAGAAGAATGTCTTCATCGTCTTTATGCTGGCGGTGGCCGCACTGTCCCTCTTCCTCAGCCTGGCTGAGCTCTACCACCTGGGCTGGAAGAAGATCAGGCAGCGCTTTGCCAAATCTCGGCAGGGCACGGCTGAGTGTCAGCTTCCTGGTCCGATTGCCGGCATAGTCCAGAACTGCACACCACCCCCTGACTTCAATCAGTGCCTGGAGAATGGCCCTGGGGGGAAATTCTTCAATCCCTTCAGTAACAAGATGGCTTCCCAGCAGAACACAGACAACCTGGCCACTGAGCAAGTGCAAGGCCAGGAGCAGATTCCTGGGGAGGGTTTCATTCACATCCGTTATGCCCAGAAGCCTGAGGTACCCAATGGAGCCTCTCCAGGCCACCGCATCCCCCATGGTTACCAGAGTGACAAGCGCCGTCTCAGCAAGGCCAGCAGCAAGGCCAGGTCAGATGACCTATCAGTGTGACCCTCCAGTGCGGGGGAACCAGGACCAGGTGGGAACAAAAGAGGCTCAGAGAGGGAAGATGTGTCCCTACCGACCCCATCTCTCATTCTCATATCTGTTCTGCTCCTTTTGGGCTCTGGGTCTCAAGGCCATTGCCCATTTATTCCAGAAGGTAGGACCAGGGCTCTGCAAGTGCAGGCAGAGACATGGCTTCCCACCCAGGCTACTGTCCCTTCCCCAACCTCTAACCAGTGTACCTAGAAGACTTTCAGATTCTTTAGTCAAGGGGGTAGAGGAAGAAAAGAGAACTGTGGCAAATCTGGCCTGGGAGGGATAGCCAGAAGGATAAGATGGCTCCCTACATACCAGCCACATACCAGATGGGTTCTCCAAGTTCCTATGGCTTCCTTGACCCGATCACCCTTCTTCCTGCAAGAAAGAGCCCAACGTTCCTAGCCAATAAAGAGCATGAATCAAGGACCTTACACTAGATGCGCTCTTGAATCTGTTGTCTCTGTGGGTCAAACCTTGGAGTGACAATGCGGTGGCCTTGGGCTGCCCTTGGCTGCCCTCCCTCTATCCAGTCTCACTTAAAAAGAGGCCCTTGGAACTTGACCAGCAACCTCAACTTTACAAGTGCTTTGGTATGTACCTCTGGCAAATGTCCCACTTGGTGATGCTGCAAACTTTACTTCTGCCAGGGTGACAACTAACTAGCCCATGGGGGTGCACACTCCCCTAGGGAGCGACTGTGTACACAGGCCCCGCTGGAATCCCTGCCACCACCTGTCATCCTGTGGCTCTTTTACAGCTCAACCTGATGATAGAAACCATCCCATCCCTCCCTTCCTTGGTTGTTCACTCAGTGCTCCCCTAAAGACCTTATCGACCGGAATGCCCAAGAAGCCGTCGTCCTCTCTCAGATCCTGACCAGATCACCCGCCACAAAGGCCAGTGGAATTTCCCTAGGTCTTATTAAAACAAAGATGGCATTGTGCTTCTCAGATTCCCGTTGGGAAAAAATAATTCTGCTGTGAAGATAAAAATGAAAAAAAAAAAAAGAGAGAAAATACTGGAAAACTATTTTTCCCTCCTATTTATTTCCCTTGCTGACTGCCAACTTAAGTGCCAAGAGGAGGTGTGATGACAGCTATGGAGCCCCCAGATCTCTCTCTCCCTGGAGGGCTTAGCAGGGGCATGGAAGCAGTAAGGGAATCTCCAGCTCTCTTGGCAGGGGCCTCATTTAAGAGCACACAAATTCCTATGTCTCCCTGGTGCTCCTGATGAGACTGCCAGAAAGCAGTGGGGACTGCAGACTGTGAAAAAGCCCTGCCTTCCCAGGGACTGGCCTGGTTTCTCTGTTCAGTCCATCCATAATGGGTGGTTGCCATTTTGGATGAAGGTAAAGGATGCTCAGAATTGGATACTGAGACTTACAGGGAGATGATTACTTCTTAAAATGCATATGTGTGTGTGTGTGTGTGTGTGTGTGCGCGCGCGCGCGCGCACGCGTGCCAATAGGGTGGGGAGGGGGAGGGGGAGGAGAGTCTGAAATAAGGAAAGGAAACCTTAAAGGAAATTGTATCTTCCTGCCCTCACCTCCAGATGCCTGGCAGAGGGACTGAACCTCACTGTTTATAGTGGCATTGGCCTATGTAGGTGAGAGTTCGAGGAAGAGGAGGGTGAAGGTTCAGAGGTAGGCTCAGCCTCTGCCCCACTCACCCGTCTCCAGGCCCCTTTGCTTATTGGCTATTGGTGGGTAGAGAGAAGTATGAGGGTAGAGAGTTGGAGGGGACTGACCAGGATGCCATTTAGGGAAGAATGACTGCTCATTCCAGGTCCCTAGACACCTTTTTATCTATTGTCTGGCATTGGCATGAAGACTATCCAAAACAAAACCGAGAAGACTCTCCTTCCATCTCGAAAATGGGTTTGTTTTGTGAAATGGGTGTTATTGGATTAGAAATCCTACGAGATTATCCTTGATGATGGGACTTTCAGTAATGAAACAGGAAATGATATGTGTAGTGTGTCTTAATAAAATTTGGCCCTGCATGTCGCTTTGGTGTCTCTTTCATGCCGCGACCACAAAGAAGGATGGCGGACTTGGTGGGGGAGGGAAGCACTCGGACCCCACCCATCAGCCAGTAATGCAAACAGCTTTGGAGTCCAGCCTGCAAGGGTGAAAATCCCAGCTTCTGATTGACAGCTGGGCTCCAGCAAGCTACTTAATCTTTGAACCTTGGTTTCCTCGTCTGTAAATTGAGCTTTGTAGTATCTACCTTATTGGGTTGTTAAATGAGAGACCGTAAAGAGTTCAACAGAATGCCTGGGAAATAATATCTGTCACTAAATTATAATCATTGATATTGTTGTCATGATTGCCTTTATTATTTTCATTATTGTGTTGAATTCATAGCATCTGAAAACCTGGGATGTCAAGAGATGATTCCAGAACTTTCCCCCCGGAGCTCACAATCTACCAGTTAACTGAGGTGGTCCAATTAACTGAGGTCAAATTAACTCAAATTAACACAGAGGAAACAATTGGAATAGAATTAAATGGGAATTCATTTATTATCAATTCTAAGAACCACAGGCTCCGGGAAGTGAAACACAGGATGAAACGACATGGGACAGGACACTTGGCCTGGGCCTCAAGAGGCTGAGGTTTTAGACAAGTGAAGGCCTCAAGGATGACTCTGAAATGGGTCTTGGTGTTCCTATAGAGATACTGAGGCCCAGGAAATTTCTGTGACAGTGGAGGCTTCTCACTGGCCTCCCTGATTGGGATCACATCGTTTTGGATGAAGAGAAATGGTTCTTGCTCCAAACAAAGGGTCAAGGGACCACCTAGCACTTGACCAACCCCCTCCCCCTGCTCCCCCCAGAGGTCCTATTTCCTAGAGGAAGAAACAAAGGCTGAGAAACACAAACAGAAGAATTCTCTTAATTCCTGGTCAGTGCTGTTCATCAGGGTGGGAAAGCTCATTTGAAGAGGCTTGCAAGATCATAGAACACATCTTATGACGGCAGAGTTGCGACTCAGGGGGCATCTGTCCAAGAGCAAGGTGCTCAGCCCACAGGGGCCTGCGGAGTCCAACTGGAAAAAGCCTCTGAGATCCATTTTTTCTCCTAGAAAAGAAGCAGTGCCTCTCACGGTTTTATAAACATAGCTATTAACATTTAACAGTTTATATTACACCCAGACTGCAAAAGCCAAGGGACTTATTTTACAGCAAGTAAGATTTCAACCTCATGTATCTGCTCTCATTTTCTCTTCCTCTCCCCTTTAAAGGTTCATCACTGAGGAAGGTAGTACAGTGAACACACTGTGGATTGTAGGCCCCTGCAGACTCCTTTCCAAATTCCCTCCCTCCAGTGCCAGATAAGGTCAGAATTTCTACTACCAGTGTTTCATTACTGTGGTTAAAGTATCTTAGTGCTTAAGTGCTAATAACACTTTTATGAAGAATCATAGTAGGAATGAATTTCAGATTTCTTCCTAGTAGCAAATTTTCCCAGCAGAGAGAAAAACAGGGGAACAAGGGCAGTGGGCACCCCGCTGGTGTCTTGAAGGATTGCTTTCATGATGTGCAGATGAAGAAAACAGTGAGGTTCGAGGGGCTGCCAAAAACAGGATTCCCACTGCCCAATCCTCCGTTGACCCTAGAAGGCCCTGTAGTCGATCCATGGATTGAACAGTAAGCAGAATGTATAAATGATAGAGACGTAAATAGAACAGGATCAATAGTTTCTCTTCTCATTGGTTACTTGATGGCAGCAATGAGTATGGTCTATAGGTTTTTTTTTTATCTTCTTTCATTTGGAAAAGAGAAAAATTTTATTCAACAATATCTGTTGAGCACCTAGCCTGGGCTGGGCACTATGTCAGGTTTTAGGAATGCAATTCTACAAAACGTGTGAGTCCCATCTTTTGGGGCTTCCATTCTGGTAGGGAAGACACCCTAACACAAGGAAACAAACAAAATAAGTATGAATTGTGATAAGCGCCAAGGAGGAAACAGATAAGATGCTAACAAAGGTGGAGGAGGGATGTTCCTCAGGATGGGCAGAAAATCCTCTCTGAGGAGGTAAATAATGAGGTTGAGATCTGACAGGTGAGACAAAGCCAGCCACTGATGAGCAGAAGAACCCGAATTTCTTCCGGGAAACCCCACAATACAACCGTCCCTGACTTCAGTCTGGGCCAACATTCTTGAAAGACACAGAATTCAAGCAGCATCTAAATAGCACCTAAAACACCACCACTTGGCAATGACTATTACGAAACATACATCCTTTTTCAGTAAAAGCCCCAAAGGACAGAAAAGTCTCTTTACTCAAAAGAAGGGAAGTCTTAATTAAAACAACTAAATAGCATATGTCAACGTTCTGAAAAGCCCTATTTGATGTTGCAACTGTTATTTCCAGGACTGATTCTTATAACATGCCTGGGGCCTTGTAAATTGGGCCCATTCCCTCGAGTCCAGGCTGGTGGGCAGAAGACTGTGTGCAGAGAGCCGGCAGCATGAGGTCCAGAGGAGCCTTGGCATCAGAGGAGTCAGAACAACGCAACATCGAGCACACGGAGAGGGGGGCAGTGAGGAAGGAGGGAGAGTGCATCAGTACGGAAGCCAGGCCACAGGAGTGGTGCAAGATGCTAGGCAGGCACCACGGGGGACATCTGTCAGCTGGCAGCAGGGTAACAGCTGCATCCCAGGGGCTGGGGTACTAGGCGGGCAACGCATCAGGCCAGGGTCTTGAACAGAGTACAAGGTGGGTGCCCATTATCAGAATTACAGTGAGGTGCTGCTAAGGACAGTTATTGATGGTGACACACAAGACTTACTAGATGCCTTCAAAGTCAGAAATCTGAGGAATAACCAATAGTGAGACTCCCAGGCCCCCCATCAAGCATGGTGGTGGGTGGGGAGATGATTTTGGCATGGTACCTCGTTGGCACCTCTTCAACTACACGGAAGGCTGATGCAGCCCCGGGAAGTCATGGCCAGGAAACAAGGCTTAAGTCCCCTCTGTCCCTTTAACCTAGCTGATTTTCCAAGACTCTGACTCAAGGCCCTATGGATGGGCCACAAGTAATTACTTGCTAACAAGGGTTTCCTCTGAGAGAAACTGAGAGCCTTGCATGAACCCATTCAGGAGAGCTCTTGCCCTGGGCTCCGCAGCCTGGCCAAGCTCAACCCCCTGAGGAAGCAGCTGCGGGCCAAACAGCAGCCCAAATCGGGAAGGGAATCGGGTGGGGTGGAAAGTCCGTGTAGGCCTCCCTGGGGCTTTTCTCAAGTGGACCGAAATACAACCTGGAGGGGTGTAAGCTTACAAAGGTTTGAGGCAAAGTTATACATTTGACAACCAATGTAAAAACCTGTGTAGGGCGTCATTAGCTGGGGAAAAGTCTGTTTAAAGAAAAATCCCCAGGGGCACCTGGGTGGCTCAGCTGGTTGAGCATCCGACTCTTTGATTTCAGCTCAAGTCTTGATCTCATGGTTTGTGCGTTCCAGCCCTGCATTGGGCTCCACGCTGACAGTGCAGAGAGCCTGCTTGGGATTCTCTCTCTCCCTCTCTCTGCCCCTCCCCTGCTTGCTCTCTCTCTCTCTCTCTCTCTCACAAAATAAATAAACTTTAAGAAAAATAAAATTAAATTAAAAATTAAAAAAATCCCCAAGTTTGTTTGTAAAACAAACCTGGAATTGTTAAGTGCTGTTTTCCAGGCTCTGTGCTAAGAGAGTTTCTGAATTATCATCTCATCCTTGTAATAGTAATAATCCTGAGGTTGTTTGCCCACCCTCCAGTAACCTACACAGCTGGCAGGTGTAGAAGTGAGATTCAACCACTCATCTCTTTGTCTACAGCTGCTTCTCCTAAGTGCTTCTCCTACAGTCTTCTGTAAAAAGGCAAGATGCAAAACTGTACCCACACCACGATTACGTGTAAAGTAGGTACTTGAAAGGACAAAGGAATTTAAAAGGACAAAGATCTGAAAGAAACAAAAATGAAGGCAGTTGTGCCGGTAGGGTGGATCTGTGGGAGGGCTTTAGTTCTCCCTATTTCTAAACTATTTTAATGTTATCGTGTTATTTTTGCAATTAAAAAATTTAAAATATATTTATATTCAACCTTTGGGCTAAATTTGGTGTTCCCTTGGGGTGACTGCCAGGAGCCTCCTCTCTTCATTTCCGCAGTACTCATGCCTGGGAAAATCTGTCTTTATTTGGGCTCTGAGCCCAAATGCCACCCTTAAATGGAATAAGGTTAGCAGGAGGCACCCACCCCAAGGTCAGGGCTGCCGACTGCGTGACAGCGGATGGTCTGGTAGCCGCGCCTGGTTATGGCCGAGCATTGGAGTGAGTGTGGGGGCTCCACCCACACCCACGAGCTCTTGCGCCCCCAGTGGGGGCTTGACTGGCACCCAGGAGCGCTGGCGCCCCCTCAGGGCAGTGGGTGTGGTCAGGGCCATGGGCAGGCTCTGTTTGGGCAACTTGGGAGCGTATCACTAGGAGGGCCCGCAGGTGCTCAGACCTAGTAGGAGAGGAGAATGCTGCCATATTCCAAGGGAGGGGCTGGGTGTGCTAAGCAAGAGGAAAATGGCAGTGCAGGCCTTCAGGGCAAGGCAAGGAGCCCCGGAGTGGGAAAGAGCAGGAAAAGCTTCTCAGAGTGAGTACCACTTGAAACGGCTGTGAAAGATGATTAAGACCGTATGTTCCAGGAACTACAAGGATCCAGAAGGGGAAGATGAGGCCAGGAGGTGGGAAGGGCACTTGTGGAGATTGGTTGAGAGCGTACCTTTCACTGTGTAGGCAATGAGGAGCTACCGAGTTTCTTGGGGCATCTGGAGAGTGGGGTGATCAGAGCTGTACTTGAGGTTGACTAGACGAAGCAGCTTGTCAACGGACTGCAGAGGGGAGCCCCTGGAGGCTGGGAGGCTCCCTTTTGAACCAGGGAGGAAGTGAGACAACATAGAGCCTCAGGCTATGGGTACTTGGTGGCTGGTTAGGTACAGGGTGGGGATAGTGGTAGGAGAAGGAAGTCCGGGATAATGAAGGGGTTTCAGGTCGGTGTGATCATTTATTCATTTATTTCAACAAAATTCACTCTGTTCACTTAGTTAACACAGATAGAATGTGGGCCTGCTCTGTGCCTCACATAGTGCCAGGACCTGGGCACCCAGAGAGGAAAATCTGTGGTAAGACAGTGATTATCATGCAGCAGAGGGGTAATGGGTGTTTTAGACCCCTTTTTTCGTATCACTTCAGATCTTCTCAGCCTCACCTGCCTCTTGTTCCCAGCTGTGGGTGTGGCCCAACTTCACACAGGCGCATCTGACCCCTCCCCAGGTTTCCTTTACTGACACAGTGGCAGAACTCTGCTCAGCACCCAGCCCAACAAATGAACCACCAAGAACCGTTGAGTAGTCCGTGCAATAAAGGGCAAACCTCTGACCAGGAGGGGAAAGAAGCCCTTCCTCCACCCCTACCCCCACCCTACTAGTGGTTCCAAGACCTGGCTCTTCTTTTTTAATGTTTCATTTTTATTTTTGAGAGGGGGGTGAGGGGCAGAGAGAGGGGGATAGAGGATCCGAAGTGGACTCTGCATTGACAGCAGTGAGCTGATGCAGGGCTCGGACTCATGAACCACGAGATTATGACCTCAGCCATGGTTGGAAGCTCAACCAACTGAGCCACCCAGGCACCTCCCAAGACCTGGTTCTTAGGGCTTTTCCAGGATATAGTACTTTAGATTGAACAACCGGTCCCACTTAAGAGTGCCCAGCTTGTTAATACATCTATCTACCTATTGGCCCTACCTCCTTCCATGCTTTTCTCCCCCTTGTTTCCTGCTCTTGCTACTAGAACTGTATGCCTTAACAAAGTGTTAGCACATCAGTCTCTGCCTCAGACTTTGCTCCCTGAGGAATCCAGATTGAACCAATGATTCTTACTCGAACTCTAGCTGTCCTCACTCTACCCAAACTTATATAGCATTCGGCCAAGTCTGGAACATCAAGGTTAGTAGCAATACTTCACTTCTAGAACAAGTACAGTATAGGAGTGTAGGTCAAGAATTCTGTCTTTTCTGTTCAGCATTTATAGGGATTCCCATAGTTTCTTGTGTGTTAGTCTTTTTAAAAAAAATGTTTTAACATTTATTTATTTATTATTGAGAGACAGAGTATGAGCAGGAAAGGGGCAGAGAGAGAGGGAGACACAGAATCCAAAGCAGGCTCCAGGCTCTGGGCTCTGAGTTGTCAGCACAGTGTCTGACACAGGGCTCAAACCCACAAACCATGAGATCATGACCTGAGCCGAAGTCGGATGCTTAACCGACTGAGCCACCCTGGTGCCCCTCTTGTGTGTTAGTCTTATCTGCCTGGATAGATCTTACCTCCAAGACCCTGTGCCTCACAGCATTTAGACAATGTTGGTCAGGCAGAAGATGCCAGAAACATTTCCAAATTGAATTGAAGTTGTTCTCTTTAATTTTCCTGGATTCCACATTTTTGTCCACTGCCTCACTTTATCTGTAAACTAGTTTCCAAAAGGGCATTTCCTTCCTCTCCTTGTACTGCTTGTGCATGGTAAGATACCACTGATGGAAACTTCCATTTAGTGTGAAAGTGACCACGCTCCAACAGATACAGTGGTTTATCCAAAGAGTTCCCCTTTCCCAAGCAGTGGCTTTAAAGGCTCTGCCTACAAATATCCAAGCTGGTTGCTGCTATTATGCTGCTCTGTCCCTCTTTACAGGGCAGCCCCACTCTCCCATCCACCCCTACCAACAAATCATGACAACCTCTTAGCTTTGTTCAACTTTTTGGTAGGAAAGGAAGTTAAAGTGTAGGAAGTGTAAGTCTCCTCCCCAGTTAATTGACGACATCACTGTCATTAACTTGTCTTTCTTCCTCCCCATGCCTAAAATATTCTGAAGATTTGGGGAAAATAAAAAAAATTGTGCATGCGCACACACACACACACACACACACACACACACACACACGTCAGGGTTCCTATCTTAATATTTATAGCAGCCCTTAACCCAAAGGGCTTTCTGGGCGTGGGAGGCAACCAAAGCGATGGTGGTCTTTCTCTCAGCCTCCTGTGTCAGGCTCAGGCAGGAGACCAGGAGAGGAGGTGTTGAGTTCGGGACAGCCAGGACACTTTAGCTGGTTAGAGAGAGTGAAACACACCCTCTGACAGCTGAGGCTAGGAGCTGTCAAGGCATGGATAGAGCTGCTTGTGTGGCAGCTAAGCTTTCAAAGGGAAACACGTCTGGCTTTCCAAACACTCACCCTTTCTGTTTCCTTTTCTTGGCACCCACTTAGACCCTACCATTCCAAGCCCCCTGCTCATTCCTTCCAACACTTTCTGTCCCCCCTGCTGACTTTCCCTGCCCACCAGCAGAGCAGTGGGCCATGGGCAGTTGGGTTCATACTCATGGCTCGTCTTCCCAACTAAATCCCGAGACGTCAGAGAGTATATATGATATTTCTTTCCTGTCACCATCTATCCCTAGCACATGCATCACAGGATTTTAAAACAGAAAGGAGCCTCTAGCAATCAAATTCAAGTCTTACTTTCCAGGAAACAGAGCCCTAGAGAATGAAGAGTTCTAGAACTTCAGTGCTGAGCAGTCACTCAGCCCAACCTAATTGCTGCTGTGCTCTCTCCCCTGCTGGCCAGTGGTCATCCGGTTTCTTCTGAGCACTTCCACTGGCAAAACAGAAGAGTGGGTGGGAGTAGTCAGCCTGGTTTCACAGATCTGGGGTCCGAGCCTAGTTTTCTACTTCCATATAACTTTTTGAGCTCTTGTTCCTCATCTCTGAAATGGGATGATAGTATCTAACTCACAGGATTGCTGTGAAAAGTAAGCAAATGATTGCTTAATAAATGTTAGCTGTTATAATGCCATTTCCCCCAGACAATCCAGCCTATCTTCAGATAGCTCTGTTAGCAACTTCCAAGTTTTCTCTTAGTTGAAATCGGTACCCATGGAGTTTCCACCTTGTATGAGCTGCCCTAAGTCATCAAGTGAGTTAGAGTTTAGTGGCAGAGTTGGCACTAGATCAGGCCAGACTGTCTCTGAAATACATGCTGCATGAATGGAAAAAAAAAAAGCAATTTGTCATGACAAACTGCTATTATAAGTATTCCCATAGAAGCTAAGACAACAAAGTGATTTCCACTAGCCCCAGTGCTAGGTAGTGATAGAACCAGTTAAAATCACCTGTGTCCTCTCTAGTCTGGTGCTCTACTCCACCACAGGTATGACTTTGAAGAGGTTCTCTCTGCCCCTTCCATCTTCACAGATCAGAGAGGGAGGTATTTGCAGATGGGGACAGATAGCAGTCCACCATGAGATCCCACCCATCTCCCCTGCACACACTTGCTCATGCTAACAAGTTGGTTAAAGGACAGGAAGTTGGCCTGCAGGTATATTGGAAAGACAAGATTAGTCTGTCAGTTCCATAGGGGGTCTTGCATTAAAACTGCAAAAACATTCCACATCCAAAGAGTCTATTCTATAGAGGTAATGGCCCAAAGCATGGGGTACGCCACTGGGAACATCCTGGGGAGTCGAGGGCAGGATGAACACCCTGAGAATCTGAGAAGACTGCCAGAAGGTTGTCTGGAAAAGCCTTTACCAATTCTATGGCAATGGGGTGGATTGAGCACAGACTGAACCTCACACTTTCATTCCACATCACATATAATAGATAAACATTTAACAATCAATACATACATAAATCACTAGAAAGAGAAGTCTTCATGGACCAGAAATAAAGTTGTTGCACTAAAAAGGGAGAGGAAAATATATGGAAAGAACCTACAGTCACAGGCAAAGGCTAGAGTGGAGCCTCATGATCCAGGGGAGGAGGAAATACATAAACATCATCAAAACCACAGCTTTAATGCCCAAGCAAGGATAAAGGCCAGTGTTCTTTTTTTTTTTTTTAATTTTTTTTTCAACGTTTATTTTTGGGACAGAGAGAGACAGAGCATGAACAGGGGAGGGGCAGAGAGAGAGGGAGACACAGAATCGGAAACAGGCTCCAGGCTCCGAGCCATCAGCCCAGAGCCCGACGCGGGGCTCGAACTCACGGACCGCGAGATCGTGACCTGGCTGAAGTCAGACGCTTAACCGACTGCGCCACCCAGGCGCCCCAAAGGCCAGTGTTCTTGTTGGTAGCTCCATTATTGGCAGTGGGTCTGAATCAGAATTCCTGAGTAAGACGATATGTAAAAGAGGAAGTTAGAATAACTCTCCCCTCCCTCCTGGAACTGCATGCCAAAATGAGGTACTACCAGTGGCTAAGGAAGAAAAGTCACCTGCATAATACCCAGGCATAAACCTTTATGATGAGTTCAGAGCTTAGTATGACTCTATTTTCTCAGAGCCCAAGTCTTGAGCCAAGCCTCAAACAGAATATGTGCTTTGGTGCTTTGCACTGAAATTGTAAAACTGCTCCACGGGGAGGTCATCATAGTACAGGAGTACCTATGAGACAAAATGTCATGGAACGGGTAATGAAAAATTGATTGTGGTGATGGACATACAACCATGTGAATATTCTAAAAGCGACTGAATTATACACTTCAATAGGTGAATTGTATGGTAGATAGGTTATACTGCAAAAAAGCTGTTAAAAATTTCATCGAAGACAAGCTCACAGTTCTTAATAAAGCATTTGAGGAAAGGCAGGATAATGATATAGTCATTATATCCAATAAATTGAAAGAAACACGTCTGAGAAAAGAGAAATAACAGAGTACTCTGAAAAAGACTTAAAACATGCATGTTTAAAATCCTCAAAGGAATAAAGGATAGAGCAGCATCCACAGAAGAAATACAGGATTCACAAAACAAGAATGTGTAAATATGAAAAAAAGTATATATCTTAAAAATGAAAAATAGAGCACTGAAATTTAAAAAAAAAGGTCCAAGTTATAGATTGGACAGAGCTGAAGAGGGAATTAGTGAATTGGGAAATAGAAGTGATAAAATTTCTTAGAATTTCAGCACAATGTATTAAAAAATAGAAAATCTAAAAAGGAAATTAAAACACATGGAGGCAGTCCAATATAGTCTAATAAAACAGCTTCAGGAGAGACTAAAGAATGACAAAGACACAAAAATTGAAGACAGAATGGTAGATATTTCTAGAACTGAAGGAAGAAATAAATATTCGGCTTTATAAAGCTCATTAAGTGTTAAATATGATAAATCTCCAAACTCCACATTATAGTAAACTATAAAACATAAAAATAATGAAAAATCCCAGAATTTATGGTAGAGATAGATTAACTACAAAAGAACACCAGTGGACTTCTCATCAGCAACAACAGAAATTCTCTGGTGTAATGTAAAGGGAGGAACCCAAAAATTTAGGGAAATAGGAATGTCAGCATGTATTTATCATATAGACCCCACTCATTCACTCCTTACCTTTGTCTCTGAAAAGGGTTCCAAGACATTTCTCTTTGCCACCATCTTGAGAAATGCATGCCTTTTAGAGTAAAAACATGACATGACTCTGGATAACTGATGTAATTCTATAGCAAGATAGAGAAAACTCTCTTTTCCACATGAAAGTTACTTGATGGTGGTGTTTCCTTGTAGAAATAAAATCATTTTTCAGATGAACAGCTGCATACTAAGTGCCAGGGTATGTATTGATCTACAATGTTGAAAAGTCTGTCTGGAACTAAATGTAGCCTCTACCTGACTTGGTTTATGAGAGTCCGCTACTATGCTCCATGATCGGTCTTCTACGTAAGACAAACAAGTAATGTAAATGGGAGTATAGTGAAGATTATCCTCTTTGCCTCTTTCGAGGCTTTATTAGTTCTAATGTCTGTGATTCCACGATAAACAGGGTGCTTTGATCCACCATTTCGGTAGGGTAGCTCCACGGATTCCACTTTCTTCCTACCATGATAGTCCTCACTCTATACGTCAGGAGGAAACATACAGATTTTTTAGTTATTGAGTATATTTATTCCCAATATATACTCAGGAACATGGGGGAAAAATGGGGGTATATTTGTGATCTACTGGGACTACTGTGATATGGACAAAGCCCCAAATTCCATGTATTTCCTTTTTACCATCTCGGTCAAGCCACCTACCTTGATACCCTCAATTAAAAAAATGTCTCTATGGCATGACACCCTCCCCCAAGGCCTCCACTCTGGCTTATGTGTTAGAGTGGTGTTGTGGGTCCTCAGGGTTTAGCTCAGATCCAGTGTTCAATAATCTCTGAAAATGTTTGGGTATTTGCTTCCCCCACAGTATACAGTTAGTTACGTGGGCAATGGCTACAGGAAGGCTGCTTAGGGAAGGCTAGAAAGATTTGTAGTACATACCTGTGATAATACCTCAGGGCACTTTCTCAAGGGTTTTCAGTCTTCCTTTCATTCAGTGAGCTCTGGGTCTTTGAGTTGATGCTGATCTAGATTCTCTACTGCAGTGACTCAAGTCAGGCTTATATTTTCCAGACCTAGAGTTCCTTTGGCCATACAGGTCAAGAAGGAATGTATTGAGCTGCTCCTCTATGTTGTTCCTAGGGATCCATCATCAGCTTAACACTTACAATGATTCCTGTGGGTCAGGAATTATAGGATTATACTCTGGGCTTGATACCCCTTATGGTAACCATGCCCACTCTGCCTTTGATGGCTAAGTGCTGCTATGTTGCCTCTTCTACTTCAGAATCCCATCATCTTCTATGAACTCAGGGAGCACGTTTCAATCGCAGCATCTCCCATCTTTAGTCCTAGCTTAAAATAAGCTGGTTTTATGGGGGGTGGGAGGGAGGGGAGGGTGGGTGATGGGTATTGAGGAGGGCAGTTTTTGGGATGAGCACTGGGTGTTGTATGGAAACCAATTTGACAATAAATTTCATATACTGAAAAGAAAATAAGCTGGTTTATAGAGATCTGCACAATATGCTGGCACCAGCAGTAAGGGGACTCCTGTCATGTTACAGCTCTATTTACAGGCTGGAAGGGGTGGCCCTAAGGACTACAGAGGAGAGAAATCCTTCCATTGTACAGAGCTTTAAGTGGTATTTGGTCTGAAAGGAGAGATGACCTGAGATCTGGGTCTAAGCCAATTCATGGACAATGACTAATGGTTTGGAAAAATAGTCAAAGACTTGGAAGGGATATGTGACAAAGCATTTTTGGGAAAGAGGCACATGAATGGACAAATCATAATGGGTCCAGGATGTGAAAATGTTTGTTCCATGAGAATGTTCTCCCAAAGATGTCCACAGTGCAGGTATCTTGCTCTATGAATGTCAGCCAGCCTCTTTCCCAGTCACCTCAGTCTTTAATCAGTGAGGTTATGAACATCATCACAATGGCAGGGTTACAATTATAGATAGGCTACAATATGCATTTTCCTTCGCAGAGGCTGACCTGGCCGCCATCGCTGCTGAGTATCTAACTTCCCAGAAGCAGTGACTAACCTTGAACCCCCGGTATGGTATCATGACCTAGAGGTACAAAACTGTCACCTGCCTGGAAGGGTGACTACATTAAATCCTTTTATTGTGGAGTGAACGGTAACTTGGTTCTCACTGAAATAGATGTTTTTATCTGGATATGCATGTTTGTCTTTGCATACCATGATGTAGGAACATCATTTAAGGGCTTAATGAATGCCTGATTCAGTGTCATGAACTCTTATATGAAGTTGTTTCTAGCATTATGGTAACGCTAGTTTGTGCAACCCCGCCCCCTCAATGGTGGTTTACCACAATCTATATTTCTTGATCATGTAATTGTCCAATGTACATGTTTCATATGGTTGGGTTTCAAGCATTCCTTTATGTGGTGTTTAGGGGCCATCTTGTGGCTCCACTATTGCCTAGAAACTCAGAGTTTTCAACATTCAGATGGCAGACAGGAGAAGAAAATGTGGATATTCCCCATTAGCTTCTTAAAAGTCCCAGCTTGGAAGTGACACACATCATTTCTACTCACATTCCATTGGTGGTAGCGAGTTATATGGATGTAAGGGATGCTAGGAAATGTAGTCTACCCCCATATCAATTGTATATTATATGAATATTGGATAGACAGCTAGCCATCTAGGTCTAATGTTATCAGCCTGCTAAGGAGGTAGACTGGTCATTAAATATTACTGCACACCTGTCTTATACTTACACTCTCAGTACACACACACACCTCCAAAATCCCACTCAGTCACTATATCCAGCTCAAAGACCAGGATCTCTGGGTGATATACAGTTATCTCTAGCAAGTCTAGATGTAGCCCCCTGTGGTCCAGAGACCTATGAACACAAAGACAAGTATCATCTCTCCACTAACCACCAGTCAAAACACGATATGGAGGTAAGAACAGGAAAGCCATAATAAAATTCCATTCAGAAAAAGGAATAATGGGAGCTACAAGGCAGTCACTTGTCCACAGCAACGATAAAATCTTTCTGGATAGACACAGTGAAGACTGTTTGTTCCAGTGTGAGGGTGAAATTCTCTGACTAGACCTTAATCCTGATCTCTGAAGGAATTTCCTTGTCCACTGTTCTCTCTGGTGCCAGACTATACCGTTGGAATATGGGTCCATGCCCAATTTCCCCCATGGCCTTCTCTGAAGTGAGCTTTGCTGACTTGGCCATCCTTGGGACTATATAATTCACAGCCTGCTTCCAGCCAATGCAAATCTAAAGGCCTGAGAAATGTTTTATATTACCCGGTGTTTTTGCTGGGGGGGGGGCAGGGTTGTTTTGTTTTTGTTTCTGCTTTTCAAATCAGGATCATGATTTCTCTGACAACAGAGCTCTCTCAAAACCAGTGGGCTTCTAGGGGCACCTGGGTGGCTCAGTTGGTTAAGCGTCTGACTCTTGATTTCAACTCAGGTTGTGATCTCACAGTGTGTGAATTCCAGCCCTGTGTCAGGCTCTGTGCTGACAGTGTGGAGCCTGCTTGGGATTCTGTCTCTCCCTCTCTCTGCTCCTCCACCACTCACTTTCTGTCTCTCTCTCAAAACAAATAAGTAAATTAAAAAAACAAAAAACAAAAAAAACAACAACCCAGTAGGCTTCTAATCTGTTTGCTTCCAGTCAATTTCATAACCCTAACCCTAACCCTGTAGGCCTGTAGCCATACCCAGAAATGTTTCCTAGACATAAGTCTCAATATTGCCTCATTTCTTTGCTTTCTCAGCCTCATGCCTCTGTCAACTCATTGGAGGCTACTCTGAGGCTGTCTGAAGCACAAGCTTGAATATGGAGGTTGAAGCTGGTCTTTTTCATAGACTGAGTCCCTCTATGTAACTGTGAAATCTTATTGGACCTTTGTTGCATACACCAATTTTATGTCTTACCTCCCATTGTTTGGGACTCAGATGATTTGACTTTTTCCTATCCCACAAGGTCTCATGTCTCTACAATCCCTATCACCTTTCATTTCTACTTCATTAATAGATCACTAAACCCAAATCATTTCAGTGTCTGCTTGTGAGGAACTTGACCTAAGATCCTTGTATATGTCTGTCTCCCTTTTAGGATATAAATTCTACCATGGTGAAGGCTGTTATGCTCATTATTGTATCTCAGTGCTTAGACCAGTGTCTGGCACAAACCTTAAGGTGCTAAATAAATATCTATTGATTGGGGGAATGGAATAGGTGCAACTAAACATTTATTTAGTAAATGAATGAAATAAATTTAGTGCTCTCCTTGAAAGGTGTTTTGGTAAACGTATCTTCTTTCATTTCATTATACTCAGTGATGTTTTACAGCCTGGTAATGCAACCCTTATGGATTGGCACTTTGGAAGTCTGCCTGGTTGGCCGGTGCCCAGCTCTCACCGAATGAATGGACGTGGTGTGTGCCTACAGCTAGGAGGAGAGCACAGGACACACAATGGGGGGAAGTGAGGTAAAGCAGGGCTTGCCTACTAGGTGCAGTTGAGTTGGGGCAGCCCTACCACTGGCGATCAGCAGGGACAAGGAGCTCTGCCATCTGCCACCACCCCTCTATACAAGTAGCCACACTTCCTTTTGGCCAACCAAGGAAACCTTTCCTTGTAGAGATGTGTGAGAGGAAGGATTACGGCAGTTTTAGGTGTTTCCCCCTGATAAGACAGACTCCGGGGCCTGATGCCTGGTCCTATTGTTAAACCATCGCTTCTTTAGAACTTTGCAGAGGGTGAAACACGGTTGGGTGCAGTCAAAACTGGCTAAAAATAAGCCCTGAAACAGACAGTGTCTGTCAGAAGCAGGTGCGCTGGGAAAGAGGAGTCTGACTTCTGAAAAGGAGCACCTCATAGGGCCTTCGCAAGGGGAGAGTGAGCACCTGGTGGCAGTGGTGAAGTCTGTTTTCCTGTCCCAGGCCCCCTGAAGGAAGGCTATCCAAACCTTCCATTCCGCCCCCCACGTCTAATACCACCACATACCACACCCCATCATGGCTGTCCCCATTGCTTTACCACCTCCTGCCCAATATAGATTCACCAAGTCACCACCTTCTGACTCAAGGATTATAGAGTCTCAAAATAAATCGTACTGAACAACTGCTGTAACCAGAAACAGATTGAGTGTAAATTCCAAGGCCCTGGGACCGGGTTCCTCTTCCCTCATGCTTAAGCCCCTGCCATGCGCCACTGTCGGCACCTGACCAGGAAGCAAATAGAGAAAGCAAGTCTTTCTGACCTTGTGCTCCATTTTTACATCAAGAAGAAGTTGGCCAAGTCTAGGCCAATGCATTTAAAGCCCTCTGTGGTATGAAACTCTTCAAATACAATGTCCTGTCAGCTCACATATAGAACTGGTCAAACTGAGCAATCCTGACTGAATTGTGGAGCAGGGAGAGAGGTGTGGCTGAGCCTTGTCCACTTTGCCCCTCCTCTGTCTCTCCCTCCTGTGGGTCTGGACAAGCTAGAAGGATCCCTTCTGTCATATTCAGGGAAGAATAGTGTAAGGCACAGAGAGCTCCAGCAGGAAGGGACACATCGAACCGAGCCAGAACCTGGAACTCAATCCTACCTCGTGTCAGTATTGTACTAAGGAGGCTGGGTGAAACTGAGTTAAACCCGTATATGTATGTCGGGGTGCAGATGAGGGGCATCAGGTGGCCTCAGCTGAGAGGAGAGAGGCCTTGAGGCACGATTCAGGCCAGGCCAGAGACTATGAGCAGATTGTCTTGGCCCAAGCAGAACTACACTGCTTACAATGTTAACATCTGCAGATGACAGTGGAGAGGAAATCACGAAGGATCCAGTTAGTGGGCAGCTTTGAAGGTCAGAATGGGAAGAAGCCTGGATTTGATCCAACAGGCAACAGGGAACCACTGTAACTTTCTGAGCAGAGGAATATCTCATAAAAGAGACCCCAGAAGAATAGTGGACACGCTCTCATAAGATCAGCCCTAAAGAGGCACGTGTCTGGACTATAAAAAGTTTTAGTAAGCATTTCATGATGTCTCTTGCACCCTCCCCTTCCCTTCCGTCATCTCTGCCTCACCTAAGTTTAGATGCCCAGTCATTCCCCCTAGGCCCTCGCTCAGCCTCCTGCTGGTGCCCACTGTCCGACCCCCCATGAGTCCATCCTCCGTTCTGACATTGTGGTGGTCTCCCTGAAACACACACCGGCACAGCCACTGCCTCCTTCAGCTCCTGCAAGGGATCCTCGCTGAATAAAGTCCAGCCTCCTAAACCTGGCTTTCAGAGTCCTCCACGATGACGCTACAGCCTCCATCTCCAGCGCCTGCACCCACAGTTCCCCCCTGCTCTGGCCCCCCCCCCCCGCCCCGCTCCCGGGCTGGTGCCCACCACACCCCCCACCTATTCTCCTTCCCGTCTCCAGCACCCCTTACCTTCTCCCAGAAGCATCTGTCAAAGACCTCTTACTCTTTAAGGCCTGGTTCTAATCTCGTGCCCCTCCCAAACCCTTTTAAGATCCTCTGAAATAGTCTCTCAAGGCACTGTGTTTGTATATCTAGTGTATCTGGTCTAGCACTTATCTGTCTGCCTAGTGTCAGGGTTATTTATAAATGTCTGTTTCTTCTATTATGCTGTACGTTCTAAGAAAGCAAAACAGAGTTAACAAAATATATAGTTGAATTTCTTGTATTGGCTAGCAGAGCTTATAAACTTTGGTGGGGGGTGGCGTGGGGGTGGGCAGTGGTGGATAGTTCTACAGAAATCTTTAAAACTAAGAACCATCCTGAGCCCAGGACACTCTGAACTTTCAAGACCCACAGACTTTCTAGCCCTGTTCTATGGTAAGTGAGGTCAGCACTAGATAAGAAATGCCGAGTTGGCCAAGAATCTCCCACACCCCTCCCAGCCCAGTGTTATGTCTAACAGTGGAGCCAGGCTGGCGATTTGGGGACAGGCATGGCGTCAATATCATAACACTGGGACATTACCTACCACGTGCCTTAAGTCCTTTTCCTCGCACTCTGGATCTATCATCTCATGCTGACATGTTGCTTAGTCTATGGAGACTCTGGGAGAACACAGGCACTTAGCAATGAGCAGAATGGTTATTTAAGAGAAATAATAGCCACCTGAGATAATTGATTGATCGTGTCTCCATGCAGGGTTCTGGACCAGAGGCTGTAGGAGCCACAACCCTGATAGGTTGGGAATGATGGTTAAGTACAAGTCAGTCTGCAGCCACAGATAGTGTTCTTGAGCCACATGTGTTGAAACTTAACAGGCTTGTTTCAGAGAAACTTATGAACGGGAGAGAGAGGCTTCCAGGCTATTCCGTAGGGGCCTATTAAACTCACAATGTAACTAACCATAGCACCTTACCATTACAGATCTCCAGCAGCCTTTAAAACCTGATTCCAGCAGAAAAAGTCACTCTGCATTCTAAAATAGAATGCGGTCTCTGCCGAGGGGAGCCCCAACACGGGCTCGGCAATCCTGTCTTGTGCATAGAGCCACCGCGGCAGCAGAAGTTCTGAGTTCCTAGTGTCCTCTGCCAGCATAAATGGCAGAAAGGGAGAGTCCCTGAAGCTGCTAGCGTCTGTAAGTGGGTGCCTAAGTGTCCCCAGCAGCAAGGAGAAGAGAGGACTTCATATGCTTCTTTTGGAGTGGGAATCCTTGGCTGGAACGAACACTTGTATAGAATAAATGTTCACGGAGAATGATTCGTGAGCTGAGAAGAGCCTATATATACTAAATTAGATGGGTTGGAGAATATCAGAGGTGAAAAGACCACGTAAGGTCTGCATATCCACCCCCCACATTCTATAGAGGAGGAAGCTGACCCTGGAGAAGCCACATGATTGCCTGTGGCAAAACAGAGCTGTGAATCCAGACCTTCCGTGGAGCAAGTCATTTCACTTGAGCTCAGTGTCTTCTACTAAGTCGGAACGACGCTCCCTCCCCCGCTCCGAGGGTTGTTAGGAGGGTCACAGGAGGACCTGCTTAGGAAATCTTTACAAACTGCAAAATGCCATGCAAGTAGGAGCTACTTTTACTTCCTCTACTCCCAGCTGCCTCTTATTCTCCTTAAGCTCAGTACTGCCATGAAGTGACATGGGAGCCAGGACGCACGGTGGCAGGATGCCCCACGCACAGCCCCCAAATCCTGCTGGCCTGCCAGCCTAAGATGCTGGGCAGCCTGTTAATACTGACCCCCAGTTTTTCCTTCCTTCTGCCCCCATCGCCGATGCCTCTCTTTGGCTAGGCAGCAGAAACGTGCCCAAGCCAGGGGGGGCCAATCCCCTGGAGAAGGTTTCCAAGCTTCAGAGAAGATGTGCTTGCGAGGAACAGCACTAGAAGCACCGGAGATGTCTGTCAGAGTGGCTCTGGGAGCCTCCTGGGGTCTCCCAGGAGAAGGCCCTAGAAAGCAGGGAGTGAGTCCTCAGTAGAAGGCCTTCATGAAGAAAGCTGCTGTCCTCCAAGGGCCCCCTTTGCCCTTTTGAATGGATGGTTTAGGTTGTCTGCCCATGTTTCATCCTCTCCCACTTGCAATAAGTGAAGCGGTATTTTGTAATTGCTTGCCATTGATGGGTCACTTGTGTTTTTGCAGTCACTCTACGCCACTTTTAGAAGCGTGCCATCCACTACTGCTATTCAGTTATGGGGTTTCAGGGGCTGGTGGGAGCCCATGCATCTGGGTGCCAGTGGCTTGTAAGAAAGGCCTCGCTGAGTTCTGGTTGGTTGTGGCCCCATTGATCCCAACATCTCTCTGCACAGCGCGTTCACAAGATGGCAGGTAACAGTAGCCTCTCTGAGGGTGAAGGCACATGGCGAGTGTGTACCTCTTGTAAGGCAGGGGACAGCTGTAAGTAAAAATCGTAATGGGAGCTACCATTTATTGAGCAGCGCACACGTGAGGCCCTGTGATGGGGGTGTTACTTGAAAGAGCTTATTTGACCCCTCCAACAACCCTCTAAGGTGGACTATTTTTATTTACATTTTACAAATGAGGAAGCTGAGACTTCAATAACTTGCCCAGGGTCCCACAGCCTGCAGGGGAAGTGGGATCTGGTCCTGTTCATTTAGGTCAGTGGATTTGGCGTGTGAAATTCCCCAAAACTGACTTAAAAATAAAGGCACATTTAGGCTACATCATTTATGAAATGTGCTCATGTGTGCATAAAATGGGAAGACCATCACCCTTAACTCTTCCGAGCTTTTGTTCGAGGCCAGGAAGGAGTTCACTGTGGTCTGACGTGAGCCTGCGGCCCAGAGACGAGCTTGCAGGTAGCAGGCTGTAGATGGCCACCAAGTTCTGATGATGGTGGTCCCCTCTGTGGGCCGGTCTAAGGTACCCCCAGAGGGCTGAGCTGGACCCCTCCCAAGGTCACATGACTCTGAACAACAACAGGAAATTCTGAGAGAGTTCCAAGAAGTGCCTGCCTGCCCAAGTCACCCTGTGCTCATCCTCCAGGGACCTATTGGGTCTGAGTGTGGGCCACGTGCTCGTGTGGGTGCGGTGCCTGAGCCAGCACTAGAGGTTACAGCACACGCGACAAGGCCGATGCCCACCCTCCACAGCCCCTCCCTTAGCCTCTCC
Source organism: Herpailurus yagouaroundi (assembly GCF_014898765.1). Lineage (NCBI taxonomy): Eukaryota > Metazoa > Chordata > Mammalia > Carnivora > Felidae > Herpailurus > Herpailurus yagouaroundi. The sequence continues at coordinate 598,587 of NW_024412539.1, forward strand.
TCCTGTGGCCTCTGTCACCTCCCTCACCTCCTTCAGGAGGCTACCAGGCGGGATGAGTGAATAGGGAGCAGTCAGGATAGGAGGGGGCTGGCATGGCAGTCTCCTTGTCACCACAAGCACAGCTGAGGCTGGGCCCCATCCAGTCACACTCTAACACTGGCTCCCACAATAGCCACACCCCGGCTCCGCTTCCAAGAGTCAGGGTGGCTGTGCCCAGTGACTCCTGGGGTGCTGACAGAGCCGAAAACTCAGACTGAAAAGTGACTCAACACAAAGCCAGAGCTTGAAAATGATGCTTTCCCACCCCTGTCCCCTGTCCCAGTCTGTTTCCATGTCTTATCCAGGAGGTGTTCAAGCTGCCTGTTACATGCAGAGGAAGGGTACCATACACATAGCACACATAGAAGTGTAAGCCTTGTGATGGTCATGTAGAACTTCTCTAGAAAGGATTGCAGCGAACATGTGTTGCAGACACACGGGAAACCCAGGAGGCCAGAGGCTTGTGTCACACAGATCACAGGTGATCACATGACTTCCGCCAAGCTTTGAGGCTTGTTAAATAGGAATCTATAAAAACTCATTTCCTCTCCTTCAAAAGGGGTTGGCACAATACAAATATGGGAAGACATATGAAACGAAGATATTGCCAATGACCAAACAGAAACCTTTTCACGTCAAGGTGAAACCCCTCCCGTCCCCTGCCCAGACCCACCCCACCCCACCTCCCTTACAGGTGGTGATAGAATCTGCAGATGGGGCCGAGAGGGTCTAAAGCAATGTTATCTCTAAGCTGTTTGATAGTGGTTCAGGCCAGAAAGGGACTAAAGGCAGTGAGCCCACAGTTCTAACCTCCTGTGATCTGGAGAATTCCTTATTCTGGAGATGCTGAGACCACCGAACTTCACAGATGAATCTCCATGATGAGAACAAGGCAAGCATTGGGAGCCACTGAGAACCTGCATTCTCTTCCTCTGGTGGATGCCTTCTACATTGCTGCTTTGCTTATATCCTGATTTGCCAGGAAAGCAAGGTCCAAGTAACTTCAGCTCAGTGTGTGTCACCCTTCCGGCCAGTCCTCCAACCGAGACCTACTCTATGTAGTAAATGTATGGACAGTGAGTTGGAAGGACATACACTAAAAACACAGGAGTGGGGACCTGTGGAACAGGGAGAGGGGTAAAAGGGATAAAACAACAAACAGTTTAAAAGGTCCCTGAATAAGGAGAAGCCAGGAACTGAGTTGGGTGGCCAATCTATAAAGAATTGATACAACTTAACTCCTAAAAAACAAATAATCCAATTAAAAATGGGCAGACAACATGAACAGACATTTTTGTCCAAAGGAGACATCCAGATGGCCAGTAGACACATGAAAACTTGCTTAAAATCACTCATCATCAAGGAAATACAAATAAAAATCACAGTGAGATACCACCTCACACCTGTCAGAATGGCTAAAATCAGTAACACAAGAAGCAACAAGTGTTGGTTAGGACGTGGAGAAAAAGGAACCCTCGTACACTGTTGGTGAGAATGCAAACTGGGGCAGCCTCTGTGGAAAACAGTACAGAGTTGTTAAAAATAGAACCACCCTACAATCCAGTAATCACACTACTGGGTATTTACCCAAAGAATATGAAAACACTAATTCAAAGGGAGACCTGCCCCCCCCTATGTTTTTAGCAGCGTTATTTACAAATAGCGAAATTATGGAAGCAACCCAAGTGTCTATTGATAGATGAATGCATAAAGAAGAGGTGGTATATATATGCAATGGAATAATGTTCTGCCATAAAAAAGAATCAAATCTTGCCATTTGCCATGACATGGACAGAGCTGGAGAGTATAAACCTAAGCAAAATAAGTCAGTCAGAGAAAGATAAATACCATATGATGTCACTCATATGTGGAATTTAAGAAATAAAACAGATGAGCAAAGGGAAAGAGAAAAAGAGAGAGAGAGAGAGAGAGACAGAAACCAAGACACAGACTCTTAACTCTTAACTTTGTTCTCTATAGAGAACAAACTGATGGTTACCAGGGGAGGTGGGGGGGATGAAGGAAATAGGTGATGGGGATTAAGAGGTGCACTTGTCATGACTAGCACTGAGTAATATTTGGAACTGCTGAATCACTATTGTACATCTGAAACTAATAGAACACTATGTTGACTCTACTGGAATTAAAATTTTAAAAATAAAATGACAAAACTAGCATTAAAAAAAACCCACCCCAAACCCAAATAAATAAGTAAGTAAATAAACAAAATGGTTTTCGTGATTGCTGCATGTCCGTCTACTCATAGCCTTGGATAGTCAACTGAGAATCACACCCCACTGAGTCTTGAAGGAAATACCCTTAAATATCTTAAGTGAAGTGATGCCTTACAACAATATTAGATTTGTCTCCATCTGGGAACACTGATCTGGACTAATCGAATGCCATCTTCCATTTTTTTACCCTCATTGGCCCTCCCTTCAAGTCCAGCCACCTCTGTCTATGAACGTTTGTGGCTTTGTCCATGTGGCTCTCTGTGCCTAGAACGCCCTTGGTAATCAGGCTGAAACTTACTTCAAGGCTGGCCTCGAGGTCACTTCCTCTGTAAAGTAACCTCAGTAACCATGATAGAAAAAAAATCATTCTCTTCTCTGTGCTGCTTGGTACTCCTGTGGCACTTTTCATCCACAGATGTCTATTTTCCTATACGGCTTCTCCTTTGGCATCAGGATTCTTGAAGACAAGGACCAGGACTTACTTGGCATTTTATCACCACATGGTGCTTGGCATATTGTAGATAGGCAATAAGTAGTTGTTGAATAGACTTATCGAAGCATTTCTGGTCTGCATTCAGCATTTTTTTTTTTTTACACCTCTACTAACTAATGATGTCAAAGCCGACCCCAGTCTCAAGAATCAGAAGCCAGATGTCCTAACTCCTTCGTGGGGTCTGCTTCTTTGGCAGCAGCCTCTAGCTGCCCCGGTCTTCTCTTTCATTCTCTATTTTCTGCTCATCTCTCTTCTATGTTTCCCCAGAAATGAGAACGGAACAGAGCCTCTGTAATGCACACTATTTGAAAAGGTTTTCCTGCTAAAAAAATGTTTTTGTAGAAATGCAATTAAGCTACATCTTGTATACGTCTGTAGCCCTCCCAGTACCTAGCACGGTTCTTGCCTAGAAAGCTATTTGCTCAATTAATATATGGTTTTATGCAATGCTATACTTCCAGCGAACTTAAGATGTTTCAGACAGTCAAAATGATTGATTATGAGGATATCATTTTTGTGGGGTGCATGCATGGGGTTGGGGAAATTAAGTGCCTGAAGACTCTGTGCCTGCCCTGTGATTACCCTGACAGGCTACTGGGAGACTCGGCATATGCTATTGTGGTTAGCAAACCTGTTTCATAAGCTTAGCAAAGATAGACTTCGATTCAACCCATGTGAAAATAACATCAATTTTGAATCATCATATCAAAATGGATGAAGATTGACTGTACTGCACACAGAAGCACAGCTGGCCCCCACATGCCTCTTTTGGTTGGATCTCTAGCCTCCAGCTCATTTCAGCTCACCAGCAGCATAAACATGTCATAAATTTAAAGCATTTTTGGAGTAGAAGGGACTTTAGAGATCACCTAGCCAAGCTGTTCAAGCTCAGAGACCATGTATATGCTCAGGAATATACTAAAGTGACAACGGGAGAGCCAAAGCTATTTCCAATATTTCAAAAAGTCTGCTGGAAATCATGCACTTACCAGGAATAATATGACAGAACGTCTAAAGAAGTCTGGTCTATTTATATTTGCTTTTCGTTGGGCTTTTGTGAATTCAGGGTTATTAAACTCTCCCTTGCTTATTAAAGTTTCTGATTAATTACAGATGGAAAATAAATTCTTGAAAATGCAGAGGATTTTTGGAGGAAGATCGATCTTTCAAAACATGCAGTCCACGCAGAGAGAAACAATAAAAGGGATGGTGGTGAAAAGTTGGCAAACTACTGACTTCACCCAACACGCCCGCTTTACAACCCAGGGAAGGAAGCCGACTGAGGTAGACAGACTTGCCTGGGTCACGTGGCTCGCTGGCGGCAGAGTCAGGGAGAACTTGACCTCTATTTCCTGGATCAGTGCTTTTAAAGCTCCCACACTAGAACATTCACAGCTGCCTTCCCTTCACCTGTCTTTGCTTCCTGGTATTCCTAACATCATTGGATGCACAGAATGGCAGGAGCCCACCACGTCCAGAGCGAAGGAGAATGAAGCAGATCCCCAGAGCAGGAGAAGCTGGAGACCAGCGACACCCACTGCTCAGACTGTGATGAGAAGCACAGGTGTCCCAGGCAAATGACCCCAGGACAGGAACTCAGGGGGATGTTGGGGATGACTGACAGTTGTGGCTGATGGAAGTACGCTGCACAAGAATAAAGATGGTTTCTGTTTCCTGGAGGCAAGGGCTTCCTCATGAAAGAGGCATTGAGAATGGGAGACTGTTACTCTGTTGGCTCACGATGGCAAGTTACTGGCACTGTGGGGTGGGGTGAGCAGGCATGTGGTTTGGTAGAGACTCGGGAAAGCCCAAGAGAAATAAACGCAAAGGTGCAGAACGACCACCAATTGTATAGGGGACACCCCGCCTCTTGACACTTCCCTGGCTCTTTTCCCATAGTACTTAATGCCCACCTCCCCGACTGCTCAAGTAAGAACACTTTTATATAGTGTTTATTCCAGGCAACGCACTCTACCCTTGCTACAACCCTATAAGTAGGGACTGTTATTATCCCTATCTCATTGATGGGAAAATAGAAACCGAGAGTGGTTAAGAAATTTGCTCAAGGTCTCACAACTAGTAAGTGGCAGAGCTGGGATTCAGATCTAAGCAATCTGACTTAGATGAAAAGAGTCTATACTTTTTTTTAACTTATGCTATAAATTCTTTTTATTTTTATTTTTATTTTTTGCTGTAAATTCTATAAATTAAATAAATTTTAAAAAGACATTCAAGTATGGGGTGCCTGGGTGGCTCAGTTGGTTAAGGTCTGACTTCGGCTCAGGTCACTATCTCGCGGTTCCTGAGTTCGAGCCCCGCATCAGTCTCTGAGCTGACAGCTCGGAACCTGGAGCCTGTTTCAGATTCTGTGTCTCAAAAGAGTCTACACTTTTAACCACCTGCAGTATAATTACCAAACTCTATTGAAATGCTCCTTTTCCCCTTTTTAGTTTCTGACTGAATTCCTGAAGCTCAGGCATTTGGTTTTTACTCATTGTTGCATCCACTCTGCTTAGCCAAGGCCTGGCATGTTGTACATTCTCAACAAATGCTTGTTAAACAGAACCAAACCCCATCCTTGTTCTCAAACCCTTTAGATTTCCGAGATTCCAGGAGCTCTCCTAGCTGGTGTAGATTTTATCCTATCATCTCCACCCCAAACCCGATTTACCCCATAGGCTTTTTCTCACCATCAGTGTCCCCTGCTCGGAGTGTTCCTTTCTCTTTCTCTGCCCTTAACCTCCCCCCTGCGCACCCCCACCAAAATCCTACAGGGCCTCCAGTTTGACAAAATCCTACACTTAGCCATCAGAAATATCAATATCTTACAACACGTTGCCTTTCTTGGTGGGATTTCCTAACCCAAATGGAAAAATACAAATTCATTAACTCAGACAATTCAATTCTTTACAGTCTGATTGATGGAAGATTAAAGCAAGACAGGACTTAAAAGCCCATCGGAGTTCAATCTCCTCACTCTACAAAGAAGGAATCTGGGTCTTGGAGAGGAAGTGCCTGGCTTTCAATCATACAGCCAGTTAAAAGTAGAGCCAGCTCTCTTAAACTTTTATTGTTGGTTAGGAAATGGTCCTTCCCTTCAAGAAGGAAGGAATGTAATGGAGGAACTGCTGTAGGTACTAGAAGGGGTGGGATTGGGATAGAAAGACCTTCCCAAATCATTCCATGTAGGTGGCTATCTCCTGGGTTGTCCCTGCCTTGGGTACCTAATGGTGGTTCCTAGAAATCTGGGCCAGAGGCAGGGAGCCTACAACAGGTAAGTAAGGTCTAATTATAGCCAGAGCCAAATATCACAAAGTCCTCACCCCATGTGTGCTTATAGTTTCAGTGCAAGTAGCACCAACTGTCTGCAAACTCATTTTTCAGATCTCTGAATTGACAGAACAGATCAAGAAGAAGGTGTTCATTTGCCTCAAGTCTTAGATTTGGGGGAATATTCCAATTCAGTACGGTTTGCCTTTAGCTACTCTTCTCTGTCGGCTGCCTGTAAAATGCTGTCTTTTTCATGGCTCCATCCCTGCTTTTTTAATTTATACACTTCTGATTAATCTCATCCATTCTCATAGCTCTGAACGTGACCCTCAAATCCTTATCTCCCGGAAGTTCCCCTGAGCCCCAGATCACTACGTGGAATGGACATCTTCCCTTGGATGGTGCACAATCTGTTAAGACTCCATAACTTTCAGGGAGCCTTCATCAATCCTTTCCTCCAAGGCCCTGCCCTATACCTACCACCCCAACGGATCAATATCCTGTGATCTACTCTCATATCCCTCGGTGCCCACAATTTATTATCACTGATAATAGTTGTGATGGGTAATTTTATCTTTCAACTTGACTGGGCCACTGGGTACCCAGATAATTGGTCGAACATGATTCTGGGTGTTTTTGTGAGAGTGTTTTTGGATGAGATTAACATTTACAGGGGTAGACTGAGTAAAGCAGATTGCTCTCTGTCATGTAAGTGAACTTCATCCAATCAGTTGATGTTTTGAATAGAAAAAAAGGCTGACCCTTTCCTGAGTAGGGGAGAATTCCCCTGCCTAATGGCCTTTAAAGTGGGACTTTGGCTCTTCCTGGTTCTACTGGAACCAGGTCTGCTGGCTTTGGGACTTGAACTGGGACATCGGCTCTGTTGGTTTTGGACTTGCCAGCCTCCATGGCCACGTGGACCAATTCCTTATAATGAGTCTCATACACCCTATTGGTTCTGTTCCTCTGAAGAACCCTGACTAATTCAATAGTAATATTTATCTCACTGTTTTACTATGTGCTAAGCACAAACACATCCCAACTGCACTTACTTCTCTCTACAACCCTACATGGTAGGTATTAGCTCTATTTTACAGATAAGGAATCAGGCTCAGAGAGGGATGGTAGTGTGTTCCAGGCACTCTCATTCCAAAGTCCAGCACACGCTGTACTGATAGGACTCACCAGTTTTCTGGTCACCCGTGTGACCCTTACCAAACAGGAGATTTCCTTTCATTAGATCCAAAACCAAATATTTTACCTTTTCTTCCAAGTTGCTTTTGGCAGACATTCTGGTCATCTAAGGAAGGAAGCTAGGGAAACTGGAGAGCACTAGACAGATTTTGGATATGCTACTCTAGATGTGTTACTCTAGAATCTTTTAAAAGAGTGATGGAAAGTTCCTACCACCAACCTGCTCAGTACAATGCCTCACGCCTTTGCACCATGCTGGTTCTTCCTCACCAAGATCTTCAAGTCTATCCATTAATTAACTTCTAAATTTTAACACAGAGAAGACAAAGCTCCAGTTTTGTGATGAAAGTCAGTGGGAAACAGAATGCACTTCATTCATGCATGTATCCATCCATTCATCACTTTGAGTGGCTACCATTTGTCAAGTACTGGGCTAGGTATGAGGTGGACAGATATTTCTAGATCATAGATATAAGTAGATCTTTTTTAATGAGAATGATATGTTCCTATATGTTACCAGACATACTGTTTTTGCAAAAGTAGAAATGATATGAGATGCACTACACAAATGCAAGACTTGTTTTTAAGGACATTTGAAGTGATTGGAGGTTTCTGAGTAGTATTTGAAGTCTGGCAGCATTCTACAGAATGAATCAGAGAAATAGAGAGAGAGAGAGAGAGAAGACAGAAGGCAGAGACATACATTAAGAAGCAACTTCAGTAAGTTGGAGAATTTTGTAATTAGGCATAAGTTAATAAAGTTCTGGCCTCAGGTACTGAAAACAGGAATGAAGGGGGGGGGGGTGAAACAGTATTGCAAAGAATTGACAAGATGTGTGATAAGCAGATGTTAAGGAAAGGAAGAAACAGTGACTCTTGGGTTTTGAGTGGGGGTAGCTAGAAGAATGGAATTTGGAAGGAGGCAATAGTTTGGAGGAAAAAGCCCTGTTGGAGATATACTGAGGGTGTGGGAATGTGGTCTCTGGAGAGGCTACCTGGTGGGCAATGGATGAGGCAGTATATATAGGACCGCATAAACCATGCCTTCTTGTTCCACTCAAATACCCCTTCAGTTGATTCACAGGAATACTGCACAACCATTTATTTATTTATTTTTATTTTTATTTTTTAAATTTTTTTTCAACGTTTATTTATTTTTGGGACAGAGAGAGACAGAGCATGAATGGGGGAGGGGCAGAGAGAGAGAGGGAGACACAGAATCGGAAACAGGCTCCAGGCTCCGAGCCATCAGCCCAGAGCCTGACGCGGGGCTCGAACTCCCAGACCGCGAGATCGTGACCTGGCTGAAGTCGGACGCTAACCAACTGCGCCACCCAGGCGCCCCATGCACAACCATTTAAAGTGATATATTGGAATTGTTGAATCATTGTATGGTACTCCTGCAACTAATATAACACTGTATGTTAACTCACTGGAAGTAAAATAAAAACTTTAAAAAAACCCCACTTATATCTTCATGAAAAAAATAAAGTGACGTATTTGGAAGTATATTTATTAATATGAAATTAAGTTTCCATATTAAGTGGAAAAAGTCAGTGAAGAGAAAAGCCTGGATCCCCCACATGTTAACAGTGGTTATCTCTGGGTGGTATTATGGGTGACTTCTTGCTTCTTCATGAATGACATTTTTAAACTTGAAATTTTTTTTAATGTTTATTTTTGAGAGAGCGAGGGAGAGAGACAGAGCATGAGTGGGGAGGGGCAGTGAGAGAGGGAGACACAGAATCCGAAGCAGGCCCCAGGCTCTGAGCTGTCAGTACAGAGACCGACGCAGGGCTTGAATTCACGAACCCCGAGATCATGACCTGAGCCGAAGTCAGACGCTCAACTGACTGAGCCACCCAGGCACACCCAAACTGTAGCATAAATATGCTACTTTTGTCCTCATCTGAGATTGTCCCCAGGTCAGGGACCGAAGGGGATCTGCTAATCCCTTTAGTCCCTGTGGTTCATGCCCCCTGGGCTCATGTCCAGAAGCTTCCCACAGCTCTCTTCCTGGAGAACACTCCCTCCTCATTGTAGGGCAGTCAACAAAACTGCAGTGGCCACAGCACAGCCATCCCCAGCAGCCTCAGTCCCCTCCCCTGATAGCAAAGCCCCCGACTGCAATGTGTGGCAGAGAGGGGAGCAGGGGTGTCCAGGCACTGTCAGGAGATAAGGTCTGCCCTCAGCCGCACCCTAGAAGGCATCCTCCTCTTTGAAGAAGTCAGAACGGGAAGCCATGTGGGGAGAACTGGTGAGGAGGTTTGGCCCTGTCAGAACACAGGGAGCTCAGAGCCTGCTTCTCCTGAACGAGCACGGAGACCTCTGAGCTGCCTTGGGTTGCCCTGCTCCACCTCTCTTTTCTCTCCCCCAAGAAGTCCCCAAGAGATCTCTGAACATGGAAACCTTTGAGTAGGCATTCCTGATGCAGCTGAACGAGCATGGGACTGGCACCCAAGGATGAGAATATGCATTCTGGCTCCACCACTTACTAATCAAGTGTGTGCCAGGCATTGACACTCTACCTGTATTAACTCACTTAATCGCCTACCAACCCGAAGAGGCTGCTGATTATTACGTGAATATTTCTCCCTGCTAGAATACTCCTCACTCCAACTGCATCTGCAAAGACCTCCAGTGATCTTCATGCTGCCAACTCAAATATGGTTTCTTCATTTTACATCACCTCGGTGCCTTTAAGTTGGCCAGTATCTCTTATTCAGCTTCCAAGATTCTCTGTTTCCCTCGACTGCCCAGCCCTAGATCCACCTGTTGTCTTTCAAAATCTAGTTCAGGCTCCACATTTCTGGGAAACCATCTCTGACTCCTGCTTCTCTCCTCTCTAATGACTCTCCTGTGTCACCTCCTTATATAACATTATAATCTGTTTCCTATCTGTGTCCTGTTAGGCAGAGAGCGCCTTGAGCATCGAAACCATACTCCATTGCTCTATTCACAGTATATTATATATAGTAAATCCTCAATAAATTGCTTATATGAATAAATGAATAACTGGATAAATTGATGAGGAAGGCCAGGAATGTGAAGAGCTCATTTAATAAGTTTGCTAAGGAAAGACAAATGGTGGTTGGAAACGGGACCAAGTGGTTTTGTGTGTGTGTGTTCATTGTACCTGGGAGATAGCTAAGCCCTGAGAAAAAGTGGTCCCAGGAGAGAGGAGAGATTTTTAGGAAAGGGGAGACCTGATCACATTTTCAGATTGAGGGGGTCAGTCTGTGGTAGAGAAAGAAGCAAGGGATGTATGTGGAGAAATGCAGGAAGCAAGAACTCGTGAGGGAAAGTCAGGATGAGCCCCAAGAGCACAGATGGAGCCATGAGCTGTGGACGGAGGAGAAGCCAGGACTCTCTCCTCACCAGCTCGCCCTGCTGCCTGCTCCTTCACCACTGCCCTCAGCTGGGATTCCTCCTCCTCAGGTACCAGCATGCCCCTACCACCTCAGTTGCTGGCATTGCCAAGACCCAGCAGGGAGGAAACAGATGCTTCTCCTCTCAGTAATTCCTGAATACTGGTGGTGGCAGGATCGCCCTCCGCATGCTAATAATTCCTTTCTTAGACCACAGAACGGAGCCACCATATGCCCTTGGTTCTCTTGCGCAACCTTCACTCCAGAGCTCTGTCCTTTGACCTGCTCCTTCTACGTACCATCATTCCCTTAGCTACTTAGTCCCAAGTCAGAAGATATTGTGAGACTTCATTACTTTTATGTACATAAGTAGGCATGAAATGGTCAAAGAAAAACTCTTACTGTGCAAGTGTGTATAGCGATGGTGTTGTTGCGGGGGGCGGGGGGCGGGGTGCTCCAGTGGAGAAGATTTTGTTTTTAGCTCAGATCTCAATCAGGAAGTTATTCACTCTGGCAAAGGCACTAAATGGATTGGGTCAGAAAACAAAGATGGGTCACTGAATGCTCAGGGAAGTGTAAAGAGTCTGCTGGAGCTGCAGCTTTTTGCAATTTAAGACAGAGAAGCTTCTCCAGAATAACAATCAGGTAGGCAGACAGAGTTTTACAGGGTTTTATATTCAATTGCTCATTTGACAAATATCTGAGTGCTTCCTCTATGCCAGACACAGTGTAGACACCAGAGATCTAACACTCAGTGAAACAGATCAAAACCACCACCCGCAGGGACCTTACATCCTAGTGTGGGAGACCAAAAGTAAACATCTGAAATAGGCAAACAATATGGTGTCTCAGAGGGTGGTGAGCACTATGGAAAGAAATAGAGTGAAGGTGTGGTGGTCAGCCTTCAAGATGGTGCCCGTGATCCCTCCTCTCTGTATAGATCTGGCCTATGTGACCAACAGGAGACCGTGGGAGGGATAGTGTGTGACTTCCAAGGCTAGGTTAAATTGATGTTGTGGTCTCTGTGGGCTGTCTCTTGGATCGCTTGTTCTGGGGGAACCCAGCTGCCATGGCATAAGGCATACTCAAATACCCTGGGAGACGTCCATGTGAGGAAAAACTGAGGTCTCCTGCCCACAGCCAGGTAAATAAACCATCTTCTAACTGAATCCTCCAGGGGCGCCTGGGTGGCTCAGTTGGTTAAGCGTCCAACTTTAGCTCAGGTCATGAACTCACAGTTTGTGGGTTCGAGTCCCGTATCGGGCTCTGTGCTGACAGCTCGGAGCCTGGAGCCTGCTTTGGATTCTGTGTCTCTCTCTCTACCCTTCCCATGCTCATGCTCATGCTCATGCTCTGTCTCTCTGTCAAAAATAAATAAATATGAGAGAAAGAAAGAAAGAAAGAAAGAAAGAAAGAAAGAAAGAAATGAATCCTCCAGCCCCAGTCAAACCTTCAGATGACTGCTGCAGTGACGTGTGACCTCGACCTCACGGGAGAGTCCAAACCAGAATCCACCCAGCACTCCCAAATTCCTGGCCCACAGAAACTATGAGAGATAAGAAATATCTGTTGTTGTTTTAAGCTGCTATGTTTGGGGACAATTTGTTATGCGGCAATAGTTAACTAATATAAAGGAGAACCGGGAGGGACAGCAAGCTGGGGTGGGGACTGCAAGGTTAAGGAGGATGGTCAGGGTGGGCCTCACTGAAAAGGTGACACTTGAGCAGAGCTTTAAGAGAAATCTGGGAGATAGGCATGCAGATCGCTGGAGGAAGAGCATCCCAGGCTGACAAAACAGCCAGTACCAAGGCCTGAGGAGAGAGTGTGCTGGAGGATTTGCGGAACAGTAAGGACTGTGGAGAGTGGGGACGGAGGGAGCCAAGTCGGTGGTGGGGTTGGAGAGGTGATGGGGGGAGGGGCAGTGGCCGATCACGAGAAAGGACTACTGGCTTTAGCTCCGTAGAAGTCATTGTTGACCCTGTGGACAGTGGCCTCGGCGACCTAATGGAGACAGACGCCTGCTTGAAGTGGGTTTACGAGATAATGGGAGAAAGGAATTGGAGGCAGCACCTCTTTCAAGGAGTTTTGCTGTAAAGGGGAACGGGGAAATGGGATGCAGCTGTGGAAGGAAGTGGGGTCAAGAAGAGATTTATTGTCTAGATGGGAGAATAACAGCACGTGTGCATGCTGACCATGGAGGGCAGGGAGGCAAGGGCGGGGAGAGCTGCGCTGGAGTCGGTGAGAGGAGCTGGGATCAGAGGTCCAAGTGGGGGAGCTGGGACTTGTAGACAAGACAGAGGGCTCATGTACACCGAAGTCAGAAAGGCAGCATAGCCCCCACAGATTCGGGTGGGCGGGCCGCTGTGCTGGGGGCAGCTCTAGTCTGATTGTTTCTCTTTGCTCGTAGGAGGAAGTCAGCAAGTTTCTTGGCAATATGCCGATAAAAGCCATGCATAAAGTGAACCAGCGTATAATAAAGACAGGGAAGAAAGGCCCCAGGAGCAGAAATACACGTCTCGGGGTGGCCTGTCATTTAGAAAAACTAGCATGGTGCATAGAAGAGAATCTACCGAACCAGAATAAGGGAGTCATGAGTTGGACACGAACACAGGTCATTCTCTCAGTCAGACCTGAGGATTTTTACCAGCGTCCTAGCCCGTCTACTTTATATGCTTTGCAGCTTGTGTATGCATTTATGTGTGTGCGTCAGTCATATGGTAAAATGCAGGAAATTCTAATTCCAGAATGTGAGCTTAGTCATTCTTAATTCTTCCAACTTCATGAAGTCCCAAAGCAAAAAGACTTTTGTAGTTCTTAATATAGAGAGATATCTGGGATTGGATGGACATTACCTGACTTTTGAAAGTTAGTATGCGATTGTCCAAAATGCTCAGAACCAGGCAGAGACAGAGACCCACCTAAAGTTTTATTATCAGGGATATCACACCCCACAGTGTCATGCAGTTATGCTCAAAACCATCCCTCCCCATCACCCCATACAGCCTCCTTGGATTGACTCAGTACACTCGGTCTGTCCTTTTTCTCCAGGTAAAATGTTCCAGTTGGTGACGTTAAAAGGTATCCCTTTTACTGGCTGCAATTATTAAAAGGAGCAACCATTAGCTCCAGCTGGCCCTGGTCCTCTCCCTTGAGGCTCATTAAGCCCACACTCGAACAGAACCCACGGCCAGCCGCCCCCAACGTTCTGACATGCTCTGATATGCTTGAGCTCCCTAAATGGGCAGGCCCACTCAACTCCTCCACCCTGGACCTGCCTACACCTGCTTTGTGCTATATACTGAGGGGAGGATACTTCTATATTAAGACCCATCTAGGATAAGTTAAATAGCCTGCCGATTTCCGCTGAAATACCGTGAGTTATTTTCAAGTCTCCCTACATGGCACTGGGGGAGGCTGGTGAAGAAAAAGGGGTGGGGAGAGTGTTTGACTCATGTTTGAGAATTGTTCTACAATAGAGATTAAAAAATATATATATATTCCTTCTGTATGTGACTTTCATTCAACCACAAAGCTTTTCTTAAGAAAAATAAAAATCCTTAATGTGCTAACAACAGTGCATTACCAAAGTCCTCAATTAAATTGCAAGAGAATTGAGAAAATAGGGCTATTAAAATATTTGGGTTATTTAGTGACATTGAATGGGGAGAAAAAAAGACTGTTGTAGCTCCCTCCTGCCTTTTACCCCCTACCCACATTTCTCTCAGTCTCTGTCTCTGTCTCTCTCACTGTCTTACTGTCTCTTAATCACACTGACAGGACAAATAGCTTTGGGAAATGATAGGGAAATGATAGGGAGGGAAATGATAGGAGGGTACCTTGGGAACAAGGTACTGCCACAGCTTTAACTGACCACCATATGGACCCTCAGATGGATTTGTCCCCTTTCCTGCTCTACTTCTCCCTTTCAAAGGATTCCAGTTGGAATATTCAATCCATATGCATTGAGTTCCTACTATGCTCAAAGCACTGTGATCTGTAATTTGGGGGGAAGTGGGGCTTAAATAATTGAAAGGCATACTCTCCTTAGAAGAAAACAATTATACATGAAATAAGTACCATGCTAGATTTAACAAGCTATACATTTTTTAAATGCGGTCTCATATTAAAGGAGAGGAGAACCAAGATTTTTCTTTTGCCTTATATTTGCCAGGCACTGTGCTAGAGGATTTATCTATTTCATTGACTCTTCACATCAAAACCATGTCATAGATACAGCCCATTTTAGTTACGGAAAGTAAGTCTTGGGAAGGATGAGGAACCCACCCAAGGCTGCACAGATGGTGTGGAAGGAGGGGTTGCCTTCAATAGGAATAGATGAATATGCTGGAATTTTAAAGATTGACAGGAAAGACAGGGGAGAGCGACCCAGGTTGAGCCTAGAAGCCAGGTCATAAGCAGTGGAAGGCTGTGTTGGCAGGGCTCAGGGAACAAAGTCAAAAGTCATCCTATCCACAGCGCGATGGACCACCATTATGGGACAAGGTCCTGGGCTTACTGGGAAACACAGGAGAGAAGATCCATTACTCCTGAGGGAAAAGAGTCTCACACTCACCACCATCCAACAACTATTAAAATCTAGACCAGCAGATCTTATTGAACTGGCCGCCTGGAAAACCACTTTTATTGAACGGAGCTTTGGTGTGGTCACCCCTAATGAGTTCCACCCCAGTGCCTACCTTAAGAATTGCTGTTGTGGGTGAGGGCCTTTGTGATTGCATAATACATGATCTTGTTTAGGACATTCTTTCGGAAATTTTTTCTTTCTGGTTTTAGTATCAGGAGTATGTTGGTATGGCGTGTTTATACGTCATGATCCCTGGGACTGGGGCAGTTAATTCGCTCTCCTCTTTCTGAATCACCACCAGCAAGCACGGACCGAAGGAGGACCCGCTAGTAACCAAGAGTTGGGACTCTAAGAGATATACATTTGCATCCCCCTTATTACTTGCTCTCGTTTTTCTTTTGTCCTCTTACTTTTAATTTAAAATTAATTTAATATTTTAAATTTACTTAATATATTATCTTGGTCAACTACATCTCTATGGGCACCTTAAATCCTTTTCTAGAGCAGGGAAGAGAAGGAGGAAAGGAGGACGTAAGGAGGACAATCAGAGACCACGAAGTCTGAGGACACCATGAAAGGCCAAGGCAGAACGGACTGCTAATTCTTAAAAATCACAGGGTGATGAATAATGCAGAGCAAAATAAAAGTCAAGAATAGAAACTGAATCAGAGCATCAGAGCTGGTCAGTTGCGGGAGCCATGAAGCAAGAAGGGCATTTAGGAGAGGCTCCAGAGAGCACAAGGTCCTGTATGAACCACGAGCAAGGACTGTTTGACCCCGCCCAGATTTCCACGTGTGGCAAGTGAAGAGGGGGGGAAATAAATGTCAGCCTTGTATTGCTTATTATTAATAATGGTTTGGCAATGCCAGATCGCTAATATTGTCCTTGGATTATGCTTCTGCTTGTGATAGTGTCAGTGATTTTGTTAGCCCTACGGTATTTATATGACCCGGAGGTGCTCAAATTCTCTGACCTTTCATCCCCAAATAACATTAGCTTGAGCCCCTGTCCTCTATGACTGCAGGGAGTCCGGTCTCTATCCGTCTCACCTTCCCAAGCACCTCTAGTGGTCACTAAGAAAAGCTTACTTGTTCATAAATCCTGTTTGTCACATGTCATCTCAGGCACAGTCCTTGCTCTAGAACATCAAGGCACTAAGACCCTGTTTTCACCTCTTGTCTCCTTGTAAGTGGAACAGCAGCCCATGCCACACACTGTGCCTTCCGTGTGAGCATAATCAAACTCTTCAACTCCCCAAACATGGCTAACACTGGTCTGAATGTGTAATAAATGCCTTTGGGCCAAGGAACATACAACAGAGAGTAGCTAACAGATGTCATTACATTTCCACGTCCAGAAACTGGGCTCCACTTCCCACAGACCCGAAGTTCTCCCCTTCTTCAGTGCAAAGCCCACCTCATTTCTGTGCCTCTGTGTCTTCATCCTCATACGAGGTGCATCATGCCCCCTGTCTGTGACACAAATGGCCCGCCTGGTGCTAAGTAAAACCAAAGGGTACGCCGCCCACCTCGTCCTCTCGTTTGTTCTCTGGTGTGCAACAAAGGAGCAACCAGGCCTGTGTGTCACACGTGCCTGCAATCTGGGCTCTAGGCCTTAGAGGGTAGGTGCTGGAACAAAGCCCACCTGTGCCTTCCACACACACAGGCAGCTTGCAGAGTGCACAGCTCAAATGCAAGTGTAGAAGGAAGTGTCCTCATGCTGCAGGTAACAGATCACACTCCGGGAAACAGATCTAAATAGCATACTTAACACGTGTGAGGCAGGCTTCCCCACTTATATCTCCTCGACCACACTGATCACTGAGAAGACCCTCTCAAGACCCTCTCAGAACAAGAGGAAGGTGTTCGCAAGCACACTCCGGCCTCCCCACCCAGGAGTGCAGAAACTGCCCCGAGCCCCCAGGTGGCAGTGTCGGGCTCTAACAGCCTTAGGATCCATCCGTCATCTGGCAGTCTATCACCCCTTTATGACTCCTTCATCGTGTCTATTCCTGATTCTGCTTCTAACACTGTTCAAGGCAGCAAAGCATTTTACACACAAGACATGAATATATGGAAATGTCCAAA
The DNA here is from genome assembly GCF_014898765.1 of Herpailurus yagouaroundi. Classification (NCBI taxonomy): domain Eukaryota; kingdom Metazoa; phylum Chordata; class Mammalia; order Carnivora; family Felidae; genus Herpailurus; species Herpailurus yagouaroundi. The sequence continues at coordinate 615,858 of NW_024412539.1, forward strand.
TCTACCTGTAAACTAAATAATTATCATCATAAGCAGTGCAGTGGTGCTCGTGATGTGTCGTCATTTACGCTTTTTCAGTGCAAACTCGGGCATTTTAGCTTAAGCCCGTGTCTCCGCATACAGTCAGTTGGACATGAAAATAAGTAACTGCTTTCTAACCTTCATGACGGTTAGTGACTGAGTAATGGATCAATCCCCGAAAGAGCGAGTCGCTGTCGTTATCCTAAAGACTAAAATAACAATGTGAGTTGAGTTGCCATGAGTCGGGCTTCCAAAGCCTGGACACTGTGAAGGTCCTGATGAAATGGGCCCCATGAAACTGAGGACTGCAGCCCACATTCGTGATAAGCTCTCACAGCGCAGCAGTGACAGGAGGACCTTTCTGAGCCATCACTTGGCCTCTCTCTTTGACATCTCTTCAACAACAGTAGCACTCAGGTGCCAGCTAAGGACATTAAAAAAAAAATTTTTTTTAATCTTTATTTATTTTTGAGAGAGAGACAGACAGACAGACAGACAGAGTGTGACTGGGGGAGGAACAGAGAGAGAGGGAGGCACAGAATCTGAAGCAGGCTCCAGGCTCCGAGCTGTTGGCACAGAGCATGACGTGGGGCTCGAACCCACGAACCGTGAGATCATGACCTGAGCTGAAGTTGGACGCTCAACCACCTGAGCCACCCAGGTGCCCCTGGTCAAGGACGTTTTTCACCAAATAACAACAAGGACCTTTTCATCAAATGTGGTTTGACTGAATAATACTCTCAGTGGCAGAACACGCTAAGATTTATTTTCAGCTCTTGACCACTTGCTCCCCTTGTGGCTCACCCTCATTTATTGAGTCGTTGCTAAGTGTCAATCTCTGTGATAAGCTATTTATGTAACTCTTATCTTTAAGAAAATCCTGTGTGTGGGGGGGAGGGCATCATTTTCCTGTTTTACAGATGATAGCACGAAAGTTTGTAAAGTTTATTTTTTATTTTATTTTTTTTTTAAATTTTTTTTTTCAACATTTATTTATTTTTGGGACAGAGAGAGACAGAGCATGAATGGGGGAGGGGCAGAGAGAGAGGGAGACACAGAATCGGAAACAGGCTCCAGGCTCTGAGCCATCAGCCCAGAGCCTGACGCGGGGCTCGAACTCACGGACCGCGAGATCGTGACCTGGCTGAAGTCGGCCGCTTAACCGACTGCGCCACCCAGGCGCCCCGAAAGTTTGTAAAGTTTAAATGCCTTGTCTAAAGTCACGTTGAAGTAAGTGGCAAAACTAGAATCCGGATGCACATTTGTCTAGCTCCGAGGCTTTCTCTTTTTTGTATTTCTTTTCTTTCTTTCATTTTTAGAATGTTTATTTATTTTTGAGAGAGAGAGAGAGAGAGACAGAGAGACAGAGTGTGAGCAGGGGAGGGTCAGAGAGAGAGGGAGACAGAATCCGAAGCAGGCTCTAGGCTCTGAGCTGTTAGCACAGAGCTCAATGCGGGGCTCAAACTCATGAACTGTGAGATCATGACCTGAGCCCAAGTCAGATGTTCAACTGAATGAGCCACTCAGACACCCCTCATATTTCTTTTCTGAGTATTTCCTACTTGCCTATCAGAGAACAGATGTTAGTAGCCACGTGTATAAATCAGAATGCAATACAGAGAGATATCACAGTAATTTCAAGAGGGGAAATTTCATATGAAGAAATACTAACTATAACAGGGGACTGGAATAATGCGGAATTGTCTAAGTAAAGAAGCCCTCTTACAACTCAATGATAAGAAAAAACTCATTTTTTAATGGGCGAAGGATTTGTCAACGTTTATTTTTTTTTATTTTTGGGACAGAGAGAGACAGAGCATGAATGGGGGAGGGGCAGAGAGAGAGGGAGACACAGAATCGGAAACAGGCTCCAGGCTCTGAGCCATCAGCCCAGAGCCCGATGTGGGGCTCGAACTCACGGACCGCGAGATCGTGACCTGGCTGAAGTCGGACGCTTAACCGACTGCGCCACCCAGGCGCCCCTAGGATTTGAATAGATATTTCACCAAAGAGGATATATGAATAGCTAATAAGTACATGAAAAGATGCTCAGCATCATTACCATTAGGAAAAAGTAAATTTAAACCACAATGAGATAGCACTTCATATCACTTGAATGTTTATAATAAAAAATACCAGACAATATCAAGTGTTGGCAAGGATGTGGAGAAACTGGAACCCTCATACATTGCTGGTGGGACTGTAAAATGGTTCAGCTGCCTTGAAAAACAATGTGGCAGTTTCTTAAAAAGGGGGAAAAATCCTTACCGTAACACCCAGTGAGTCCACTCCTAGGTATTTACACAAGAGAAAAGGAAACCTATGTGCATACAGACACGGACATGAATGCTCACAGCAGCATGATTCAGAACAGCCAAAATCTTGAAACAACTCAAATGAACTGTGAATAAATAAATAAATGGGATATATACACACAGTAGGCCATTATTTGGCCATCAAAAGGAATGAAGTACTGAAACATGCTTGACATGGATGAACTCTTGAAAACATTATGCTAAGTAAAAGAAGACCACAGGTTGTATGATTCCATTTCTATGAAATTTCCAAAACAGACGAATTCAAAGAGACTCAAAGTAGATTAGTGATTGCCTGGGGCTAAAGGACAGAATGGGGATTGGCTGAAAATGGGCATGAGGGATTGTTAAGGGGTGATGGAAATGTTGATAAAGTTGCATTGTGATTCTGGCTGTACAGCTCTATAAATGCACTAAGAATTATTAAGTTGTATACTTAAAATGGGCAATATAATTTTTTAAAGAAGTAAAAAAAACCTCTAAAGAATATAGGAAGAACAGATATGAGGAATTTCTTATATCTACTTCTGGGGCTCAGATAGAGCCCCCAAAGGAGAGCATTCTCCACACCACAGATTCCACACCCCAGGCCTCTCCTCCAGCCACCTGCCTCACTTCCAACTTGAAAGACATTTGAAACAATCAAACATGAGTTCCAACTTCCTACTTCTTTACCCACAACCTCCTTCTCCTTTTTTTTTCTCTAGACCCAGCAGGTGAACGGTCCCTTTCCCTGATCTTGACGCTGGCCCTGTGCTTTGCACCCCACCTGCACTGTGCTGGGCTCTGCTCCTTGCGTACTCCACACCCCGTTAAAGTCAGCCCCTCTTTCCCCACTGCAGTCTGCAACATGTCAAAATGCCCATACCTCTTCCACCTGAAGAAAAAGCAAGCACCCTTTCCAATTCTGCAATTTCTCTGAACTACTTTTTATCTCCTTCCTTCCTTCCTTCCTTCCTTCCTTCCTTCCTTCCTTCCTTCC
>NW_024412539.1:619185-651540 GCF_014898765.1 Herpailurus yagouaroundi
CTTCTTCTTCTTCTTCTTCTTCTTCTTCTTCTTCTTCTTCTTCTTCTTCTTCTTCTTCTCAAAAGAATAGTTGGCAACCACATTTCCACTCTTCTCCCATTGATGTGTCAACTCACAGCAATAAGGCTCCTGTCTCCATCCCTACAACTATTGTTCCCTGAAAACAAAACAATGACTTCTTTCCAAACTCCCAAATAGATTCTTCCCTTCACACCCCATTTTATATGGCCTCTCTAAGCACTCCCTTCTAGGAGTTCTCTTCTCTCTGGGCTTCTGAGACTCCAGCTTCTGATAGTCACCATGCCACTGTGAGGAGAAGTCTCTTCCCAGTCTCCTGCTGACTCTTCCCCTGCCTGGTGCTTCCTAATACTTTAACTTTGGCCTTATTCTCTTCTCAGACCACATCCCCTCCCTGGGCCACCTCTTCACTCTCATGGCTTCATCATCCACCTCAGAGCTGGTGGCTCTGCAAACTCTATCTTCAGTCCAGGCATCACCACTGAGCCTGGGAGTCAGAGATCCAATTGTTTTCTGCATCTATCTGGTGCTCCCCAAACCTGCCCCTCCTCCAGGCCTCCACTTCTCAGTAAATGTCACCACTATCTTCCTAGTTATTCAGCCAGAAATTCTGGAGACATCCTTGTCTTCTTTCTCTCCCTCACTTCCCATAATCAAATTACTAAACTGTATTGCTTTTACAACACAGTTCAATAATCTCTTTTTATAACTGACCCCTCCTTTCTATCCTTAGTGACACTGCCTGGCTAAGAAACAGTATCACTTGTGTGTGTGTCTGTGTGTGTGTGTGTGTGCATGTGCGTACGCGTGTGCACGTGTGTGTATGTGTGTGTGCACATGTGCGTGCGCATGTGTGTTTTCTTTGAAAGCCAGACTTGGAATTATCATCACTGCGCATGAGGACCATGAAGCTGGAACCCCTTTGGTAATGCTGCTCTGGGACCCTCTGTTCTGGGTCAAGGTCTGCCATAGAACAAGAATCATAAGCTTGGTCTAGGGGACCCAGACAGGTCACCCTTAGCAGTAAAGCTGGGGAGATATGTAGGCAGGGGAGGTGTAGGGACAGAAGTGAACTGGAAACACAAGCCCTGTCTGAAGGCAGTGACACTACTCTGCTCAATCCACTGTAATGTGGAAGTGCAGAACTAATGTTGACAAATACTTCAATTTTCCCCCCATAAGCTAGAAATTCAGATTTTTTTTTAATGTTTATTTATTTTTGACACAGAGAGAGACACAGCATGAGCAGGGAAGGGGCAGAGAGAGAGGGAGACACAGAATGTGAAGCAGGCTCCAGGCTCTGAGCCATTAGCCCAGAGCCCGACGCGGGGCTCGAACTCACGAACTGTGAGATCATGACCTGAGCCGAAGTCGGACGCTTAACCGACTGAGCCACCCAGGCGCCCCTAGAAATTCAGATTTTTATCTAAAATCGTCCCTGTTCAACATTGGAAACAAATTCAAAATATTTTTTAAAACATCACACAAACAGAGCATCTCTGCAGGACTGATACAACTTGCTTGTGAGTTCCACCCCAAAAGGGTTTCTGTCTGGGGAGGGCACGGTAGAAACGGGGTCTGGGGAGCAGGTTTCTGGCAGTGATTGTGCCCAGTCCCAACCCCAAGGGAGAGGGCAAAGGGGGGCTAGCTGCAAGCCCAGGGGGGAGACACACGAGCCCACACTAGGGGGATGGGAGCCAAGAGAGCATGCGGTGAGCATCCCCCACATCATAAATCAACCGAACGAGACACAGCCAGAGATCAGGTCTCGGTGGCACCACTGTGCAAAGGGGTCCAGTTCAGTCTGAGTGCCTGCCTCCATCGCAAAGTCCACTCACCTACGGACATTTGCCTGCACTCCTCAGCCCCAACCCATCCTCTTGAGGGGCCTGTGGGACCTCGGCATGGTCCATATGGCACCAACGAGGAAGTCTGCCCGCTAGTCCCCTAGCTGCCATAGTCTCACTCCATTACCTTGTGCAAATGGCAGGCACACAGAGGCTGTTTCTCCATCTGGGTGCCCAAAGGAAAGCCTTCTGGACACCCTGACCTTCCTCTCGGACACGGTGAAAGGAGCAATAAGGAAACATTTGCAAAGCCCCGAGACCCACCTGTTGGCAGACGAAGGAGAGTTGCTATATAAATTATTAAAGAGACCGACCTGAGCCAAAGGGAGTCGGGGAAACTTCATTATTATGCGTGGTGCATGGCTGTCTTTTGAATATTCTGCTTCCTTGGTTTCCAATTTCCTTTTCTTAGTGAATCTTTCTCCCTCATAAATCTTTGCATCGCAGTGTTCTGTTCTTTCTTCTTTTGTGTTCTGAACTGGGAGTTCTCGCAACCCCTCCATGGTTAATCCACTCCTCCAAACGTTGCAGGCTCCGAGCGGCAGTGTGCATGGTTATTGCTCTTGAAGGCAGGTGACACCCTTCTGCCTCCACTCTCTGTAGGGCCTGCTGCCCTGAAGGACAGGTTCTGGAGGGAAGGCAGGGGAGGGGGCGTTAAGGAAAGCCAGGCAGGCAGGGAATGCTCCCACCACTCTCTCCTCCTCTCCTAGCTGGCCAAGGAAACACTCCCCAACCATTCTCTAGAACAAACAAAGCGAGCACCAGGGCCTTTTTGTGAATCTGACAGCCAGTGATCACAGAAGGAAGACTTCCAATGCCCCCAGGGATGGCACCTGGCCCAGAATTAGCATCAAGTGCCCTCTAGTGGGGATCAGAGGCACCCTTTCTAAGAGGCAAATGCTCGTGTCCTGTCCAAATCGGACATCAGCATTAGTGGTAGCATACGATGGGGAGGAAATCACAATTGGTATCTTCATCACTAAAAACCAGAGAGAAAGGCTTCCTTTGGTATCAAGAGGAATCTGACATATGAGCAAATGTGTGCCACTCTAATTAGGCCCCATTTCTCTGGCAGAGACCGTACATACACAAGTGAGGGACCAGCAGTGATCTCGGGGTGGCACGTGAGCGTGTGGTAGGCACACAGGCATGAACATGTTTCCCCTTTGCCCTCGTGTTTGAAACGTGTTGAGGCAGACACAGCTGTTTAAACCGGCATCCCTGTTAATCTCTGTGTTCCCAGTGCCTAATGGTTACGTGACTGAACTGAATTTAAATTGCTGTAAGCTTGTTAATTGCAAAGGAACAGAAAAACTTCAGGGGGATGGTGGTTGGGAGCTGCATTTCTACAACTCTGCCTGCTGATACACACCCCCCACTCTGCATAGCTCCTGCCAGATAGTCAAAAGAACGGGGTTGGTGTTGGGCTTAACTGTTTATGCCTGGAGGGTCACATGGTATAATGAAAAATCTTGGGTTCTGGACTCAGATGTGACTTCAGTTCAATGGGAGTTACTCCACTTACTAATTGTGGGAACTGTACAAGTTTGTAAAGCTTTCTGCCCATCAGTGCCTTCATCTTTAAAATGAAAATACTGGGGCGCCTGGGTGGCTCAGTCAGTTGGGCGTCCGACTTCAACCAGGTCACGATCTCGCAGTCCGGGAGTTCGAGCCCCGCGTCAGGCTCTGGGCGGATGGCTCAGAGCCTGGAGCCTGTTTCCGATTCTGTGTCTCCCTCTCTCTGACCCTCCCCCGTTCATGCTCTGTCTCTCTCTGTCTCAAAAATAAATAAACGTTAAAAAAAAATTAAAAAAATAAAAATAAAACGAAAATACTAAGACCTGTTTCAGAATCTATATATTTTATTTAGCCTAATGCAAACTATTCAAACCATGTATAGACACGTATTTAATGACATGGAAACTTTATGACATATTAAGTAAAAAAAGAGAAGGTTATGGAACAGGTGTAGAACACCTACAGGTATAGAATATTCTACAGGTGTAGAATATCACCGTTTGTAAAGTGAAATAACACTACTGTCTGGGTGTCCCCAGGTTTTCTTGTGTTTTGGGCCCACTGCTACCACACACGCACAGCACCGTGACAGAAACGAGGGGACCCACTGGGTCCAGGGTGCCTGTCCACTGGTGTATTCTCTGCCTGGACAGTTCTTTTCAAGGCCACAGCTTCTGTGATTTGTCTCCAATCGCTCCCCAGGGGGGCATCTCTGCACATTTACCATCACACCTATTCCTTCTTCCCCACAAAAGCATCCCGAGAGTTAGCATTCCACGTCTAAGAATAAAGTACACTGGTAAGCTGATGAGAAGAGCTGCTTTGCACTTTTGGGTTTTATACACATTTGGGCAAAAGAGAACTAATCTAATTGAAGATTCAGGAGACTCTTCACTGTCACAAATGACTAACCAGTAATTATCTCATCTATGAAATGATAGGGAAAAGGCACTGAAAGGGGCACCCCAATGCCCTGTTGTACTCTGTTGGTAATAGTAAAAGCTGGTTCAAATCTTTGGAAAACTATCCGATAAGAGCCTTTAAAATGGCTCACCTTTAACCCAGTAATTCTGGGACTGGAGCCTAAGAAAATAATTTAGAACACATAAAAACTTTCATGCACGAGAACATGCATGGTAGCATTATTTATGCTGGTAAAAAACTAAAAAAAAAAAAAAAGAATAAACAACAATAATCATTCAAGGCATAAGTAAATAATGACCCACCCAAATGTTAGAATAGTTACCCAACGCTGTGAGAAATGGTTTCCAAAGATGGCGGACAACATTACGAGTGATTTTTTTTTTCTTTCTGTTGAAATATTTACTTCATTCTACAAGAAGTGAGGACTAGAACACTTTTTTACACACGTCACAAAAATAAACTCAAAATGGATAAAGGACCTGAATGTGAGACAGGAAACCATCAAAACCCTAGAGGAGGAAGCAGGAAAAAACCTCTCTGACCTCAGCCACAGCAATTTCTTACTTGACACATCTCCAAAGGCAAGGGAATTAAAAGCAAAAATGAACTATTGGGACCTCATGAAGATAAAAAGCTTCTGCACAGCAAAGGAAACAACCAACAAAACTAAAAGACAACCAATGGAATGGGAAAAGATATTTGCAAATGACAGATCAGACAAAGGGCTAGTATCCAAAATCTATAAAGAACTCACCAAACTCCACACCCCAAAAACAAATAATCCAGTGAAGAAATGGGCAGAAAGCATGAATAGACACTTCTCTAAAGAAAACATCCCGATGGCCAACAGGCACATGAAAAGATGCTCAACGTCACTCCTCATCAGGGAAATACAAATCAAAACCACACTGAGATATCACCTCATGCCAGTCAGAGTGGCCAAAATGAACAAATCAGGAGACTAGAGATGCTGGAGAGGATGTGGAGAAACGGGAACCCTCTTGCACTGTTGGTGGGAATGCAAACTGGTGCCGCCACTCTGGAAAACACTGTGGAGGTTCCTCAAAAAATTAAAAATAGATCTACCCTATGACCCAGCAATAGCACTGCTAGGAATTTACCCAAGGGATACAGGAGTGCTGATGCATAGGGGCACTTGTACCCCAATGTTTATAGCAGCACTTTCAACAATAGCCAAATTATGGAAAGAGCTTAAATGTCCATCAACTGGTGAATGGATAAAGAAATTGTGGTTTACAGACACAATGGAATACTATTTGGCAATGAGAAAGAATGAAATATGGCCTTTTGTAGCAACGTGAATGGAACTGGAGAGAGTTATGCTAAGTGAAGTAAGCCATACAGAGAAAGACGGATACCACATGTTTTCACTCTTATGTGGATCCTGAGAAACTTAACAGAAGACCACAGGGGAGGGGAAGGCAAAAAAAAAAAAAAAAAAAAAAATTTTAGAGAGGGAGGGAGACAAACCATAAGAGACTCTTAAAAACTGATAATAAACTGAGGGTTGATGGGGGGGGTGTGAGGGAGGGGAAAGCGGGTGATGGGCATTGAGCAGGGCACCTGTTGGGATGAGCACTGGGTGTTGTATGGAAACCAATTTGACAATAAATTTCATATTAAAAAAATTTTTTTTTAATCTGAAAATTTCAAAAAAAAATAAGTGAGGATAATTTTGAATTTGGAAAAAATAACTTTCATTATTTAAAAAAAACAAGAGTCTAGATTATATCATCATTAGGGTCACTGGTCACAGGTTGGGTTCTTCAGAAGCAGATGCCGAGCTGGATTTCAGGTAGAAGATGTTGGTCAAGGATCGATACTTGGGCAAGGAAGGGAGTGGAAGGAGAATGAATCAGAGGAGGCAGTAAAGACCTGAAGAGGCTTTACCACCCCACTAGAGCACTTTAGAGCAAGCACTGCCCACATGAGTGTCCCACATTGGGTCAAAATGGCCTGACCTTTCTCAGTCACCAAATGCAGGCTGCACGCAGAAAGGCACGACCTCAGGTGAAGAGTGGCCTCTGTAGCTGAGGCACAATCAGACGGATTTAACAGCTAGAGGCTCCTCTTGATTACACCCCTTGCAGTTGGGCAGTAAGTCTTTCCTGGAAGGGAGATCTAGGTGCCTTCCACAACCATGCCTTCCCTCCTCGATCCCGGTTCTTAGGCTCCCGCATCACATGCTTAGTTACTACACAAACAATAACAAAACAATCTTACATAGCACGTTTACCATGTTCTCACATATGGCACGCTTCCCTAATTCATAGGACAGAACCAAGAGGACTGTGAGGGATGTTTTTTAAAAGCACTGCACAGCTTTTTCATGACATTTGCTTTCCCCACTTCAGTAAGGCCATTTCATCTAAGATTGGTTCAAATTGTGAAACAGGGAACTTAAGCGCTTCCTCTTCTCAATGCAATTCTCTCCCCTGCTAGCAACTCTTTTCCTTGTTCCTGTCAGACAGCTGTTGCTCTAATATTGGCAAAAATCCCTGTGCTCATGGTAACATCTTACCCCAGTCCTCTCCTTCAGGTAGCTCCGTCTCTCTTTTCTACAACTGGCTAAGCCTGGAAAATGACCGACACACTTAACGCAAACAGGTTCCAATGACTAAGTACAATGCACTATTCTGCCAAACACAGTTGTGTTTCAAAAGTGGTGCCCACATGTAACAACAGAAGCATAGGCAACAAAAGAAAAAAATAAATTGGATTTCACCCAAATTCAAGACTTTCGTGTATCAAAGGACATTATCAATGGAGCGAAAAGATAACCCACAGAATAGGAGAAAATATTTGCAAATCATATATCTAATAAGGTACTGACATATATAAGGAACTCCCCAAAACAAACAAAAAAAAGCCAAACAAAACTCAAAAATGAACTTTTTGGGGCACCTGGGTGGCTCAGTCAGTTGAGAGTCCGACTTTGGCTTGGGTTGTGACCTCACGGTTCGTGAGTTCGAGCCCCTCACCAGGCTCTCTGCTGTCAGCCTGTCAGCGCAGAGCCCACTTGGGATTCTCTGTCCCCCTCTCTCTGCCCTCTCCCCTGCTTGCGCTCTCTCAAAAATAAATAAACATTTTTAAAAATGAACTTTTTGATTAGAGATTTCTCCCCAGAGTATACACAAATGGCTAATAAGCAACCGAAAAGATGCTCAGCATCACTAGTCATTGGGGGAAATGCAAACCAAAACCACGATGAAATACCACTTCATGCTCATTAGGATGGTTATTATAAATAAACAAAAACAAAATGAAAAACAGAAAATAAGCATTCGCAACGACGTGAAGGAATTGGATCACTTACGCATTGCTGGTGGGAATGTAAAATGATGTAGCTGCTGTGGAAAATATGGCAGTTCCTCAAAAAAGTTAAACATAGAGTTATCATAAGAGTCAGCAGTTCCACGTCTGGGGACCTACCCAAAAGAACTGAAAGGGACTTGAATGGACATTGGTGCACCCATATTTGTAGCAGCATCATTAACAATAGCCAAAACATGGAAATAACCCAAATGTTGGATGAAGTGGTGTGTACATACCATGGAATATTATTCGGCCTTAAAAAGGAAGGGAATTCTGATATGTGCTACAATGTGGATTAACCTTGAGGACATCACGCTAGGTGAAAAAGCCAGACACAAAAGGCTACATATTATACGATCCCATTGATATGAAATGTCTATAATTGGTTAATCCACAGAGGAAGTAGATTAGTGGTTGCCAGGGGCTGGGGGAACGGAGGAATGGAGAGTGACTGATAATGAGTCTGAAGTTCCCTTTGGGGGTAATGAATATGTTCAGGAATTAGACTGCAGGGATGGTTGTACAGCTTTACGAACATACTAAAAACCACTGAATTTTATACTTTAAAAGGGTGAATTTTATGATATGTAAATTATAGCTCAATTTTCAAATTTGTTCAGATAGTTCCAACTTCACAAAGACCTCCCTGAGCCTTCTGGTTAGGGTTAACCACTCCCTCTTGTGCACAACTTTAGATCACATCTTTATTGAGTCATGTCATTTTTTGTAATATCCCAGCCCCTGAGCTCCACCTAGACAGGACGCATCTTGTCTATGCCTGTATCTTCTACCCGGCACACTGCTTGAAACTCAGCACACAGTCAATAAACACGGGTTGAACTGAAGATATTACCTACTTTCCAAGACTTTATAATACACAGCAATATTGAGCAATCCATTTGTTGGATATGATGAATATTATCCACACATTATGTGTAAGACTTCAGTGATATAAAAATGAAAGATGCATGGCCTCTACCTTTGAGGAACTAAACATTTTTGGTGGAAATAAGCATACTTAAATACAGGCATACCTCAATTTATTGCGCTTCACAGATACTGTGGTTTTTTTTTTTTTTTCTTTTATAAATTAAAGGTTTGTGGCAATCCTGCATCAAACAAGTCTGTCGGTGTCATTTTCCCAACAGCATTTGCTTTGTTTCTCTGCATTACATTTTGGTAATCTTTGCAGTATTTTACACTTTTTCATTATTGTTATATTTGTTGGCCGGCGATCTTTGATGTTACTACTGTAATTGTTCTGGGGCACCATTGGCAAACTTAATCTATAAATGTTGTGTGTGTTCTGAATGCTCCAGCCACCGAGCATTCTCATGTCTTTGTCCCTCTTCTCAGTCCTCATTATTCCCTGAGGCACAATACTATTAGGCCAATTAATAACCCTACAATGGTCTGTAAGTATTCAAGGGAAAGGAAGAATCACGTCTCTCACTTTAAATCAAAAGCTAGGGGCGCCTGGGTGGCGCAGTCGGTTAAGCGTCCGACTTCAGCCAGGTCACGATCTCGCGGTCCGTGAGTTCGAGCCCCGCGTCGGGCTCTGGGCTGATGGCTCGGAGCCTGGAGCCTGTTTCCGATTCTGTGTCTCCCTCTCTCTCTGCCCCTCCCCCGTTCATGCTCTGTCTCTGTCTGTCCCATAAATAAATAAAAACGTTGAAAAAAAAATTTAAATCAAAAGCTAGAATGATTAAGCTTCATGAAGAAGGCGTGTTGAAAGCCAGAGCCTGAGCCTGAGCCAGAGCAAGGCCCTCATTCTCTTCAATTCTATGAAGGCCGAGCAAGGTGAGAAAGTTGAAGAAGAGTTTGAAGCTAGGAGAGGTTGGTTCGTAAGGTTTAAGGACAGGAGCCATCTCTGTAACCTAAAAGTGCAGGAGGAAGCAGCAGGTGCTGATGCAGAAGCTGCAGGAAGGTATCCAGAAGATCCAGCTAAGACAATTAACAAAGGTGGCTACACTAAACAACAGGTTTTCAATGTAGACAAACAGCCTTATATTAGAAGAAGATGCCATTTAGGACTTTGATGACTACAGCAGGAGAAGGCACTGCCTGACTTCAAAGCCTCAAAGGACGGGCTGACTCTCTTGTTAGAGGTTTTTTTTTTTTTTTTTTTAAATTTTTTTTTTTTCCAACGTTTATTTATTTTTGGGACAGAGAGAGACAGAGCATGAATAGGGGAGGGGCAGAGAGAGAGGGAGACACAGAATCGGAAACAGGCTCCAGGCTCCGAGCCATCAGCCCAGAGCCCGACGCGGGGCTCGAACTCACGGACTGCGAGATCGTGACCTGGCTGAAGTCGGACGCTTAACCGACTGCGCCACCCAGGCGCCCCACCTCTTGTTAGAGGTTAATACAGCTGGTGACTCGAAGTTGAAGCCGATGCTCAGTTACCATTATGAAAATCTTAGGGCCCTTAAGAACTATGGTAAATCTACTCTGCTTATGCTCTAAACGGAAATGGAAAAACAAAGCCTGGATGACCGCACATCTGTTTACAACATGATTTACTGAATATTTTAGGCCCACTGTTGAGACCTGCTGCTCAGAAAAAAAAAAAGATTCCTCTGAAAATATTATTGCTCATTGACAATGCACCTGGGTGCCCAAGAGCTTCAATGGAGATGTACAACAAGATTCATGTTGCTTTCATGTCTGCTAACACAACATCCCTTCCACAGCTCATGGGTCAAGGGGTCATTTCAACTTTTGAGTCTATTTAAGAAATACATTTCATAAGGCTGTAGCTGCCATAGATAGTGATTCCTCTGATGGAGCTGGCCAAAGTAAATGGAAAACCTGGAAAGGATTTGCCATCGTAATACCATTAAGAACATACATGACTCATGGTAAGAGGTCAAAATGTCAGCATTAACAGGAGTTTAGAAGAAGTTGAATCCACCTCTCCTGGACGACTTTGAGTGGTTCCAGACTTCAGTGGAGACAGTAACCGCAGATGTGGTAGAAATAGCAAGAGAATTAGAAGTGGAGCCTGAAGACGGGACTGAGTGGCTGCCATCTCATGATCGAACTTGAATAGAGGAGGAGCGGCTCCTGATGGATGAACAAAGACAGCGGTTTCCTGAGATGGAATCTACTCCTGGTGAAGACGCTGTGAAGCTTGTTGAAATGACAACAAAGGATTCAGGACATTACCTAATATTACATACACTCAGTAAAGCAGCGGCAGGGTTTGAGAGGATGGGTTCCATTCTGAGAGAAGTCCTACTATGGGTAAAGTGCTATTAAACTTTATTTTTAAAGTTCAGGTATTTATTTTGAGAGAGAGAGAGAGAGAGAGAGAGAGAGAGCGCACATGCACGGTGGGGTGTGGGGGGAGAGGGAGAGAGAAAATCCCAAGCAGGCTCCACGCTGTCAGTGCAGAGCCTGAGGTGGGGCTCGATCTCACAAACCATGAGATCATGACCTGAGCTGAGGTCAAGAGTCGGACACTTAATCAACTGAGCCACCCAGCCTCCCCTAAAATGCTCTTAAACAGCACATGCTACAGGGAAATTGTTTGTGAAAGGAAGAGCCAATTGACATAGAAACTTCACTGCTGTCTTAGCGTAAGAAATTGTGCAACGACCCAACCTTCGGCAACCACCATCCTGCACCCCTGATGGGTCAGCAGCCAATTGACCACATTGAGGCAGGACCCTCTACCAGCAAAAAGGATTATGACTTGCCGAAAGCACAGTTGGTGGTTAGCATTTTTTAGTGATAAAGTGTTTTTTAATTAAGGTATATGCACTTTTAAGATATAACACTACCGCACGCTTAATATACCACAGCACAATGGCAACGTCACTTTCGTACGCACTAGGAAACCAAAAAATTCATTTGGCTCGCTATTTTGCAGGGAGGTCTGGCACTGAGCTCACAATGTCTCCGAAGTATACCTCGGCACAAGGTAGAAAATAAGCGCCACGTGAATGGCATGACAATCCATAGCTAGCAGTTCAGTGAAGTAAAAAAATGACTACCTTGGGGGTGATGAAGAAGATTTTGTTGACGTAGAGGCATGAAAGTGAACTTTAGGGTTGTAACAAGATGAGAAAATGAAAGCTTCCGCTGAGGCACATTCCAGAGCTGTGTGTTGGACCAAACTGCAAACACTTTCAAAGTAGGTGGTAAAAAGTGGGGGAAGAGAGGCAGGTAGCTCTTAAATTGTCACCTACATTGATGGCATAAAGGGACGTTGAACTGGAGAGAGGAAGCATTTTGAACAAAGCATTTCTTTGGAGAGAGAACTACTGAGTGTGAAGAATTCTACCCTCCTCCCCAAGGGTGAAGGAGGAGAGAGAGGGAGATATGCTCCTTACCTCAAATTACAGCGCAGGACTTTGAGGGAGCCACCTGCAGAGCTTAATGTGTGTCTCTGGCAGTTTGAGGCACACAGGACTGCCACCTGGCATGTACTTGAGACATGTAAATCTAGAGGGCTGAGGTGTGGGGAAGCAGTCACACTCCCAGAGGCCACCTGGGGAAACAGTGCTTCCTTCCAAGGGACCAGAGGAGGTCCCCGAGGGAAAGGGAGTCAGTCTGCTCAAAATGACCTCCCGCAGGGGTGGGGGCCTTAGCAGAAGCAAGCTGGATGGGGGACTGCTGTGCCATACCTCAGGGTGAAGTGTGGGGAAAGGGAAGGTCTCTGGGGAACCCACGAAAAAGTCCCTAAAAGAGCAATCAACTTTAACCAGCTGCAAGGTTCAGACAGCACCGGTTCGATCATTTCCACAGTACGTACTTATCAACAAGGGTTGTGCTAATTTCCCTTCCTAATTCCTCTTTACTAATGTCCCTCCCCAAACTCCAGACCCTGAAGGGGTCAGAGATAGGTTGATACAATGGAAGAAGAGAAGAAGGAACATTCGAGGAGGAAAGAGAAGCCAAGAATGCTTCTCTTCCTCACCTTCAAATGTCAAACTTCTAGCCTACGGTCAGCCCAAGCGTGAGGAGGGGAGAAACTTCGAGGTTCAAGTTCTAATTCTCCTCTTGGACTGCCATTTTAATTCCTGATTGGCACTTTATTTTGTGACTTAAAAAGTGACTGAGTGCTTTTATTACCTCTGAGGGACAACCTTTGTCTCCTCTAAGGGCAAGGAAGAGACAGCCCCTTGGTGAGATGTAAAGAGACAGTGGGGGGTCAAAAATGAATTTGCCTTAAGATTCCATTCTACCAGTTGTGCTTGTTCAATGGAAGCATTACAGGCAGAGAAACAGGAAAAGGAGCCCCCAGCAAAATTATGGAGGTAGCCAGATCCAAGTTTTATTTGGCAAAGGAGACATAGATAAATACATCTATCCCAGGAGTAGGGACAGCGTGAGGGAGGCTGTAAATATGGACAGGGAGCTGACTGGAAGGGCCTCCAGTGCCAAGCTAAAGAGTCACTTAAATACTAAAGTAAAATGTCAGTGTATTTGGTATTTATTTCACATAATGTATTTTAAGTACTTGAGATCAGTAAAACAAAGTATTTAATACATTACAAATACAAAAATTGATACTCGTAAGTAAAATGTAAATATACTGAATATATATTAAATATGCTCTAATATAAAGATAAAATGTTGCTTAAGCACTACATAAAGTTTAATTGAGAGTTAAAAATGAATTGAAATCGACAACAACAAAATGAAAAAAAATTATGATCTTTTTAAAAAAGTGATCTTAGGGGCACCTGGGTGGCGCAGTCGGTTAAGTGTCCGACTTCAGCCAGGTCACGATCTCGCGGTCCGTGAGTTCGAGCCCCGCATCGGGCTCTGGGCTGATGGCTCAGAGCCTGGAGCCTGTTTCCGATTCTGTGTCTCCCTCTCTCTCTGCCCCTCCCCTGTTCGTGCTCTGTCTCTTTCTGTCCCAAAAATAAATAAAACGTTGAAAAAAAAATTAAAAAAATAAAAATAAAAAAAATAAAAATAAAAAAGTGATCTTGGTCTTTCAATGATGTCATCATTGAGTTATGAAAAACTTTCCAGTTGCTGAAAGTTTCTTTCTGAATCTACACTGGTTAAGGGAATAATAAGGAGATAATTGTAAGCTGTTCTCAAATATTTTTCTCTAGCCTATGATCTTCAAACAATCCTATCTCTTGGGAGATAACTTTGAGGAAATTTGGAGGGGGGCAATGTTTTGTTTCTCTGCAGAAACAACAATTTTTTTATTAAAAATTTTTTTAATGTTTATTTATTTTTGAGAGAGAAAGAGAGAGACAGAGAGACAGAGCATGAGCATGGGAGGGGCAGAGAGAGAGAGACACAGAATCTGAAGCAGGCTCCAGGCTCTGTCAGCACAGAGCCTGATGTGGGGCTTGAACCCTCGAACCCTGAGATCATGATCTGAGCCAAAGTCGGGCACTCAACCAACTGAGCCACCCGGGCACCCCTAACAATTTTTTTATTGGTTACAAGCTACAAGCCATATATATATATATATATATATATATATATATATATATATATATATATGTGTATATATGCGTGTGTGTGTGTATCTTCCAAAAAAGTATTTCTCATTTGTTTTCATCTTCCTATTTTATCTTACCTAAGTAGAGATGTTAATGCAGATACCATATTAATGCCAATAGTGTCTGTTCATATTCCATTTGCTGGAAAGTCTTTGTAATAGATAAGAATCATTTCTGCATTAGAAGCTTTCCTTTGGTGGTTGCTATTTTCTTCTTTTGCTTGAAGTTTATGGAAGTATAGAAGACAGCTTTCTCAACAAGCTCACCTATAGTCAAAGTCTTTAAAAATATTTTTTTTTACATTTATTTGTTTTTGAGAAACAGAATGAGACAAAGCGTGAGCAGGGGAGGGGCAGAGAGAGATGGAGACACAGAATCTGAAGCAGGCTCCAGGCTCTGAGCAAGCGGTCAGCACCGAGCCTGATGCGGGGCTCGAACCCACAAACTATGAGATCATGACCTGAGCCAAAGTCGGACGCTCAACCGACTGAGCCACCCAGGTGCCCCATCTATATAGTCCAAGTCTTAATGAAGCATGTCTGTGGTATGTCAAGACATAAATAATTGAGATTTTTTTTTAAACTCCTAAATTAACAGTATGACACCAATAGAAATACCAGTATTCCGGGTATAAAGCAGCACGGAATACCAGACTGGTGGGCCACTGAACACTGATACCAAGAATCATCCTGTGGGCAAAGGGGAGCCAATACAAGTGTTTACACAAGGAAATGACGGAGGTACAGAGGCAGAGGTAGACATACCTAATTGGAGTTCTAAGAGCTGCAGGAGAGGATTAAGCCCACGTCCCTCTGCTGAAAGGTGAGCAACTTCGCCGTGAGCCCGACAAGGCGCACAGGGGGTTGATTAATAACAGGACGAAAGACGGGAGAAAGGTGTGGAAGACATCTGCTGTGTCCCCTCACCATCCATTGTCCCTTTGCTGCTGAGAACAGTTCTCTGAGTCTCCTTTGAAGAGCTGCTTTCACCCCTCTGCTCGTTTGCTTTGGGTGGGTTTCACTTACTTCCCCATCAACTCCAGGGATGGTCAGAAATGATTTGTTCAGAAATTAAGCATGTGTCCCGAATCTGGCAAGTGATTCTGAGGCCCAGGATCTCTGTTTGCATGAAGGGAAAAAAAGCTCATTGTTTCCAGCTAAGCTGAATGGGGAAGAGCGACGGCCACGGTGCAAACCAGGGGCAGCCTAGCAGTCGCCAGACAGTTTGAAGTTACACAGTTTGAGGCTAAAAGCAACAGAGAGAGAGAAAGGAAGCTGGAGGCCGCAAAAGAAGCCAGAAACCATCTGTATGTCCTCTTTGGAAAAACATCCATTCAGGGCTTCTGCCCATTTCTTTTCATTAGAAACCAATGTTATCAGTGCTTCTAGCCAGCTAAGCCTGAGGCAGTTCTGAAGTTTTCCATTAACGTGGGCTAATCAACTCCTCTCTTTTCTTTCCTCCTGTTAACCCAGCTTGAATCAAGTTTTCTGCCACTTGTGACCCAACAAGTGCTAAATGATATTCAAGAAAATAATCGAGGAAGCCATCAATCACTGAGGTGATAACAGGAAGAGAGAGACTTCCTGGTGAGAAGTTCTGAAGGAAAACCAACGTTTTAATCTCACATGTTGGAGGGATACCACACACGCGATATAGCACACAAATTACTAACCCCTTCCCCAGCATAAGTTTAGCAGTATCTATCTGGGGCTCATATTATAGGTCCAGATGTTACACGGGCAGGGGCTCTAATTCAAACTACCCAGCAATCCAATTAGAATTATGTACTTATGTTATATCTTTATAATTAATATGATAATACATAAGTAACATTATTATTTTTATTCTTATTACTATTGATGGGTTTTCTCTTTTCCAAACTTTTTGGGGAAAAGAGAAAACCCATCACTGGGGGAAATAATTTGTTGGAGGTGAAACTATCAGCCTTACCTGCCTCAATGTGTGTCTTTACCTCCTTCTTCCCTATCTTGCTGAAGAGGTGACCCTTAATGAAAGACATAACCCTCCTGTGGATGGCTGATCTTAATTGGAGAGGTGGGACTTCTCCTGTCCAAGGTGGATCCTTCCTCCTTTCTTTATCATACCTTCTCCCACCTCCTTAAGGGCTTTGTCCTATCAATGATTCCTTTTTGTCTTGCTTCCTCTCTACTGGCAATTTTCTCCCATTTTTATAAAAAATCCCCCTGTACTAAAATAACTATCAGTAGTGCTGAAAGTGTGATCTGAAGAGCTCCTATATCAGAATCACCTGGGGGTACTTGTCTAAAACTAAAATTACTAAAATTGCAGAGTCCTGGACCCCACCCTGATCTGTAAGACTCAATGGTGCCCTGGAACCTGCACTTGGACAAACCCTCCAGGTGATTCCAATGCACCAGGCAATGGTGCACTACCCTCACTTGTGTGTACTGTGAATATTTCACTTTCCCATGATCCTCAAATCTTCAAAAGCATCAAGCCTGGCTCCCTTCCCATACACATACTGATTTTGCAGAAAAAAGAAACCATTAAAGGAAAAAAAAAAAAACTCTAAAATCCCCATTATAAAAATGTAACTCCATTCATGGGGTGCCTGAGTGGTTCAGTCAGTTAAGCGTCTGACTTTGGCTCAGGTCATGATCTCATGGTTCGTGAGTTCCAGCCCCGTGTTGGGCTCTGTGCTGACAGCGCGGAGCCTAGAGCTACGAGCTCTGTGTCTCTCTCTCTCTCTCTGTTTGCCCCTCCCCTGCTCAGGCTCTGTCTCTCTTTCTCTCTCAAAAATAAATAAACATTAAAAAAAAAAGAAAAAAAAAGAAACGTAACTCCATTCACACACACCTACCCTTTCTACTTTTCCTCCTGTCAACATGGAAAATATGTACTTTCTCCTTCTGAGGCTAATTATGACATCCGAGTTCATTTGTCCCCTTTTCCTACCCTCCTGAGCGCTCCACTCGATCTTCTATCCTGTCTCATATTTTTAACCTCTCCGTATCCACAGCCTTCTTTTTATCAACATTTAAACATATGTACAATTGACCCTCAGACAACACGGGGTTAGAAGTGCTGACCTCTCCCTCCCGGCGCCCGGAGTCAAAAGTCCACCTATAACTTTTGGCTCCCCAAACACTTAACCACTAACAGCCTACTGTCGACCAGGAGTGTTACTGGTAACACAAGCAGTCAGTTAACATGCAGTTTGTACGTTATGTGTATTAGGTACCGTAGGCTTACAATCAAGCAAACTAGTAAAAAGAAAATGTTATTAAGAAAAACATATAGGAGAGGGGCGCCTGGGTGGCTCAGTTGGTTAAGCAGGCGACTTCAGCTCAGGTCATGATCTCACAGTTCGTGAGTTGGAGCCCCATATGGGGCTCTCTGCTGTAAGCTCTGAGCCCACTTGGGATCCTTTGTCTCCCTCTCTCTCTGCCCCTCCCCCACATGCATGCACTTTTGTCTCTCTCCAAATAAATAAATAAACATTAAAAAAATCATAAGGGAGAGAAAACACACTTACAGTATGTACTGTAATTACTGAAAAAACATCCATGTGTAAGCGTACACGCCCTGCTCACACCTGTGTTGTTCAAGGGTCAACTGTGCAAACATCTCCCATCTTCAAGACGATTCTCCCTTAACTTCATGAACCAAACACCTCCAGCGACTGTACTCATTCACCTCCTCTTGTCGGCTAAACTTCTTCAAGATGTCTACACTTACTGCCCACTTGCTGCCCACTTCTGTTTAATTCCCACCCTGCTATTTTCCTGCAACTTCTCTCACTAAAATGACCCCAAATTCCTTTGTCGTTAAATCCAGTGGACACTCAGTCTGCACGTTATCGGACCTTTCAGTTCTATTTGACACTGTCGTCCATTCCCTTCTTGGAACCTTGGCTTCCTTATCTCTGTGCTGCTCCTTCCCACTTTCCTTCTCAGGCTTCTCTCCCTCTGCCCTTCCCTTAAACGGCCGGCTCCTAGAGTCCTGTCCTAGCCCCCTTTTTTTTGCTTGCCTCACTCTATCCACTCGCCCCATGAATCTTACCCAAGCCTATTGTTTCAGCTAATAACTAGGTGCAGAAGAACCTCATGTATACATTCCCATCTGAGCTCCAGACGCACACAACCAATTATCTAGAAGGCATTTCTACTTAGATGCCTCACGGGTACCTCACATCAGATATATTCAAAATTACCTTGGCAACTTCCGCTCAACCCCCTTCCAGGTAAAAAGGCATTCTCGTGGAGCTGCCCAAGTCAGGAATTTACCAGTGATCCTTGACTCCTTCCTCCCTCTCTCTCCCGTTAACTCCCTCCTAAATGTTTCACACTCGGAACAGCCTTTCCCCAATCTTGCTCCCTTCCCATCCAGGGTGATACCCTGGAAGAAAAGGCCACAGTTATACTGACCAAATATTTGCTGTAGTTAAGTTTAGAAGTAGGCTCCAAGTTTCCTGTCAACCCAGTAAAAATGAAGGAAAAGTAATCTTCATAGTTTGTAATCCTCGTTCTAAGGCTAACACGTTACTCTAAAAGAAATTTCTCAGGAGGAGATTTATATAGGGAGCAAAATGCGATGAAATGGACAATGTTCTCAACAGCATCCCTGTGATAGATCCTATAATTTCACTCGGCAAGTATTTTTGGAGTACTTACTATGAACCAGACTCTGTGCTCACCGTTGCACATAAAACAAGTGAATGTGGTTATTTCTTATCTAATCTCATGATGAAAACCAATTTGGGCATCATGTTAAATGCCACTGTCTGCACACAATTTGGTGGGTTTCCCAAGCCATCCCTGCCTGATGGTAAAACTGGGGTCACAACAACAGCAGTTCAGTTCGTCCACCTCCTCCCCTCTCCCCCCGGGGCCATCCCCAGACCCTAGGGCATGACTTCACGATGTCTAGCCTTTCCTTTAAACCGCAGCTCACTTAAAAAAAAAAAAAATTATAAACAAACAAACAAATGGCACTTACCAGCAGTACCAGCACCACCATGCATCACGTACTCAATATTTATAGGACTCCCCAAGAGTTGTCGCATATGTGCTGACAAACAGTGCTCTCAGCCACCACACAGAATCTGTCATTTTCCAACCTAACCTGCTCTGGCTTCCTGCGGAGATCCACTGCTAAGATATCCCCAGTGCAGTCACCCCAACCACACGTGTGTCCCGGCCAATGTGTGTGTCCCGCTGCTCTTGCTTATATAGGTCGAAGGTGCTGCTCCTGATGCTTGACAAACTTGTGCTGAGGCTGCCAGAGTGGAGGGTGTGGGCTAGGGTGGCCTGTCCATTGTGGCCGAAGGTACTGGTTCCCAGATGCCAACGTTACATCATCTTAAAGCTTACCCTGATGTACTGAAGCTGCCGAAGCTGTTCAAATTATCAGGGTCCTTCCGCACAAGAGTTGTACCATGTTTTGCCATGCTGTGGAGAACAGATATCTCTAACTACAGGGATTATAGTTTCCAAAGCAGTGTTGTCTGGCACTCCCGGGCCTATAGAAAAAACAGCTTTCAGTTTGTACTCACATCAGGATGCACAATAAGACTTTGAAGAGAGTCCAACCAGGCAGGGGTGAGGCCAGGGGGAAAACTGTGACAATGAGCCCGTTCCAAAATCACCCTTCCCCCATAGTAGCGTATTCATAACCTTGCAGCTTGCTCAACAAGCTTAGATCCAGGTCAGAAGTCATACTCCGTAAGTATGTTGTCTTCAGATTTGGCCCAGTTTGATCCAGGACTAAAAATCAGAAGGATTTAGGAACTGGTTAGATGGCCTATATTCAGAGTCTTCTCACACAGGTCTCTCCTCTCAACTTGACCTTTGCCTTCAGACACAGCTGGTTCCATTATGTTCTGTTGTCAAGATTTAGAACCCAGGCTTGAGGCAGTCCCATATGCAAGAGAAACCAGACCAACAGGTGCTTACAGGTCACACTGTCCTTTGTAAATTAAGGTGTTTAGTCACTGGGACACTCACAGGCAGGCCCTGGATTTTTCCACAAGAAATATGGATATAAGTGAGCTTAAAGTTCTACGTGTATGCGACAACTTGGGCCTCTTTGAATTCAGAAGGGGCCGTTTAATCTTTAATCTTGGTAAGTGAAGATTAAATATAAAACGCCTAGTGCCATCCTTCGCAAGAGGTGATCACTCAGTAAATTGGTGTCTGGACTCTTAGCCTCACAGACCCCAGCTTCCAGGACGGAAGGGTCCTACACGCCTTAGACACAAAATTACTCCCCTCTATCACCCAGTTCTACCCCAGTCTTCTCTTTTCCTACCTTATCGGCCAGGCAAAGTCGCGGATTCATTCCTACCAACTACATTGACCACCCAGTCCCGGAGACTTGGACCCTCAGCTGCTGGGGAGCGAGATGCAAAGTCTGGGGCAAGAAATTACCTCCCAGCAATGAGCCCGCCGCGCGCAGCCTTGTGGGAGTTGTAGTTCTCACAACCCAGAGCCTCCAAAGAGGCGTCACCGCGGGACTCGTTTTCCCGTGCTCCTCGGCGCGGATCCACTTGGGACTGGTCCCTGAGTTGTTGCAGTGGTAGTGTGCGAGCTTGCTGACCGAAAAGTGGAATCCGGTCACCTGTGTTCGTGGAGTCTCAGCCGCCGACGATCTCAGGGCTGGTTCCCGTCCCTTCGGAGCCCCGGAGGCCAAACTGGGATTACAATTTTAAGGTTTCCTAGAGGGCGAAAGATAAGGAGCCGACCTTCCCCCCCCCCCCCCCCCGGTGTCTGCTGCGGGAGTGGCCAACCCCTACCCGAGTTAAAACTCCCGGGGAGTCTTCGCTGTTCCCACCTCCGCTTCTCCCGCCACGCTCCCACTTGGGGTTCCCCCCACCAGGGCCGCGAGTCGCCGCGGTCGCCGCAGCTTGGCTGGGGGCTGGATGTGCGCCCCCGCGGATTCCCGGGAATCTGGAAGCGGCCGCTGAGCCGCGGCGCGGGCGGAAAGTTCGTATCCGCCCCGTGCAGCCTCACCCCGCAGGGGCGTCCACCATGATCACCCGTGTCTTCAGCGTGCGCGTGTGGGCCCCGGTGGGCGTCTTGACTTCGCTGGCGTATTGCGTCCACCAGCGGCGGGTGGCCCGGGCCGAGACCCCGGGGGCGCCTAGCCAGCGTCCTGTCGACCGGAGTCTGCTGGAGTTGAAAATGGTGCAGGTCGTGTTCCGACACGGGGCGCGGAGTCCTCTCAAGCCGCTCCCGCGGGAGCAGGTGAGAGGTCGGCCGGGGCCGGTACTGGTGGGGCAAGGACCGGGGCGGTCGACCGCAGGCGGACCGGGCGCCTGGCCCCGAAACACACACCTTGGGAGTTTTACCCTCATCGAGCGGGATTCCGGCTGGATCCAGACCAGATGAAAACTGCAGTACCTTGAGCAGAGGGGCTGGCCTGGCACTGCTAGCCGCCCATCCTCCTCGTACCCTCCGGATGTTGGGCACCCCGGATGTTGGGCACCCCGGGGACTTCTAGTTGTAACCCCTGATTGATGGCAGTGGTGTAGCACAGTTGGTAGCACTGCGCTGCTTGGAGGGCTTAGAAATCTCCTAGGGATCTTGTTCAAATGAAGATTCGAATCCAGCAGGTGTGTGGGGTAGAGCCTGAGATGCTGCATTTCTAACAGGTACTTGGGTCAACTTGAGAATGAAAGTGTAGTGCATTTCTGTGTGACTGTTTGAAGGTTGTCAAGAGTTGCAGGAACCCCCATAACTGGGATTACAGCGGGTAGCAGAGGTCAACATCTTTGGAAACAGGTATCACAGCGGCTTTCAGTTTGCTGGAGATCATTTGAGATCCTTGAAGGCTTTTTTTTTTTTTTTTTTTTAAATAAGTGCTGTATCTTGGGTCTTATTTTCTATTTTGGGTTTCTAAAACTATCGTGGAAGGGATTTGAGGTAGGAAAACATTTTTAATTGGCTAGTCCTGTGTTTATAATGTCTTAAAATCTGCCAGGTTTGGCCAGGGTAATTATGACTAAAGCACAAATAGTTTCTATTTATTTATTTATTTATTTTTAAATGTTTGTTTATTTATTTTGAGAGAGAGAGAGAGAGAGAGAGAGAGAGAGTAAGCAGGAGAGGGAGAAAGGGAGAGAGCATCCCAAGCAGGCTCTGCACTGTCAGCCGCAGAGCCCCACAGGAGGCTGCAACTCACAAATTGGGAGACCATGACCTGAGCCAATATCAAGAGCCTGAGCTCAATTGACTGACCCACCCAGGAGCCTCTAGGTGTTTTTTGTTTTTGTTTCTTTTTTTTGTTTGTTTGCTTTTTAATGATTAACCTTCCTGGATTTGATTTTTGGAGAGAGGCAGTTGAGGTCTCTGGCCTTTGGTGCAAGCAGGCCTGTAATTGAAGAACTGGCTTCCCAGCGAAGATAAAGAGGCAGCCTGAAATCCTCAGGCCCCCCAGCTGTCACACTTACCTGTGGAGTGCTTTTGCATTAATTGGTCCTCCAGGCTGATGTTGGAGCAAGTTCAATAGATGTCTAAACCTCATATTTGGCATTCTCTTCATGATCATCGTTGCTTTCCAGAAACCCTTAGGGTTGTGTCCTCACAGTGTCCAACTAAAAATCTGGTTTTTAAAGCTGGCCACACATGAACTCCAACCTTTAAAGCACCTCCCACATGAATAAACAAATTTTGGCAGGCACTTAATTCTGCTACCAGATTTCTAGTTAGCCTTTCTGAATGGCTGTACCACTTTCCATCTGGTATTGGAATTTCTTTTTTCTCATCTTCCCTCCTCCCCCGCCCACCCCCACCCCCACCGTTCCTTCCTTTCTTTTTGATGCTTTTTCAGTCCCTTACTCTCCCTTTTTTTATTTTTACTAAATCTTCCTTGTGACTTTTGCACATCGCCCATCTCATGTGCACTCCCCCCTTCTTCGTTTATTCTTGTTACAGAAAGGCTGGAAAGTAACATAGGGATAGAAGACTCATCACGTTAAAGACAAAGCTATCAGTGGTAGCAGAGAATTAAAGTCTGAGTGTCCAGGCTTGGGCCTAATATATACCGGATATATACTCCCTTAAGGCCTGAGAAAGATTTAGATTCTTTTAGGACTTCTTCCTGAGCTAGCGGGGGTGTGATGGCTACCTTCTGCCATTCTGTTGGAAGGCGCAGTTTGTAGCTCAGGTAGAATGCCAGCTTCATTCTCTTCGTCTGTGTAGCCACAAAGTAAGAAGCATCTGAGTCCATGGCCTCCCTTTGCAGTTAGGGAAGGCACGTCACCTCCTGCCTGCTCACATTCTCTAGACATCAGGCCAATGCATTAAACATCTTCGATTAGCACAAATGCCAGGGGTGGGACCAAACCTCTTTCCATTTAGGCTGTGAGCCTGTGTCTTTGGCTCCCTGTAACTTGTTTCTGGATGATTTCTCTCAGGTTTTCTTTTCAAGGTCCAGTTTGATAACGGTTGTTATTGGGATTTTCTAATCTTCCTGGTTCTGTTACTAACTGTAGTCAGAAGGGACCACCTGGTAGCAATTCTAAAACGAAAATTGCCTTTGGTAGATGTTTCCAGGCTTGTGACTGGTTAATGGATGAATACAAGTGACAAGTCACTTCATTCAGTTATCTCAGAAATCTTCAGAGAGCAGCATTGTTTAAAACGAGGTGTGTTATTGAGTTGTTTTCATTTGGCTTGAATGGCTGTTGACTTAATTTGTCTTCCTTTAGCTGTGCTTGGGAATATAAGCTCTGGAACTTGGTTGGCTATTTTTTTCTGATCATGAGATTCGACTCAAGTACATATTCACAAGATAAGTGTGGCCCTGCTTTCAGATTTCCCTTAGTTCACCTCTAGGCAAGATGGCCTCCAACTCAGGCAGGTTCCTCCAGTTTTTATAAAGTAAAGTCTAGCTTATCTCAGTTCCACTGTTGATTAAGGCATTTGGGTTCCTATTTATTTGGTAATGTAGGCCAGCTGGAAGGCGTACTGTTAGTCTAATTGTTACTCAGTACTTACCCAGAGCTCAGCTAAGAGAAGCACTCACTATTCAGGAAGCGTGGCATGAAGGATGTGCCCATAGCCCCATTCATTCCTCTGGAGCAGTGTTCATGACTGCTTGTTCTTGGAAAGACTTTGGACTCCGATGGGGAGCTTTCAAAAATATTGATGCCTGGGTGTCCCTTCTGGAGATTCTGATTTAACTGGCCCAGAGCATCCAGACATGGCAACATTTTCTCTGGTGGAGCTTTAGAATTATCTGGACTGGATAGCATTAACAAAGTTGAGGCCCCATCCCAGGAGATCCAGATGTGATGAGCTCAGGATGGGGCTGTTTTGTTTTGTTTTGTTTTGTTTGTGATGCCAGTGTGCAGCCAAGGTTTCAAACCACCGCTTTATTCTAAAATCCACACCTGGAAGGGTTTTGTTTACTTTTATGTAGATTTTGTCTTTTACCTCTGGAATGTAGCATATCAATCCTGGTATAGTACTGTCTTCACAGAAATGTGCTTTGGTGAGATGCCATCATTCTGTGTTGAGAAAACTATGAGAAACAATCCCACAGAACTCGTTGCTGTGACTAGTGAAAAGATGTTCATTATATTACTCTATCCTCTTTATGAGGACCCTTGGGAGGAATTTGTCTGTTCGCGTTAGAAGTGGTGTGCTTCTCCTGAACAGTTGGCTTGCTTTTATCTTTAAGCTTGTCTAGCTGATCGAGTTTCTCCCTTCATAAAAGCCAGAAAGCTTAGCGCTGAATCTTTGGCCCACCTACAGTGAAATCCGTGGGTCTTTAGAGTGTACCTTTTTGAGAAACTTTATTTCCGTATCCAGTTTTTGTCCCCATACTTGTTTGCTTTTGTCTTTCTTGCCTACTTTGAATGGGTTGTCTTACTCTGTTTTAGGTCTTGTTATCCTCTCCTTTAAGTTCTTAAAAATGGGGCATAAATAAGTAAGATTTTAAAGTTAGTCTTTGCCATGAACTCGGAAGCTGAAGAGCAGGAACAAGAATGAGAGTGTGTGTGGTGGGGGGGGGGGGGGCCGCCGCGGTTAGACGCCATGTACGGAACTAGTGTATCGTGTAGTCTTAAAAATTTGAAAACGTGCGTTGTAGATTTGGCATGAACTGGACTGCCAGGAGTCATCTCTTGGGAAACACCAAAGATCCTCTGTTGGTGAATGTTGCTAATAAGAGGAGATTTCTTAAGTGAGGCTGAATAGACCCTGTGGACTTGGTATCGGAGCCTGTGCTAGACAATGGCCTTACCAGGATGGATAATTCAGCCTCGGCTGTAAAAGAATTTTAAGATGTGCTAAAGGAGAAAGAAAAGAGATTCCTATGCTGGGAGCCCTGGGAACGCAAAGGAGGTACCTCAGACTTAAAACCGAACTCAGTTTGTCTGTTCTTCTGCGTTGGCCTTAGTTTTAGTCGAGGAGGACCTCTATTACCCTTGTCGCCTTAGGAACCCAGGCTCAAAACCAACGCAATTTCTTTCTTCAACCTTCCTTATTTACCTACCAACATAGCCCCCACATAAAGCTTTTATCCACTCACTTGCCAGGTTTGACTCGAGTCTCTAGCATCCACCCCTTCTATTCCTACTGCCTTAGATGGGGCCTTAGGCCCTCCTCTAGTTGGCTTCTGCATCTAGACTTCCCATTCTAGTTATGATCTATGCTGCTGGTTGTCAAGCTATTCCCTGGAGCCTGTGGCGTCAGAGGGTCTGAGGGGCTAGGGCTCTGTGTTCCCACTCCTGCTTCAACTAGAGGAACTCCAGTTTTTGCCTTTGTATGTGGAAATCTAAAGTTAAACTCTACTTGGTATTTGCTAATTAAAAATTTTGTGGGGCGCATGGGTGGCCCAGTGAGCTGACCATCTGACTCTTGATTTCGACTCAGGTCATGATGTCGCATTTCAGGAGTTTGAGTTCTGCATCGGGCCCTGCACAGACAGCGTGGAGCCTGCTTGGGATTCTCTGTCCATCTCTCTCTCTCTCTCTCTCTCTCTCTCTCTCTCTCTGCCCTTCCCTCACTCTCTCTTTCTCTTTCTGTCTCAAAATAAATAAATAAACTTAACAACAACAAACTGGGCTGTTATTTAAAAAAAAAAAAAAGTTTCAAAACTCGTCCCAGGTTGAAGCAAATCAAACCACTTCTTTCCTACATGGCATTCTTGGCCATCTCTGCTTCGCTCAAGCTTCTTCCTATTCTTGGAATTCTGAATACCAGTCTCTCCTTACCCACCTTTTACTCTCAAGTCCAGGTCTTTGCTTTTCCAAATCGTCTTCACTTCAAAGGCCATCCCTTCATGAAACTTTTCTTGAATCCCCAGCCAGAAGAGGTCTGTCTCTCCTTTGAACTACTGTGACCCTCATGTGGTTTCTTGTGGCACACAGTTTCTGTTTTTGGTGCTGCCGTCAGCACCATCTAGCTTGCGATCTCTGCTAACCCGAAAACCTAGAAAAGGCAGGATCATGCTATCTCAGTCTTGGTTTCTTCCACAAGGTATGGCAGATCATCTGTGTACGGGCCCTTTGCTGGGCTTCCAAAATGCAAGGGTAAATCGACGACCCAATCTCTCTTCTCCGAGCAGGACTGCTGAGCAGGACAGACTAGTAAGGGAGCTCTTCTAATACGGTTTGGTAAAGGCCACCAAAAAGAGCCACCGAGGCTACTTTGAGACCATGGGGCCATTGTCACAGCTCCTGGGAATGTTTAAGCTGTCTTGCGGAATAAGCAGAAATCTTTTCAGATGAAAGGGAAAAGAAAATTCCAGGTAGAAGGAACATGAGGTTGAAAAGCTAGGAAGTTCGAGGACGGTGCTGTAGAAAACAACGTTGTGTGGCTAGAGAGTAAGTGTGGAGGGCAGGGAAGAAATGGTGAAGAGAGAGAAGGAGAGGCGGGGGCCATCATGCAGCTGTGAGCCCCGGAAGGGTTTTATGCAGGCAAGTTACAGGATCAAAACTTTGGAAGGAGGAGCCATAGTTACAGGACAGTAAGAAGAAGGTCTGTGCTCTGAACACCCAGTCTTCTGATGTCAGTTGCTGCAGCTCCAGTGGGGGAAGAGGCCCAGGTCTGGAGGACTGGCTGCAGGTGGGACTAAGACAATGTCCTTTGAAAGATGGAGGGTTTCCTTTGTGTGAATGGAACCTGGGGTTCCCCCCCCCCCCCAGTGGTGCTCCCCTGGGCTATTTCTGGGAGGGGCCAAGATAGATACAGTGCTACAAGACATAGTAAGTTTTCAAATGTTAGTTTTAAAAGGAATAGGAAATCGCATAGTGGGAAATTGAGTTAAATGATCTTGTGATTTTAAGTGCTACAGGTCTCCTGCTCTCTCTTCACCATTTCTTCCCAGCCCTCCACACTTACGCTCTAGCCACACAACGTTGTTTTCTACAACACCGTTCCTCGTACTTTTAAGAAGACAAGCACTAAAAGCTAGAGTAGTCACTGAAGGGAAGTAAGACTTGAGCTATCATTGGACCTTGAAGAGAAGCTGGATGGGCAGGAGTCCCTCCGAGCACAGGAAGCAAGTTGAAAGAAGATGCAGAGGAAGCAGTGGGCATGGTCTGATCTGGGGACGGGAGGAGAGAGGCACAGTGACACTATAGCAGGGGACAGGGGCTCGGCCGAGGTGTAGGAGTCCTGGAATGCCAGGTGCCTATCTCTTGAAACATTAGGAAACAACTATTGACATGATGAAAGTGGCTTAGCAAGATTAATGG
The DNA here is from genome assembly GCF_014898765.1 of Herpailurus yagouaroundi. Taxonomy (NCBI): domain Eukaryota; kingdom Metazoa; phylum Chordata; class Mammalia; order Carnivora; family Felidae; genus Herpailurus; species Herpailurus yagouaroundi. The sequence continues at coordinate 646,992 of NW_024412539.1, forward strand.
GGGGCAGGGAATTGTATCTATGTATGGATTGTGGGGGTGGAGGGAAGGGAGCCAGTCACACGCTTTTGCCTGAGGTAGTAAGGTTTTACACTCTTACCAGATAAAAGGAGGACCTTCGGGAATGACTTTTTTCCTAGCCAGTGATCCATAGAGTTTAGTGCGGCTGGTGGAGTAGTGGGGGAGAGTCAGAGGTTTGAGTTTTGGGGCCTAGGAGACCTGTGGCATCATTGCGAGCAACGTAATGTGTTCGGGAGAGGAGCTGGCATATGGGAAGAAGAAAAGATTTTCGTTTTTAAAATTGGAGTCATCACATCTGACTCAGCGAGTGTAAGAGTTTCATGGGCAGTTGGAGCTCTGAGACCTGTGGCTACTGGGGATGTTTTGAAACCATGACAGTAGAGCGGAGCAGGAGCCAGACTGTAAGGAGAAAAGGAAGATGGTGAAGAGGTGAAGAAGGGGCAGCCCCTTGTTTGAGAAACTCGATGAAAGGAAGGCAAAGGGACACTAGGTATCCTTAAGGATACCATAATTAGGACATCATGTATCCTTAAGGGCAGGGGAGGCATAGAAACCTGGAGGTTGACTCCTGGAAAAATCTTACGAGTGTCTGCTCACTGAGGTCATATTATTTTCATTCATTCATTTGTTCATTCATTCATTCACCAAGTATTTGCATGCCAGGCCTTCTGGTGACTTCTCCCCTTTACTGCAGTCTGGGCTTAGTGCCAGAGCAGCGTCTTAATAGCCAGTGCTAGTGGAGCAGTAACAGGGCTTGGGCTGAGGGTACCCGGAATAATAAATTACTGTCTTTCCTTCCTTTAATTGGAGCTGGAGTTAAAGCTTCTTTCTTTCCTTCCCATGGGAAGGTTGTGAGTTTAGTGTCTGTGATCCCAGCTATGTCTTTCAGGTGCTGCTGGATGTTAATGCTGTAAGTTTCAAGAACCTCCTAAACAATGTGTTGTGTTTTTTTGTGGTCATAACAGGCAGAGTGGAATCTCCAGCTATTAGAGGTCCCACCCCAAACTCAGTTTGATTACACTGTCACCAATCTAGCTGGTGGCCTGAAACCACATTCTCCTTTCGACTCTCAGTACCGTAAGACCGTACTCAAGGTGAGCATTGCCTCCCTGCCCTGGGAAGCCCCCTGTAAAGTTTCCATGGTTTTCTCTGGGCTGAGTTTAGCAGACGGGGAGGTATTTTCATGCTTCTCTTTCTGCCCCGCACCAGGGAGGCATGTTTGCTGGACAGCTGACTAATGTGGGCATGCAGCAGATGTTTGCCCTAGGACAGAGGCTGAGGAAGAGCTATGTGGAGGACATCCCCTTTCTTTCACCAACCTTCAATCCACTGGAGGTCTTGTGAGTCACTCGTAAAAGGGACGTGGCTTCCATTTTAAGATCTTACACATGAGGAAACCTGTACTGACCCCCCAGGATGGTGCCCATTCTCACCCAAGGTAGTTTGGGGCAGTTCCCCTTATATAACAGCATCCTGTGAACATGTGGTCAGTGGAGATCACGTTCATTGGCTTTTGGGTCCCTTGGGGCACCCATCCCGCAGAGAAAGGATTCCTCCCAGTCCCATAGCCCCCCTCATGTGATCTTAAAGCCTCCCAGTTGCTCTGTAGGATGAGACAGTGTATAGAATCAAATCTTCCTTTTTTGAGTGTCTCTACCTTTTTGTTTTTTTCCAGTGTTCGTTCCACTAATATATATCGGAATCTGGAGTCTACCCGATGTTTGCTGGCTGGGCTTTTCCAAAGTCAGAAAGAAGGTTTGAGTTTGGAGTCTAGAAGTCTGCCCTGTCCCTGAGGAGCTTTTTCTTCTTCCTTCCAAAGCCCTCCCGCCTCTCTTTCTTAGTGCGTGTTCCTTCGGTTTCTCTTCTCCTGCACACATGGCTTCCATGGCATGCCTACTCTGGTGGGCCCTCGCTTGTCTGGCCTCCTGCTGGCCTTGCCGGCCTGACCTCCACCTCCACGGTGATGTGTCAGCCACTCTGATGTGCCTCTGGCCCCTGACTTCTCCTCTTAAGCTTCTACACAGGCTGCTTAAGGCATCCCCAGCCAGGTCTTGTGAATAATACTGGGGCTTTTTGCTTAGGTAAGACACCGCTGAAAAGGAGGGAAGACAGGAGGAACACTTAGGCGAGACCCAAGCCTGCTGCCATTGGCTTGGTCTTGGTGTTAACCCACAGCCTGACTCAGATGGTATTAACAGTATTCTGTTCAGCCTTTCCTCACTGAGAAAGTCTATTGAGTTTGGGTTTTAACATGTTCAACCGGTGAGTGATTGCAGCTAGTGGTGCCCAGCCTTTTCACCACCAAGGACCACATGTGTTATTTTCCCTCATGGATCTTATGTATTGAGGGCCTTTGACTGTCAGAGGGACCTTCATTTTGCCATTTATACTTGACTGAAATTTACATGTAATTGCCAGTCTGAGTTTCATATCCTCACGACCTCACCAATATTGAAATACTAAAATGGTGCTATAAAGCAAAGGTTCTTGCTTAGCTTCTTTTGTAGTATCTCAAATAGATATAAAATTGCCATCAGGCTTATTAAAAAACAAACAAACAAACAAACAAACAAACAAACAACAACTATGTAAAAGAATAGAAACCTCCAGGCCAGAAGAGGCCAGCCTTACCCTAGTCGGGGTTGGATACAGCTGCTAATTCCGGCTGAAATTGGCTGCTGAGCACAAGCAGGGTGTGTCTGAGTAACATAGAGCAAACAGAGGGGCTGCCCCTTAGGAGCCCCTGAGCTTTGGAAGAGTCCACAGTGCCTGGCCTTCTGAGAGCTCTTCACTTGCCCAGCTTCTAAGAGGCAAATAAATACCCTTTCCTCTGAAACACCAAAAGTAGGAAAGCTGTTTCTTGAAAGCAGGCTGACCTACAGGCAGGTCTCGGACTGACACTGCCCCATATTCCCAACAGAGAGGGAAGTGGTGTCACCACAAGCCACTGGACCCACACGCCCTGGGACTCGAATTTGACCATGTCCCAAAGCTTTTTTAGTAGCTTTGTATCTACTAACTTGTTTAGTTCTTGTAATAATCCGGGGCCGTAGGCAATAGTATCCCCAATTTACAGATAAGAGAATTCAGGCACAGAGAGGCTAAATGACTTTCCCAGGAACACACAGCTGGTAAATGGTGGAATAGGGATTCAAAGTATGGCAGTCTGGCTTCAGAATCCAATACTCTTCATCTTTACACTCTGCCGCTCAGAGGACACATCTGTCTGGAGAGGGCCTCTGGTCATTTGCCTGACAAAGTGTGTCTGAATTTTGATATTCTAGTAAAGTTACCATATGCTACTAGAATTTTGACTGTCACATTTTTGTTTGGGAATAATAGCTCTTTGGGGCTTAGATTCACCTAATCACCCTGTATTGATCGGAGTGAATTCCGGAGAGCTGCTGACAGCAGCTGTCTCTTTGCCATTTAGAGAAGGTCGGTCTTGAGTTGTGTAGCAAAGGAAGCTGCCACAGGCCCTTGCCATCTCTGGCACAGAGCAAAGCCTTGGAAGGTGTTAGAGCACCTTCTCTGGGTATTGATGGGAGGGGATAAAGGTACTTGTGAGCTCTGAGTAGTAGCGGGCTCCTGCGAGGTATACAGTTGACCTTTGAACATGGGTTTGAACTGCATGGGTCCACTTACACATAAATTGTTTTTTTTTTTTGTAAGTACAGTACAGAACTATAAAAGTATATTTTCTCTTATTCTTAATATTTTCTTTTCTCTAGCTCACTTGGTTGTAAGAATACAGTATGTAATACATATAACATACAAAAGATGGGTTAGTCAACTATTTATGTTATTGGTAAGGCTTCCAGTCAACAGTAGGCTATCAGTAGTTAAGTTTTGGGGGAATCAAAAATTATACATGGATCTTTGACTGCATGGGGGGATTGGTGACCTTAACCTCCGGGTTGTTCAAGGGTCAACTGTATAATAAGAAACATTATTTGTGGTCTAACGTGTGGTTCTTAGCAGTTCATCTGGAAACCTGGCTTTCCTTTTAGGCAAGGCTGTGGGGTCTGACAGGATTTGTGGCCTTGTGGTGGCTTTCCTTAGATTGTCATGCGCTGAGTCACTATATTGGTCTATAGGATTGGACTTTAAGAGGCAAGAAAGTCACCTAGTTCTGATGGAGTCCGGGACAGCTCATTCTTTGTTAGAATGCCCAAGTCTGATCCAGGTCTGTACCTGCTCTAGTCATATGTGGCCCAATAGGAGGGGTTGTGCCAGACAGAACAAGGCTGCTCCTTGCTTTCTCCATTTCTCAGCCCATAGAAGAGCTGCTGTTGGCAAGGCCAGGGCATGTTCAAGGCAGTTACTGTCCTGAAGCAGTGACCTTGATGATCTGTCTCCTAAAGCAGACAAGAGAAGGAGGGGGTGGGGATGCTGGGAGGGACAAGCTGAAGCCTCTTCCTGCCTGTGCTCTCACCTTCCTTCCAGGACCCATCGTCATCCACACTGATGAAGCAAGCTCTGAAGTCTTGTACCCCAACTACCAGAACTGCTGGAGCCTGCAGGAGAGAAC
>NW_024412539.1:651640-717363 GCF_014898765.1 Herpailurus yagouaroundi
CCCCCCCCCCCCCCCCCCCCCCCCCCCCCCCCCCCCCCCGGACAGCCAGCCTCATGGCACTTCTGCTCGCAGGACTCTGCCTAACCTGAGGGCCTGTCCAGGCTTACTGTGTTGGTGGGTGAGTGGTGGGAAGGATTGCTTTGCACTCAGGCCTGCCATCGCTGTCCGGGAAATGAAGGTCTTGCTCACAGCGGCAGGCCTCTAGGGAAGGTATAGCAAGCCTGCGGGAGGCCGCCTGCTGGGCCAGAGAGTTGGTACCAACAGCCCGAGCTGGGTTTGCCTTTACAAACTATTGTCCTCTCGGCCATCGTGGACTCTCCGAGGGGGCCGACGAAACTGTCAGGTTAGGTAGAAGGCAATGAAACAGGTCATAAAACTGCAAATCCACATGGGCAAGCAGAAGACCCAGATTTCCCTACTCTTACCAGCTTGCTGCCCTGTAGAATGGCTCGGTTTGGGCTCAGGGCACTTTTCAGCATTCAGATATTTCTGGGCTGCACAAAGACTATGTAGTATGTGTTCCACAGAAGACAGAGAATATTGTTTTCAAGCAGACTGCAGGGCCATTTGCATGGTTGTATCATTTTGGGTATAATAGAAGAAAATGCTAGAGTGGAATTTGGAAATCCAGGCTATTATTCTAGCTCTGGTACCTGTTAACTTATTTTATAAGTCATTTGAATTCATAGAACCTTAGTTGACTCGTGTAAGATGGGACTAAACCCAGCTAACCCCAAACGTCTTATTATTGAAGATTAAATGAGATCCCAAATGATGAATGAGATACACTTTGTAAACTGTTAATTACTATACAATATAAGGGTTTCCTTTTTATTTTTTGGCAGAGGCCGGAGGCAGGCTGCCTGTTTGCAGCCAGGAATCTCCGAGGATTTGCAAAAGGTGAAGGAAGGGATGGGCATTGCCAGTAATGACGGAGTAGACTTCCTCAGCCTCCTTGACAATGTGGCTGCTGAGCAGGTTGGGTGACTGTCCTTCTCTGGCCCTGGGGGTTGGGGGGCTGGGGATAGGCAGCTGGACCTACTGGCTCCTGAGTTAGACTTGGGCGGAGGGGTGTGGCCTAGAGGTGTGGGTGGAGGGGAGGGGTGTGGGCGGAGGGGTGTGGGGTGGAGGTGAAGGTGGAGGCAGAGGTCTCCCTTTATGGAGGCAGCTGTGGGAGGACGTGCAGGTGGGGTGGATGTGGGAGCGGAGGGATAGGGCCCACGTAGGGAGGACTCCTCACTTGGTTAGGCACATGGTCATTTAATTCTAGATCAGAGTTTCTCGAGGCACATTCCCCAGAATACCTATGATGTGAATGTGTACATCCCGGGCCAGCAGGGGCAGGGTGGGTGATGGGTAGGGGGTAGGGAAGGATTGCTGTCTGACTGTTTTGGAATCTCCGTTATATCACCTTGTGGAGAGTCTCTACACACAGCAGCATATTAAAGAATCTGAGAAGTAAAGAAAGCTGGTCAATCTTTAAATCTATTTTTCCCAAATGTATCGAGCCATAGATTCTTTCTTTATCTAATGGATACTGAAGACCACCCAATGGGAAAGCCTTCTCTAGATTCAAAAGGCAGACACCCAACGGTGCAGTGTAGCCTGGGTCCCCCTTCCTTCTCTTGTCCGGACGACAGTGTGCCCTGAAGGCAGAAATGCCCTGTGCTTATGGGTAATATAGATGTCAGGTTATAAGGTGAGAGTTTATATAAAAGTGTTTACATGGCATACTTTTTAGACATCCATTTTGGGAAAATAAAAGCCATGTGGAAATTTACGAATTCCTTGCTCTGTGTTTTATTTATGTATTTTTATAGTTAAAAAAAAATACAAATGCTTTTCATTTTGGAGTAGATGGGAAACCATCAGAAAGGGAGGAAAAACAGCTTCCTCCCCCCCCCCCCCCACCCCCACCCCGGGCCTCCAGATCTCTAGGAATTGCTTTAGAAGGGCCTTGGGGGTGTAGCTTTGGGGGCTGCTGAGGCCCTCCCGGGTAGAAGACAGGCCCCTGAAGGCTTTGTGGAAGCTGGTCAGTTGCCGAGCTCAGCGAACGAGAAGCATTTCTTTGTGAAACTGTCCCTGTGGCTCTTCCAGGTGCACAGCCTCCCGAGCTGCCCCACACTGAGGAGATTTGCACAGATGATTGAGCAGAGAGCTGTGGACACGGCCTTGTACGTTATGCAGAGGGAAGACAGGTGAGAAGCCTTCAGCCACCGTCACTAAGTCACGCTCGGTCAGGCCTCCCTGTATGTGGGGAAAAGGGTTCACCAGGCCCTGTTCACACCTGCCAGCGCATGTCTCTACATGTGCTGAGGTGGGAATCACCCTGTTCTGCTGGCCTGTTGAGTGGGTTCGGCCCTGCGTCCTTATACTTCTGGAGCTGGGACTGGTGAGCTGGTGCTTCTGTTCACTGTTAGGCAGAACCAGGAGTCACCTCTCGACTGAGTTTCTCTTAATCACTGACTTTTTCCCCATTTACTTTAAGTTTCAAAGGGTTTGGGTGGGGAGAGCTGACGGAAGAATAATGATTGCTGACTTTGTTCATCAGTTTACAACTTACAAGCCATTTTCCTGTTCTCGCTATGAGGTAGGTGTCATTTCCCTGTCAGGGTCCAAGTCCTGGCTTAATAGATGAAGTAGGTGTGAGCCTCACCTAGGCTCGGCTAGCTGCCAGGACTTAGGCCGGCTCTTCTGATTATCAGTCCTGTGTTTTCTGTGTTGCTTATACTTAGGGCTCTGTTTTTAGAAGGCCTGTTTCTTGCCTACCAGAATGGAGAGTTTCTCTCTTAACCAAATTAGAAAATAAAACAAAACAAAACAAAACACCTTTTTCTGGTTGGTTAAGAATACCCAGCTTGCACTCAGAATAGGTAACTTGGTAGAGAAGGAGATGGGAAAGAGAGGATCAGTCCTGGGGAAGATAAGTGTGAGCAAAATCCAGCTAACGTTTCAGGAATTTGCAGGGTCTGTTGCATAAGGGTAAGGACCCCTGGCTGCTTTTGTCCCGCTCAGATTCAGTGTGTCCGCTTGTGTACTTGCTCGGGGCCTCCAGAAGACTCCGGCTGTGCCAGCCAGCTTGCCTCCACTCACTGTGACTTGCCGCCTTCCCTCATCTGTTCCTGAAGTGGCCCCACCAGACCTAACTTATCACTCACTGTCCCCCCGTGCTTCCCCCCCACACACACTTAGTAAATATTTTAGACTTTATGGCCCATGCATTATCTGTTGCAGCCACTCATTTCTGCCCATGTAGCATGAACACAGCCATAGATGATACGCAAACAAGTGGGTATGGCTATATTCCAAGTTAAACTTTATTTATAGAACAGGCAGGTGGAGCGGATTAGGCCAATGGCCGTAGTTTGTTTTCTCCCAGTGTAAAGCATTTTAAATAAGGCTTGACTCTTTGCATTTCGGTTAGCCCTGGTTTCATAAAACTGATGTTTCCTCAAGGACAAATTGGATGGCCTCACAGTGCCAGCCAACTTGGCTTGGCCTGTGTACCTTCTTCTGGAAAGTAGATTGCATATGGTATTGGTTGCCTACTCCCCATCCATTACTTCAACATTCCCGTTTATTTACACATTATACACATTGTAAGGGTGGTCATGTATTTACCCAGTCACCATGAAAGGATTGCTCCAAGCCAGTCATGATGACCTTGTTCCCTTTTGTCCAGATTGGGCTCTGGGAATTTCTGGAAGAGGTTTTGTCCTCTTCGATAAAAAGTGAGAGGCACCACGACCAAGCCTTTGTGCTGCTTCCTGCTTCGTTTACCACTGGGAGACAGGCTTTGAGCCGCAGCAGCCACCCTGTGATCATAAGGCACAAGCCCGAGGGGGAAAGTGGCGTGGCCACCGTGCCAACCCTGCGGGCACCACCGCTGAACTTTGTGTTGTATCAGATACATCTGACACGTCCTTGTGGTCTACACTCCAAAGGAGGAGGACTGGCATCTGGGAAGCCTAGATTGGGATGCTGTTCCTTCCTATCCCTTTTCTAAGGGCCTCCTGGAATTCCTGGAAATCACTATGCCCTGCCCTTCCCAGCTTGTTCTTTTCTCCCTGAGGGCCTGGTTCTTCCTGACTTACCCTGGTTACCACTCCCGTTCCAGTTGTGTTCTTACCAGATCCACATTCTGGCGCTTTTGTTGTTGGAAGTCTCTGTGCACAGAGAACCCTCACGCCAGAGGTGGCTCCACGCGCCCCCCCTCCCACCCCCACCATCCCGCAGGTTACTCTCTCCTCCGCCGTCTTATTGGGCTCATGAGGTCCTGGTGGCAGACCCGCCCGCAGCCCCGTGTGCCGGCTGCTTCAGTGTTGTTTACTTGCCGCAGGGAGAGCCTTCAGATGGCAGTTGGCCCATTCCTCCACATCCTGGAGAGCAACCTGCGGAAAGTCATGGACCCTGCCACCGCACCAGGCAAGACCAGGTACCTGCCACAGCAACTGGCTTTTGTGCGGCCGAGGGCAGGAGAGGCCTCTGGCTGCAAGGGCTGGGGGGCTGGGGGGCTGGGGGGCAGGTTCTAGGGGGGCAAGAACCAGGCTGTCAGTGACAGTAGGCAGTTGTGTAAGAGGCCAGGAGTCCCAAAGACGTTCACAACATTGTTACCATTCTTCCTGCTGCAGCAGTCCTGCCATGGTTTAAAAATTTTATGTTAGTGATTAAGAACCCTAAATTTATTTTTCCTTTTTTTTTTTTTACTACTGGAACATGTGTGAAAGAGTAGCTAATTATGATATGCTGATACAATTGCTGAATAGACTGTTTAGTTCGAACACCTTCACCGAGTGTATAGAAGGGTATGATATCCGCGAGGCATTTTTAAATGTCGGAAGTAGCGCCTAAACCTCTGTCCCCACTTTGTAGTGCCTGGAACCTGGCTGGGGGCACAGATTGGGAATTTGCTGAGCAGAGTGTGATCTACAGGTGAACAGCTTCACCGCTACTGGGGGAGCTTCTAGATTTGGACTGACCTATTGAATCAGGATCTGCATTTTAACAAGATCCCCAGGGGTTTATGCACACACTGCTGTTGAAGCGCTGTTGTAGGCGGCCTTCTTTAGAGAGATTGTACATAGCTAGAAACTCACGAACGTGGGAACAGTAGGGGACAGTGAGGTGACCTAGGAACATTCAGGAACTTTGGGCCAGATTTATAATAGCAGATCATACCAGTGCCCTTCCCTGTCCTTCACAGCACCTGCAGTGACAGTACATTTCTCACTGGCCCTGGCCACCTTGCCCCCCTTGACTTTGTATCTGTAGAATACTACAGGGTCCAGTGTTAGTCTTCTAGTTTAAGAGTCAACACATAGGGGCGCCTGGGTGGCTCAGTCTGTTGAGCATCTGACTCTTGGTTTTGGCTGAGGTAATGATCTCACAGTTCCTGAGTTTGAGCCCCATGACGGGCTCCATGCTGACAGAGCAGAGCCTGTCTAGGATTCTCTCTCCTTCTCTGCCCCTCCCCTGCTCACACACGTGTGCGCGCTCTCTCTCGAAATAAACTAAAAAAAAAAAAAAAAAGTCAACACATGAAATCCTTGATCTTTTTAAAGAGATAGATACAGGGGATGGGCAGATAAAGATAAAAATGGCACCTTTCTTACTGATTAAAGCCCTTTGGAGAATATATTGAAGGCCAAACAGGCTTATTAATATTCCTTTGAAATGAACTTAATGCCCCCGAACTGCAAGCCTCCCCAACAAGGAGGAGCATGCTGTACTACACTCATCACACAGCTGAGAGCAGGAGGGACATTTGCCACAGGCAGGCAGGTCCCAAGGGGAGAAGAGAGGTAGGACCAAGCGACCCATGCTCGGTTTCTACTTCAAAACTCACCAGGGGAGGAGTGAGTGGGTGGGTGGGCAAGCAGGTGGGCAGGAAGGGAAAGGCCAGCTATCCCAGTGGGGATCCCTCCTCATGAAAATATGAGAGTGGCATCAGGGTTCCCCCAGCTTCTACTTCAAAGCAGTTTTCCATCAGGCTCGCTGATAAGTGTCAAAGGAGGCAGACATCATCCTGGTCTTCTGAGTCCTGAGGGAAAGGCCTATAGAGAACTGTTTCCTCCTTGCAGAAAGCTGTACCTCTATGCGGCTCACGATGTGACCCTCATGCCTCTCTTAATCATCCTGGGGATTTTTGACCACAAATGGCCCCCGTTTGCTGTTGATCTAACCATGGAACTCTACCAGCACCAGGAATCTAAGGAGTGGTTTGTGCAGCTCTATTACCGTGGGGAGGTAAGGTGGCGAGGCACCCTTCCTCCAACCCTGCTCACCTGGTTTACCGCCAAGGCTCCCTCCTTGGGCCCAGTGGAGTCTCCTTGGTACAATCAGCTCTCTGGACCCAATAGAGTGACTCACAGCCATGGCCCAGAGACAGGGCAGAACTGGAAATATGGTGGCAGGCTGGGATTTGGGCCTTATCATGAGCCTGCTACAGACTCCTTCTAGGAACAGGACCCCCTCCTCCTGAGTGTCTCTGCCAGGATGTGGCATCCTGACTGGGAGTCTGTGTTGAAAATTAATGCTGGTGTCCTTGGGAGGCAGTGTGCTGTCTGCACTGCGGTGCCTCAGCTGCTGTCCGGGTCAGGCGCTGGAGCACCCCACCCCCGCCCAGGGCAGACTTTCGCCTCCCAGCTCAGGGGTATGATGTGACCGTGTCTCCTCGGTCAATTCAAGAAGCAGTTCTTGAGTGACCATCTCAAGTAGGGCATGGTGCGCCTATTCCGGAAGCTGACCAGCCGGGCCTTCCTGGCTGTTACGTGTGTGCATGCACACACCATTGGGTCAAGTTCCTCGGACCTCTGGGCACAGCTGAAAACAGCAGGCCAGTGTCCTCAGTGGCCCCGCTGAGTTTTGTCTCTTCCCCAGGAGCAGGTGCCAAAAGGATGCCCTGACCAGCTCTGTCCACTGGACAAGTTCTTAAACACCCTGTCAGCTTACACCTTGAGCCCAGAAAAATACCACACACTCTGCTCTCAAGCACATGTGATTGAACTTGGAGATGGAGAGTGACCGATGTATACAAACAGGATGCGTTGGTTTTTCAATAAAATGCCTTAACACACTGCCTCTGGTTGTCGTGCTTGGGGAAGGCAGGAAACAAGGGTTAATGTATTTTAACCTAAGGGTATTTCCTTCCTGCAGATATGATACACTGAGGTCACTTCTTGAAAGGAAGAGAGGTGTAATGTTGAGACCAAAGAGGTATTTCCTATTTTGTGGCTTGATTTCCATGGCCAGAAGCATCTGCCATGACACAGGCTAGGGTCATCGTGACCCTGCAGAATTGTGTTGGTTTGGGACTCGAGTTCTTTTTACCTGTCTTCATTTCACAAACATACATTGTGCCACCTACTAAGTAGTGGGCAATTATAAAGGTGGAAAGGTTCTGCCCTCACGTTTTTTTCGCCCATGGGAGAGGCAGTAAGTCAGTGATGATAATGCAGTGTGTTACGTTCTGTGATGAGGTGTATCGACCTCTTTGGGTACAGAGAAGAAATCCCTAGCCCCAGCTGGCAGGGGCCCGAGGAGCAGTTAAGAAAGGCTTCTAGGGAGGTTCTGGTGCTGATCTGAGTAGGAAAGGTGAGTAGGAGTTAACCAGGTAAAGCGAGGAGGGAAGGGTGTTGTGTGTAGGTAAAAGGTAAGCTTGGAGGTCAGGGGACGTTGCTGGTCAGTGAGATGAGCCCTGCTGTGGAGACCCGGCTGGAAGGCGCGGGATGGACACTCGGCTTCTGGTGGCCGTAGCCCCAGCAGCGAGGATGCAGGCTCCACAGTGGCAGGCTGGAACCACTCTAAGAACTCTACCTCTAACTGGGCCCCCCGAGGTACCTGATGGTCCCCCTATTTCCTTATCAATTTTCTCATTCTTCCCCAGAATCTCTTTCAAACTTGCTCTCATCTCAAACCAATCGATCTCTTTACCTCTTAGGGAAAACAGCAATCACGAAACCCTCTCCACTTCCAACCATCTTTGTGTTGACAGCTTCCAGACCTACTTCTGTAGCTGAGGTTTTTCATCTGGCCTGCAGACACTCATGACCACTAGGACGTCCCATAGGCCCCGAACTTTCAATGTCAGAATCAGCCCCCCCTCTCTCAGACTTACTCCTCCCTCAGCCTTCTGTATCTGAATGAAAGACCCCTCCACCGTCCACTCAGTTGCTAAAGCAGAAATCCATTCTTGTCTTTTTCCTCTCCCATTTTCCGGTGTCTAATCAGTTAAGTTCTACCAGTCTCTCATGTTTGTTGTTTGAATCTATTCATGTCTATCTTTGACGGTCATCGTCCCCTCCCCATCCTCACTCTGCTAATTACTATATTTCCTATTTCGCCAAGAAAGTAAAAGCAATCAGAAGATTGCTCACCCCTGACCACTGCCAAATCTCTTAACTCACATGCATTGGTGCCCATAAGGCCTTCTGTCCTGTTACTAAGAATGAACCATCCCACTCCTATCTAAGGCCAGCCTCCAGCTTTGCACTGACTCCTACAATTACCTTTTTTCTACATTGTTACTTTTATCTTCCTACCCTACTTATTCTCACTAGCATACAAATGTGCTGTAAAATCTGTCTTACAACTTTTTCCCACATCTCTGACCTACTATTGCTACTTTTCTTTTCCCTTTTACAGCAAAACGTCTCAAAACTTTTCAAAAGTCATTTAGACTCTGATTCTTCCCATTCTGTCTTGAGCCAACTGTGATTCACCCCACCACTGCATGGAAACAGCTTCTGTCAACGTCATCAGCGACCTCTGAGTGCTAAATCCAACAGCCAATTTCCGGGCTCACTCAGCTTCTCATCAACAGTCTGGGGATATTTTCTTCATTTGGCTTCCATGACAAATACTCTCTTGGTTTCCCTCAAATTTCTCAACTTCTTAATTTTTGCTAAATCTACCTTTTCCTCATCTCCAGGTGTTGGAGTATCTCAGGTCTTAGTCTTTGGATCTTTTCTCTACCTTTTTTCTACTTTTTCCCTCCCTACACGATCTCAAGCAGTTCCATAGTTTAACATATTTTTACACAAATTTATCCCCAAATTTATATCTTCGCTCTGGACCTTTCCCTTGAATGCTAGTCTCATTTCCAACTGTCAACATCTCTACATGGACATTTAAGGTATTTACTGTATATTAAACTTCCCATTGTTCACGATAAACTTAATTTCTGCCTCTTCAAACCTACTTGTCACACAGGCTTCCGCATCTAGGTTTAAATGGTAACACCTCGGGCAGTTGCTTGGGCTAAGAACTAGGGAATTTCCTTTGCTGCCCCCGTTCCTCATGTCTTACATCTAATGCATCAGTAAATCCTATTGTGTCTCTCTTCAGACTGCACTGACCGCTTCTCAAGACATCCATTGCTACTTAGTCTCGGCATCATCTCTTACCTCTTCGAAGTCTCCTTGTTTCTGCCCTGTCCTTCCCCCCCCAACTTCTCAGCATAGGTGTTGCTTTTAAAACAGACCATGTCGGGGCGCCTGGGTGGCGCAGTCGGTTAAGCGTCCGACTTCAGCCAGGTCACGATCTCGCGGTCCGTGAGTTCGAGCCCCGCGTCGGGCTCTGGGCTGATGGCTCGGAGCCTGGAGCCTGTTTCCGATTCTGTGTCTCCCTCTCTCTCTGCCCCTCCCCCGTTCATGCTCTGTCTCTCTCGGTCCCAAAAATAAATAAACGTTAAAAAAAAAAAATAATAAATAAATAAATAAATAAATAAATAAAACAGACCATGTCACTCTTCTCGAAATTCGCCCCGGCTTCCCATCTCAAAGAAAGAGCCAGTCATCATAGTCCTCAGGACCTTATGACATCCTCTCCTATCTCTTTCCACTGTCCTCTGTCTGTGCAAGCCTTCTTGCTGTCCTCGTATACCTCATAGCCATGCGGTGTGCCTCACCTCAGCTTGGGGCCTTGGCACAAGCGGTTCCCTCTCCCTGGAATGCTCTCCTAGACATTTGCATGGTTAGCTTCCTCTCTTCATTCAGATCTCAGCTCACTGCCATCTCAGAGAGGCCCTCCCATGTTAGCTTACGTAGAAGATTTCAGACCCTTCTCTTCCCTCTACGTCCAGCCTTAGTTATGCTCTATCACCTTGTGTTAATGGGCTGAATGATGTCGCTTCAAAATTCCTATGTTGAAGTCCTAACTCCCAGTACCTCAATGTGACTCTGTGGAGATGGGGCCTTTAAAGAGGTAATTAAGACAAAAAGAGGTCATGTGGGTGGGCCCTAATCCAGTGTCTTATGAGAAGAGGGGAGATGAGGACATCCACAGAGAGGGAGGACCATGTGAAGAGACAGGGAGAAGATGGTCATCTGTAAGTAAGGGAGAGAGACCTCAGAAGAAACCCAGCCTGTTGACACCATGATCCTGGACTTCAAGCCTCCAGAACTGTAAGGAAATACATTTCTGCTGTTTAAGCCACCTGATCTGTAGTATTTTGTATGGCAGCCCTAATCAACCAATACACCTGGTCCTGTATCTTTTTTTCCCTCGTGATATTTACCAGTGCTTGATATTTATTTGCTTGACTAGAACGCAAGCTTTATAAAGATAGACTTCACCTTGTTCACTGATATGCCCTCAGCAGCAAGAATAGTGCCTAGTACATGCTAGCACTCAAACATTTGTTGAATGAACACATCCCCTCTGTCACTACTATCTTGGGGCCCATAATATCCTCCTGCATTACTTAGTGGCATCCTAATACCCTTTCTTGCCTTCTGTTTCCCTTTGAGAGCTGGTCCCTGCTTATCTCCAATCCACGCCTCGCACCTCCTCACATATCCCCCCTGGCCAGACTGAACCATTTTAGGAACAGGAAGCCTCCTGTGGCCTCTGGACTTTGGTACGCATTGTTCCATCCCCTGACCCCCGACACACTCCCTTTTCCCACCTCACCCCTGCTTATCTAGATACCCCTCATGTTTCTGCTTGTCTCGCAACGGGGCTGTCTGTCTTGTTTATTGTTGTGTTCCTAGAGCCAAGTACAAGAGTTGGCACAATTGACTTCAGCAAAGATTTGGGTTTTTTTTTTTTTTAATATTCTTTTTTCTTAAGTGCACTTATTTTGAGGGCGTGCTCAGAGGGAGAGTGAGAATCCAAGCAGGCTCTGGGCATCAACGCTGGGCCCAATCCCATGAGCTGTGAGATTCTGACCTGAGCCCAAATCAAGAGTGTGATGCCCAGGGGGCAAAGATTTATTGAATGGATTTTTTTTAATGTTTTTATTTTTGAGAGAGAGACAGAGCATGAGCGGGGAGGGGCAGAGAGAAAGACAGTATCCAAAGCGGGCTCCAGGCTCCGAGCTGTCAGCACAGAGCCCCATGTGGGGCCTGAACCCACAGACTGTGGCAGTCTTGACCTGAGCCAAAGTCGGAGGCTCAACCGACTGAGCCACCCAGAGGCCCTTACTGACGGATTCTGAAATCCCTCCTTGTTTGTGCTCCTGTGCACTCTTCCCCACTCGCCACCAGGGGGAAACATGGAGTGAAGGCAAACACCCAGGCTTCCACTGGGTTCAAATTATACACTACTCTGTGCTTTTCTGTGACCCCTGGACAGGAATTTCTGAGCCTCTCACGTAAAATGAGATGATTATACCAACTAATTAGGGTTGTGAGAATTAATTAAGTAAATGTAAGAGCCTTCAGAGAGGGTTTTTTGTTTGTTTGTTTGTTTGTTTTGCCTTTTTGTTATTTCTGCCCTCTAGATTCTGAGTTGACACAGGCTTCCTCACCTCGTAGGGAAATTTGGAAGTGCACTTCCCAGCCTCCCTCTCAGCGGACAGTGCCTCCTCTCTTACCCCTTACCAGGGGCAGTGTGCTTGTGTGTACAGGGGAGCCCTGACTCCCTCCCTCACCAGTCACGTGGCTGTGGGCAAGTCACTTAACTTCTCTGAGCTTGTGTTTTTCCAATTATTAAGCAGGGATGTTAACATTTGCCTACCTGACGATCTGCCCTCAGGATAGATGTGAGCATTTCATAAACTCCTCACCCGCCCTTGGCCTTGACTCCTTTCTCTTTATGTTTTTAAGTGAGTGCTCCTAAGGTTAAGAGGATTTGCAGAGTGAGTCGCTCCTTGGATGGCCAAAGTTAGGGCCTCCCCGGGTAGCAGACAGTGGTGACTCTTCTCCCACATCCCCCGGCTTGTATGGGTAGATTGACTTTGGCAGGAATTCACCCGGCAGAGCCTCCTGAGGACCTCGTGGCTGATCTTACTTCCCAGAGCTCTTGGCTGTCTGGCAGGTGCTGAGATGAAATAACTGGCATTAGACAAGGCCAGTCACTGCTATGTGCTGACTCCCCTTTAATAGTTTCATGTAGATGGTTCAAAAGGACAGCCAGGGGATCAAAACTCCAAAGGGCCCACCTGCAGAGGAGGAAGAGAGTCCCCATCCCACCCCAGCCCCAGTTCTCAGAGCACCAGGTCATGGCATTGCTGGCCCGTTTGTATTTGTTGTAAGCAACTCAGGTCTTTGCACGTGGTACCTGGCACTCCTTCTCTTTGCTGGAATCCTCCGGGGGCATTGCCCATGTATCTGCAACGGAGGCAGGAGGGGTTAAGAACAACTATTTCATATATATTTTACTATATGCCAGGGAAGTATCATTCTTCAACACTGGGGCTAGAGTTGCCATTCCCTGAGTAACCTGGGGCTGCGAGAGAAAGCTCAAGTCCATCTGCCTGGCTGGGGAACTCTCTAGGAAGAGGGCTGTGTGCTCCATTCAGACCCTGCCCTCTAGTGGCCCAGGGGACTGGCCTTGCAGTCCTGACTGCTCTGTCTACCCTGCCAGCCTCTAGGAACCTGGTCCCTGTCTAAGGAGGGGGAGAGAGAGAGAGATGAAAAGCACTGTCCTCAATAAAAAGCTGATCTTCCCAAGGACTCCTTTCTCTCTACCTGGCTTTTGAAATGTAGGCTTCCCTGAAGGGTGGAGTTGGGGTGAGGTGGCATGACCCACAGTCTCCATTTTGGAAGCAAAGATCCAAACTGGTATCAGAACTTGAGAGAGCACCGGTCCGGGAATCACAGGCTGTGAGTTCAAGTCCTACCTCTGTATGTACCATCTGTGTGACTTTGGGTAAGTCTGTTAACTTCCCGTGAACAAGCTTGTATATCCTCATTTGTGAAATGAGGCCCTCATATAGTGTCTCCTTCACAGAATTATCCCCGGGCTCTTCTTGATTAGCTATGCCATGCACTTAATGATGTGAGGAGGAAAGTGCCATACAAATGTAAGGCATCACTCACATCTTCTGAGCGTTCCTCTGAGGGTTCCCGAGGCATGGGCACCCTGTGCTGGATAGCGTACTGTTGGTGAGAAGATCCTGGTGACTGTTTTGGGGGAGTTTAAGCTGCTTGTGGGACGGGGAAAGAAACGCCTACCTTGGAGTAAAGATAAAGAGTCAGGGATTTGGATTCCAGCCTTAACACTCTCCCGGGCCCTATGACCTTGGACAACCCACTTAACATTGCAGAGCCTCTGTTCATGAGAATATTGATGGGGAGGCTGCTCTCTGTGAGTGGGAGGGAGCAAGTGGTAGAGGGTGAGAGCAAAAGAGCTCTGTGAAAGGTCTGGAACATGTAGCTGCTCAAGAACAGCTTCTTGAATGAATCTACATCTTCATGTGTTTGGGCCTTAAACTAGACTTCAGTGGCTCACCATAGGCCCAGAAGTGTGAGTCGCTCCTTGTGGTGTGGGGATCCTTAGAGAAGGCAGGTGTGTGCTTTGGAATCCAAGGCATGGCCCAGGTAAACAAGTAAAGCAGGTGTGCCATGAGGTTGGGGCCAGTGGTGATAAGGCTGTTTATACCGGTTGGGAAAGCAGGGCATTTTTCTCTGAGGCAGGCTTTCTGCAGAGGAGAATCTGGATTCGAGAGAGATTAAACGTCTCAAAGGTAAAGGAGAGATGTAAGGAAATGGCCTGCACTGAATCACTGCAAAGGACAGTATTCATCAGAGAATTAATTTGGAAGGAAATAGAGTGTGAAATAGCAGCAGAGCTTTCAACTCTGGGCACTGTGGCCTTAGAAACGAGGCTTGCCAAGGCCCAGCCCGGGAGCTCCTTCCAGAAAAGCAGTCGGGGGATGCCCAGAGACCACAAATTGCTGAGCTCGGAAGGAACTGATTGAGTGTGTAATTAAGGGGAGGGTTGTATAACACTTGGGTAAGTCGAATTTCATGGGGTCAAACCAGCGGGGCTTCTGGGAGATGAGAGAGCGGTCCCTGGAGCTGTTAGTAAGGGAAGCCAGATGCATAAGTTTAGATCCAGCTTACCTGGGCCTTGTGGAGACGAGGATGGAAAAGATCAGGAAGGGGAAAGGTTGAGTGAGTGTTCCCTAAATCAGAGGGTCCCCAGATGCTCAATACCATGGTGGTTCTGTTCTGGGAGTGAGGTAACATTACGGAGCAATGGGAAAAATCCCCAGAAACTGAAAGATCAGAGGGCCTGTGACTTGGCCAAGGACCCATAGCGTGAAGGAGCTTTAATGGACTCTGAGTCCTGATTGTGGGTCCAGAGTGTGTCTTGCGGTGCCACGCGGAGGGTGACAGCTGGAAGGGAACTGGCCAGTGTGTGAAGGGGGCGTCCTGTATCCGGGATGAGGGTAATCCCGGGAAAGGGTACCATTCACAGTATATCCGTGGACAAGATGGATATGTGTTGGCCAGATACCGAAACAATTAGGTCTGTTCATAACTGGTTGAATTCCTATACCCCAAATCCCTACCTAGTATTCCCTAATCTGCAAGGCCCCACCTGACAGGACCCCTGCCCACCCTTCCACCTCATCCCCTACCCCTTGCTTTCCCCTCAGATCTTGAGATGTTGGCTCCTGTTTGTGATTCAGACCTCAGCTTGAATGTGATTCTGTCTTGTGTGGGTTATTTCCTTATGTGCTTATGTGTATGGTTAATTTAGCGTTTACTTTTATAGAGATACACTAGAAGCCCGGTGGCTAGAAGCTCAGGCCCTGCAGCTGGACTGCCGAGGTTGACGGTCCATCATTTAGAATCTGTACGATCTCGAGCAAGTAACTTCACTCCTCTGGGTCTCTGTACACTTAATCTAGAAAATGGAACAGTGATAGTATTTACCTCACAAGATTTTGTGAAGAACAAACACGTGCAGTGTTTAGAACAATGCCTGGCACATAGGAAACACTCAATAAATGCCAGCTATCATTATTATTTTTATCATCCTCTGTCTCCCCCTCTGCAATCAGCGGGAATTTTGTCTGGGTCGCTCACTGCAGGATGTTTCTCTAGCACGTAGATCAGGACCTGGCACATAGGAGGGTTTCAATATATATTTAATTTGAATGTGTTTGCTGAATTCATAAAGTAACTAAGTCAATAGTCAATCGTTTTTCAGGGAAGTGTTTTGTGGCATATGTAGGCCTCTGCCCATTTGGACATATTTGTCAATAATCTGAGTAAAAAATACAACTGAACAATCAGGGTGTGCAGGCTGGATACACTTACTAAAGACATAAAACTGGGAGGAATAGCTTATTGAATGACTGAATGACTGAGTGGATAAATGATAGGTGTATTAGATATGTCCATGCCAATATCTGTTTGTTTGTTTGTTTGTTTGTTTGTTTGTTTTGATGCTGGGCCGAATATTATGAGATGGAACTTACTGGGAATGAATACAAAGTTCTTGATCTCAAAATCAATTGCCCACAACGGGATAAGGGTGGTTGTGAGCAATGCGTTCCGTGTGAATCAAGAGTATGATGTGTTCCTCAAAGTTCTAAATGTGCTGTGGCTGTGCCGGTGCCTGGAATGAGGGCCGTGGTGCTGTCCCTCTGCAGAACCCAGAGACCTGTGCTTGGATCTGGCAGCCACACTTGCAAGCAGAAACAGACAAACACGCCAACTGGAGAAGGACCAAGGGGGAGGGATCAAAGGGGCTGAGGACATATTTGATACAGTATTTACATGGGCCCTGAGGACCGCACTCAGACCAGTATATAGGCTACAGGGCCATGGAGACCTGAGGTCAATGTAAGGAAAACCTTTGAGATACTCTGAGCTGGCCGTGGGTGAATCGGGCTATCTCAGAGGGTTCCTGTCACGGAAGGATTTTGAGTTTACACTGGCATTTAGCCAAACTATTGTAAAGGCTCATACACCATCCAAGGGGTTGGAATAAATGGTTTTAAAGTCTCTACCCACCCTGAGAATCCACGGCTCTGTGATTCCACAGCATCTTTCATTCCCTGTAAACAGTCTGAGTCAGAGGCAGGCCTCATTTTTCTTTTCATGTGGTCAGGGATGGGGTTTGGTTCTCTAATTTGATGATTCTGAACCTTAAAGAATCCCTTGAAGAGTCCACCATGTTGGGCCCAGTTGGGCTTGGAGGCGCCAGGGAATAGTAGCCCTTGCAGACACCTTCTTGTGGCTGCTCCCCCCATCCCATCTTACAATGTCCACTGTAGTTGGTGCAGCTTTCTCTAGGGCTTTTCTGCGCTACCTTTCAGGGGAGCAGCGAGAGGACTCCCTGGGTCTCCCTTCTGAAAGAAGAAAGTTTCCAGCTCCAAATAGAACTTTCTTATTGTCCAAGCAGCACATGTGTGAAGCTTTTAGAATTTACTCACTAGCAGAGACATTTCAGATGTCTGCATTGTGAGCTCTGGGGTAAATCTCAAAAATGCTCTGATAACTCAGCTAGTAGTAGACCTATGCACATATGTTATCTGAAATCAGTCTCACAAACTCGGTGGCATTGAAATGTGAAGCAGCTGGCTCAGAGAGTTCAAAGTCAATGATCTGGCAAGAGGCAGAGGCAGGACGTAGACCCCCACCTTTGACCTTGGGGTCGGCTTGGTTTTTCTCCCCACATCTGTCCCCTGGGATGTTGCTTTCCCTTTGGCTTTGTCTCCTTCCCCACATGTGGTACCTCCTTCCTTTTGGTGTCTTCCTTTCTCCAAAGCTTACCTCCACGCATGCTCTGGTTCTTCACCTCCTTCTTGAGGTCTTCCTGCCAAGGATGGCGCAAGTTCTCTCGTATCCTCGGTCCCTCCCACTCAATTAATTGCTTCCTTTCTTCCTGACTTAGTAATATTACCATTGTCTCAAACTTTATTTCTGCTTTCCTTCTAGCCAGCATCCTGTTTCTCTTGCCTAGTACTGCCAAACCCACTGAATGTGTATAATTCAGCATCTCCGTCTCTTTCATACCCAAACCCTTTCCCCTGATCCTTACGCTGGCAATCTGGCTTCCGTTTCTTAACCAGAAATGCTCTCTGGGGGACCAGAGCATTAGTCAATCAATTTGGAGAGCCATTCTTAGCGTCCTCACCTTCCTGGATTCCTCAGGAGCATTTGGCCCTGGGGACCACCTCCTGGATCTTGCAAGCCACTTTCCCACCCCCTCAGGATTTATGCAACTCTATACTTTTGTAGCTACCCCAGTGACCGGATTGATTCTTTTTTATCTGGACAACGATTTCTTCATCAGTTACATGAGAGAGGTGGGCTAGGATCATTTCTAAGGTTTCTTCCTATGTTACGAATTTCAGCTTCTTTCTCTGGAATTTCTTCCCCTACTTCCAACGGTGCCAATCCTTCATGACTTAGTTCCTGGCCCTCCACTTGGTTCTCTCTTCTCTTACTTCCACGGAGAGATAACCCATACTCAGCGCCCAGTGGAGGAATTCACATTTCCATAGCTAATCCAAACCTGTCATCCCCCTGCTCTTATTTCCAACTGTCTGCACATAGTTGCTAAACCATCCCTTCATACTGAGCACTTCCTCAACCCCAACAAGCACTGGCTTCCCAGCTTCCCCAGTTTTTACCCATGATACCAGAGGCTTGTGTGAGGCGGGGCAGGGAGGGGAAGCTAACGGCCTCTAGGCTACAGTCTGAGAAAATAATGAAGAAGTAAAAAATGGGCTGCTATCTGGGTAAAGGGATTTAGTAGAGGAAAGACAAAATGAAACCACTTAACTCCAGATCCTTCTCTCTTCCCTAATCAGGATTTTCTAAGAAGGGAAGCCATCTTCAAGCCAAAAAAGGCCAAGCATTGTTGGGATGGATGAAAAACTTAGACAGATGAGCAGATAGCACCTGGTTGCTTCTAATGAGTTCAGATCTTCGTGTGCAGACGCATAATGCCCTGAGATAGAGGAAGAAGTTCTAGATGTTACTTCAGAGAGTAGCCTAGGACAAGTTATAATTATCTCAGAGAACCAAAATATAAAGGCAAATGTGGTCCTAGTTTTTCAAAACCCATAAAATGAGAGACTGTAGAATCTGAAGACCAAGAGCTTCTTTGTCCCCAGTAGGTCTAGAGTTGGTTCTTTTTTTTTTTTTTAGGGGAGTTTTTTATTCTGTATAACTTTTTAAAAATGTTTATTTATTTTTGAGAGAGAGAGAGAGAGCACAAGAGCAAGGGAGGGGCAGAGAGAGAGGGAGACAGAATCCCAAACAGGCTCCGTACTGTCAGCACAGAGCCTGATGCAGGGCTTGAACCCACGAACCGTGGGATCATGACCTGAGCTGAAATCAAGAGTTGGACACTTAACCAACTGAGCAACCCAAGCCCTAGAGTGGATTCTTTAACAAGTAAAAGTCTGTGAGCAAACTCTCTTTTCTGTTTGGGTTAATAGACCAATAAATCAAATATTCCCAAGAAATTCGATGAAAATCTTTCCAGTCAGTGTATGTTTTGCAGTCTTAACATGTTGGCAACTTCCTTTTCTTCTGTTGTGTCATACATGTGTTTGTGATCACTTGTTTCGTGTCTGACTTCTTTAGTAGACTATGAGCTTGGTGAGGACCAGATGTGACCATCCCTGACCAGTTTGCTGCCATATCCATCATTCCTAGCTTTGTACGTTCTGACTAAAAAAACAAATAAAAGAATCAGTCACTGAATAGGTAGATGGGAAATGTGAGCTGGATGATAATGGACTTATAAGTGATTGTAAAAGTACATTTAAAAATTAACAAACTACTGAATTGATGTCAATCTGAAGATTAGTTCCAACTATAAAACTCTTAGAAGAAAACATAGAGGAAAAGCTTTATGACCTTGAATTCGGCAGTCATCTCTTGGATATGACGCCAAAAAGCACAGGCAAGAGAAGAAAAACTAGACAAGTTAAACTTCATCAAAATTTTAAAACGTCTGTGTATCAAAGGACACTGTCAACAGAGTAAAAAGGCAGCCCATAGAATGGAAGAATATGTTTACAAATCCTATATCTGATAAAGGATTGCTATCCAGAATATATAAAGAGCTCCTACAGCTCAATGCGCGCACACACACACACACACACACACGCACACATACCGGTTCAAAATGGGCAAAGGACTTGAATAGACATTTCTCTAAAGAAGACATACAAATGGCCCATAAGCACATGAGAAGACGCTCATCATCAGGGAAATGCAAATCAAAAGCACGATGAGATACCACTTCACACCATAAGCCATCAGATAGCTATGATTTTAAAAACCCAGAAAATAACGAGTATTGATAAGGATGTAGAAAACGTAGAACCCTTGTACACTCCTGGTGGGAATGTAAAATGATATAGCCATTGTGGGAAACTGTGTTGGTAGTTCCTCAAAAATTTAAGCTTAGAATTGCCATAGGATTCAGCACTTCCACCTCTGTAATGAAGTCAAAAGAGAGGGGCACCCTGCGTGGTTCAGGTGGTTAAGCATCACTTTGGCTCAGGTCACGATCTCACGGTTTGTGGGCTCAAGCCCCCTGTCGGGCTCTGTGCTGACAGCTAGAAGCCTGGAGCCCACTTCAAATTTTGTGTCTCCCTCTCTCTGCCCCTCTTCTGCTTGTGCTCTCTCTCTCTCAAAAATAAACATTTTTTTTTAAAAGGAAAGTCAAAAGAGAAAAGAAGTTAAACTAAAAGAAGTTTAAGCAAAAAAAAAAAAAGTTAAAACAGGGACTCAAACAGATATTTGTACACCCATGTTTATAGCACATGATTCACCATAGCAAAAAAGCAGAAGTAAACTGAGTGTCCATAGATAGAGGAATGGGATGAACAAAATGTGGCAGATACATGCAGTGGAGTATTACACAGGCTGGAAAAGGAAGGAAACCCTGCCACATTGCTACCACATGGATGAACCTTGAGGACATTACACTAAGGGAAATAAGCCAGTCATTAAAGGACAAAGACCGTATGTTCCCACCTATATGAGGTACTGAGAGTGGTCAAATTCATAGACACAGAGAGTAGAATGGTGGTTGCTAGGGCTACATGAAGGGCAAAATGGGGACTTACTGTTTACGGGGGACAGGGTTTCAGTTTTGCCAGATGAAAGGCGTCCTAGAGATGGATGGTGGTGACGGTTGCATGGCAATGATGCCCTTACCGCTGCACAACTATGCACTTTAAATTGTTACAATGGTAAACTTTGTTTTTGTTTTTGTTTTTTTTACCACAATAAAAACAGACGGGTTTTAAAAAAAATGTAGCTTTGGGGCGCCTGGGTGGCGCAGTCGGTTAAGCGTCCGACTTCAGCCAGGTCACGATCTCGTGGTCCGTGGGTTCGAGCCCCGCGTCAGGCTCTGGGCTGATGGCTCGGAGCCTGGAGCCTGTTTCCGATTCTGTGTCTCCCTCTCTCTCTGCCCCTCCCCCGTTCATGCTCCGTCTCTCTCTGTCCCACAAATAAATAAACGTTGAAAAAAAAAATTAAAAAAAAAAATGTAGCTTTAATGGTGAGCTTCAGGACTTTATTCTGGACCCTTTCATCACTTGGATGAAAATCTTAACATCTTTGCTTTTGATATGAAAATCAAAGAGAACCAATGCCAAAGATTTTAGGACAGGTTTTTAAGGACTTGAAGATTCTAGGATAATAGATCAGAATTGGACTTGAAATTAAAGAGGAATAACTGTAAAATCCTGAATTCAGGGTAAAAAAATAGGCAAAAAAATATACGGAATTAGGGGCAAGGGTTAATTTTACATGAAAAGGATCTTGGGATTTTCATTTCCTAAAATTCCCCCCACAGAAAGGGGGGGAAGGTGAACTTTCACCAAGGAGAGGAACTTTGTTTAGATAAAAGGGGGCAACAGTCTCACTGGGCTCTGTGTTGACCAGACATTACTAGGGCACCAAATACTACTGTCTTAAGTTCTTAGTGGCATACTTTTAAGAGGTTTATAAACTGTAATGAAACAGAATAAAACTATGGGGGCTACTAGGGAACCCAAAACCAGACCTCATTGGTCGTGATTGATGGACCAGGGAATTTAGCCTGGCAAGAAGAAAATTAGGAGGGACCTGATAACTGTTTTCGAACATCTGGAAGGCTAGCCTGTGAAGTAAGGACTGTCCTTATTCTATATTCCTAAGGGCAAAATTGGGATGGCCAAAGAGCTAACGGAAACCCGACTCACTGTGTCCAGAATTTTTTTTTAATGTTTATTTATATTTTTGAGAGAGACAGAAAGAGAGGGAGAGAATGAGCAGGGGAGGGGCAGAGAGAGAATTGGACAGAGGATCTGAAGCGGGCTCTGCACTGCCAGCACAGAGCCTGACGCGGGGCTCGAATTCACAAACCGTGTGATCATGACCTGAGCTGAAGTCGGATGCTTAACTGACTGAGCCACCCAGGCGCCCCCGTGTTCAGAATTTTCTAAATATTAGAACTGATGTTATTCAACAGCATGACCTCCTGTTACAGGACGGCCACCTGCTAGGGATACTGCAGAGCGGGAGGTAGGTCCTTTCCAACGCCATAATTCCTTCTTTCAGTTCCTTGGTCTCGAAACCTTGGTGTCTTATTTGAGTCCTCCCTCCTCCTCCCCACCCCCCCCCTCACCCCGTGTCTGATGAAATCTCGGGGCTTCTTCCCTCACAGCTCTCTTGGCTCCACTCTTCACTCTCCATTGCCAGCAGCCTCTCGTCCTCCACCCTGGAGGACTTGTACATGCCGCCAGTCAGCTCTCCCAGCTTTGGGGCTGCCCCTTGCTTCAGTCCCTTCTGAGTCCCCCCGCCAGACCCGATCCATTTTATACACTAATTATCTTCTCGTGTAGTTCCCCTGATCTAGACCAAAGAGTGGCTTCTGCTGCTTCCCATATCAAGATGAGATTACTTTTCTTGGCTTTTGGAGCCATTCTTCTTTCCCTCTCTTTTCAGTTTCATTCTGTTACCCAAATGACTATTTTTGCTGAAGCTGTTCCCTTCAATGTCAAGTGGTCTGATTGTCTCCCCCCCATTCATTCCCTCTTCCATTCCCTCACGTGTGTTGTCCCCACCCCCAGCTTTATTATACAGACCACCTCATGTACCATAACCACCATGATGTCTTTCCTTGGCCACCCAAACTCACACGGACCCTTCGTTTCTCTCATTGGCAGATATTTACTGATCCCTCTTAGAAGGTGGGCACTATGCTAGATGCTGGTGAATAAGTGATAAGCCAGAAAAATTCAGTTTTTGACTTCATGGAGTGGGTGAAATAGAATGAACCCTTGCTATAAGGGACACAAATGGGATGTTGTGATGCAAAATGGTGTGTGTGTGTGTGTGTGTGTGTGTGTGTGTGTGGTAGGGACGGGCAGGTATTTAGATGGGTGATCAGAAAAGGCTTGAGGAGGTGACAATCTGGGACGTAAGGAGGTGAAGGCATCGGTCACTGGGAGTGGCTGGAGTTAAGAGCATGTAGTCCAAGGAACCAGTGTATGTGAGTCCTGGCACACTGGAGATACTGGACTTAGAGTGGTTTGGCTGGAGCACAGTGAGTAAGGATAGAAGGGCATGAAGTGAAACTGGAGAGGTACCTGGGTCACGTGAAAGATCTTCGATTTTATACAAATTGCACTGGGAAGCCATTACAGATTTTTAAGGAAGGAATTGATGTATCTGGGCTATACTTTTTAAGATCGCTCTGGCTACCATGTGGAGAGTAGACTGGAGAAGAGCAAGACTGGAAGCAGAAGTTAAGAAATGAATGTAGGTTGAGACACCACCTCACGCCGGTCAGAGTGGCTAAAATGAACAACTCAGGAAACAACAGATGCTGGTGAGGATGTGGAGAAATGGGAACCCTCTTGCACTGTTGGTGGGAATGCAAACAGGTGCAGCCGCTCTGGAATCAGTGTGGAGGTTCCTCAAAACATTAAAAATAGAAATAGGGGCATTTGTACCCCAATGTTTATAGCAGCACTTTGAACAATAGCCAAATTCTGTCCAACAACTGACGAATGGATAAAGAAGATGTGGTTTATATATACAATGGAATACTACTTGGCAATGAGAAAGAATGAAATTCTGCCATTTGCAGCAACGTGGATGGAACTGGAGAGTATTATGCTGACTGAAGTAAGCCAGTCAGAGAAGGACAGATATCATATGTTTTCACTCATATGTGGAAATTGAGAAACTGAACAGAAGACCATGGGGGAAGGGAAGGAGAAAAAATAGCTACAAACAGAGAGGGAGGGAGACAAACCACAAGAAACTATTAAATACAGAGAACAAACTAAGGGCGGATGGGGGCTGGAGGAGAGGGGAAAGTGGGTGATGGGCATTGAGGAGGGCACTTGTTGGGATGAGCACTGGGTGTTGTATGTAAGTGATGAATCATGGGAATCCACTCCCAAAACCAAGAGCACACTGTATACACTGTATGTTAGCTAACTTGATAATGAATTATATTTAGAAAATAAAATAAAATAAAATAAAATAAAATAAAATAAAATAAAAATTTTAAAAAAAGAAAAAGAAATGAATGTAGGGCACCTGGCTGGCTCAGTTGGAAGAGCGGGCAGCTCTTGATCTCAGGGTTGTGAGTTTGAGTCCCACGTTGGGTGTAGAGATTACTTAAATCAATAAACAAATAAGAGCTTAAGGAAAAAAAAAAAGAAATGAATGTAACAGAGCAGATGAAAGATGGTAACTTGAACTGGAATGGAGAGAAGAATGGAAAATAGACATAAAAGGGTTTGCTGCTGGCTTCATGTGAGAAGTAAAGAATTAAGAATGACTCCCTGTGTCTGAGCTGAGAACTAAGTGGATGGACCTGTATCACTTATGAAGATTAGATGTGGGGGAAATTCAGAAATCAAGTGTGGGACTTGCTAAGTTTGAAGTGCCTGCAAGACACCCACAAGGCAGTGTCCAGGCGCCAGTTGACTCTGCAAGTCTAGAACTCCTGTGAATAGGCAGAGAGGGAGATAGAAGTTCTAGAGTTAGCGTACAGACGGTGACTAGATGAATTAGAAGACTAAGCAGAAAGCCTAGGACCAAATGTAGGGCCTGTTTGTATGCTGATGGGAATGATGGAAAGCCAGGGGAGAGATTAATAATGCAGGAAGGGGGTCACAAGTAGTCACAAGATCACTAACTTCATTCTGTATAGCCCCAGTCATCTTTATTGGTGAATTCAGTAATTATTTCGGGGTGTGATATCAACATGAATATGGTGATGCAGAGAATAGAATATGGTCATACTCTATAGTCATTGCTAGCATGTATCTTCTCAATGAGACATATGCACGTTCCTCGTAGGCAACTTGTATACCATCATATTCCACTGGTGGTAAGACCTTCTTATAACAGTCCTTGCTGAAACCTTGGACTCTGTTACACAGATGCCAAAGATCCTTTCTTTCCTGGGCCAAGTGATGCCTGGTACTTTGTATGGATCTGTTCCTTGTATTTCCTTACTGGTATCATTACTTTTAAAGGCCTTGCAGGAATGAAGAGAATTCTAGGGATTCTCCAGCCTCATTGACAAGGAAAAAACAAACTAATCTTCACGGCAGCGTGTTGACATTTCAAAACTGGCATTTAATTATTTACATACCTTAGTATATTAAAGGTGCATATACACTTGAATAAATAAATCCGTGTGTGCAAAAAATTTTAATAGCACAACTACTGACAGCTAGAATAAAGAACTTCACCAAAGCCTGGGAGACCTTTTGCACTTGGGGAAAGAAATAAATCACAGTTGTCCATGGATTCCCTGTAACCAAATATATTTGGTTTGAATGCAGTGGGGATGACTCAGTCTCTAGCCAGGTGCTGGGCCCGGCTTGGCTGCATTTGATGCTGAGAACCTAGCAACCGGAGGCCAGTACTCCTGAGCTCTTATAGCACCACTGAGAACTGAACATGCGCGCTTAGATCAGATTGATGTGTGGGGATGGGCAGGAGTCTCCAGGCAAAGAAGCTCACGGAGGGTTTCTGTGTGGGAAGCTGGGAAAATGGAAGCTCCTGGAGGCTTGGTAAAGATGAGTAAGAAAAAAAAAAACAAAAAAACCACAGGCTCCAAGGAGCCTTTAACAGAAAGAACTTGGGCTGCGGCAAAAAAAACCACCAAAAACCCAAAACCCAAAAACCAAAAAAACTTTAAAATCTCAATCCATCTTGAACACTAACTAATTAGACACTGAATACCATTAAGATTTGTAAGTTCTTTCTGCCCTCAACTCTAGCTCCAGACGCTGCTGGAGAAAGGAAGACGGTGGTTAGCACCGAGCACCTTCTCTTTATCTACCGTGTCTGTGATCATATACTCCCCTTCTTTCCCTAGCAGTATTGGTGGCCAAACACAACTAAGCACTGAACCAGAAAGTTAACAGTTGAAGTGTGGTCACCTACAGGCAGAAAACAGATGGAGTCTATTACAGTAACCCAGATAAAGAGCCACGTTAAAGAGCAAGACCATTTTTATTCCTACAGTCCCCATAGCATACCTTCTTTTTAACCTCGTTTACTGTTTGACTCCCTCCAGTAGAAAATCTACCAGTTGGCCACAAACTGGTCTTTCTGCTTTGCAAACTGTTTGCGTTAGATGTATCGTTCGAATTTTACCGCCGAACTGAGATGCCATGACTGTTCTTAGAGACAAGGGTTTGTGGCTCTGAAAAACAATGACTGGTCTAGGTGAGAGAAAAGAAAGGAGCAGTAAGGCTTAAGTTCTTTAAACAAGCACCGAAGATACAGTTCAATCTAATGTTTTTTAAAGCAAAAGAGATGAGTCTGTGCACTTACGGATTTGGGCCCCTCGATGGGCCCCACCCGGCTCTCTGTGACCTCTCTCCCTCTGCTCATTTCTTCCCTCCACCTCCTCTATAGCGCCCATCCAATTTCAACAGGCAGGCCTGTTGAAAGGTCCACCACCACCTTCCACCAGGAAAAATCCCCTTCCCCTCTGGCCTGTTGCACCCTGTACCTTCACCACGGTATTGACCGTATGTACTGTAATGATCAATTTCTGCACCTGTTCCCTCGTCCCAGCCTCAGCACGGTTCTGGACACACCACAGGTGCTCTCTAGATGGTGGTTGCTAAGGCAATGAGTCCTTGTGTTAAATACAGCTTCCCCATCCTCGCAGCACTTTGAAAGTACTCAGAAAAGGAAATGACTAAAGTGTAGACTGTTCAACCGCAACACCACCACCACCCTGCCTGGGGTACCCGTGCCCCTGGGGAGGAGGAAGGACTGAGGCCGAGAGCCCAGCGCCGCTGTGGAGCTGCTGTGATTGTCCAGTTTACAACAGTCAGGACTGGCTACACCATCTGTGGGGCCCAGTGCAGAATGGCACTGTGGGGTCCCCTATCCAACGATTATTGAGAATTTCAAAAGGTGACAGCAGACCAAGCCCCAGCCCTGGGCAGCTGCACAGGTTGCCCACCCATGAAAGCTGGCCCTGGTGACAGCAGGGGAGTAGGGAGTCTGGGAGAAATTTTGGATGAATTTTTTTAAAAAGTAGCTTTAAAATCTGCAAATTTGTTTTAAAATTTCTATTTTCTCATGCCTCGCCCTTCGCAAGACCCCCACGGTGGTTTATTTTCATTTATAAGTGCAGATCCTTTTAAAAAGCTTATTTTATTTCACATTGTTTTAGGGAAAAAAACACCACACTCTGTTAGTCCTTAAGAAATAATGCTATGATCCACACCCCACCACTTACCCCCTGAAATGAAGTAACCCATCATTATTGCACTTCCTCCATTTAGTCCTGAAATTGCGGGGAGACGGGCTGGGCTTTCACAGGATTATGTTAACATGAAATAACTTTATCAACCTTTTGCTAATTTTTAAAAATTAGTTCTCTGTGCAACAGCATCCAGTCCCTCAAATGTGATTTTATTTCACAGCATTCTTAGTAAATTAGAAATTGTTCTGTTCAAACCCAAATGAACTTAGTTTATCAGATATCATCTTGATGAAATGTTGTTGGTATCTGCTGACAGTGTAAATGAATGAAGATTTATGAAGGGGGCTTTTCAAAACTGCGCGGCTCTGCAGCGGGCAGCTCATCTGCACTGCCGCACTCGTCCAGCAGGGGGCGGCGCGAGCAGTGCCACATTCCCAGCGCCTCCCAGCAGGGGCCACCCCGCTCTTGCCCTCCCGTGGCTCTCTCTTAGGGACAGTAGCAAGGGACCACGCACTATTCAGTGAGCACAGCACCATCAGGTGCAGCAGGCAGTGGGGCTGCCCAAGAAGCCAGTCCAGTGGGCAAATGCCAGGTCCCAGCCTTCCTTAGGGCTCTCCTCTCATGTTCCCGATGCTTCGCTGTTCCCTGCTCTCCTCTCTATGCTTCAAAGCCAGAGGACCTAGGAATATGGCTAAGTTCATGAAACAAAACCCTCATTTTTGCTCCCCTAGCATAAACTTTTCACCACGCGGGACCATCTGAATAGATCTGATTGTGCAGAATCCTTAAACTTGAGCTCAGCTTTCTCATCTGCAAAGGAGATGAGTTCCACCTACTTCGTAGGCCCCTCAAAGATCTGCCCGAGAACACACATGGAGGGGACCGTGGGGGAGGTGCTCTCACGTTTGTTGTCTGGGGCTCCAGTGTTACTGAGAAGCCAGGGCTGCCGACGGTGGGAGAGAAAAAGGGCTCTCAAACACCCTTCCCGGAGACAGAAACGGTCACAGGAAAAACTCCGGACTGTAGAACGCCAGCAGAGCCCAATTTGTCCAAGTTTGTCTGCAGCTGACTCCGCACCTGCAGCTCCTCACTTCTTCTCTCACCTGTGAACGATCACGCACACAGACGCCCACTCGCTCCGCTAAAAACGCCTAGGACCTAAAGAAATCCACACGCCGGAACAAATCCAAAAGCACAGAAACACAAACAGCCAGTCCCTCAGACGTGTACCTTGCAGGGTGCACGCTGCTGCGCTGGGGGGCCTGTGTGCGGTGGGGGATCGAACCCAGCACAGCCTGAGCAGGGCCGGGGGAGGGGAAGACGCCCACGAGCAGGCAGCGAGGAGGGGAGCCAGAAGGGACAGCGGAAACCCACGGACTGTGGAGAGCCGCGATTTGCAGGGACAGCAGGAATGCGTTGCCTTAACAAGATCCAGGGACGTTTCACAGCTTATGCAAATGACTGCAAATCTACCTTCAGCCTTAATTACTTCACGCCATTAAACTGACTCTCACAGAAATTCCTGGGAAAGACCATTCTGGTAAAGAAGTGAATTGCAGCACTGGGGACGGGGGTTGCTCTTCTGCCGACAGCCTGGCTTTCACGACTAGGACGGGACCCAGTCCGGCATAAATCCTCGGGGGCTTATTCCTCATTCCGCCTCGTCCACAGGGAAGAGGCTTCACCTGGGCCGCTGTAGACTTTGCTAGCCTTCCTTTCCTCATCAGCCAACTCCCTACAAGGTGGAAGCCTCTGGGCCACTTGGCAGGCACCATGCCCCATACCGAACAGCACAGGAACCCAAATGAACAAAAAAGGCAATTGGATTTTGTAAGAAACAATATATTTTATTTTTCTGACACCACAGCTCTGGTGAGTGGTTTTGTACCAAATTTAATGGAGGTTACACAGAACGTCTTACGCATGGGAGGGGGAGGGCAGGGGAGGAACCACAAAATTAAAAACCAAAACAAAAACGAAATCCTGGATAGCTTTTAGCATCTGTTCCACTCCCACATCGATAAAATTCACTTGGGAATTCCTAAGAAAAGGAGAACAGAAAACCAGGTGGGCAGGGAAGGGCGTGTCGGGGAAGAAGAGAAAGGGGGCAGAAGACCGCCGAGCATCCCAAGCACAGGCCTTTCCCTCGCGGAGCCGGGACGGCGCTCGGCCTGGAAGGCGAGGCTGTCATTAGATTTACTTCCCCAAAAGAACACCGTGTATTGCAGCTGCCAAAGGGAAAGAGGAGGAAAGCAGGGGTCACCAGTTGGGGGCGGGGGCACGGGAGAAGGAGATACACTTAACCAAGGAGATGAGGGCAGGGTGGGGGGCGGGGAGGAGAGGGAAACTGAGAGAAAAACCGTGAAGGTGGGTTTGCAGACTGGAAGAGACAGACCGTGCCGGAGAGCACTCGAGAACCGAAAAACAAACGTCCTAAGCTTCATTATTTTTGAAAAGAAAAATCTCCCCCCTCCCCCCACCCCTCGCTGAACTTAGTTCCTTTTTTTTTGTGCTTTTCATTAATACTCTGCTCTGAGGTCGTAGTTTGGTTTTTTTCTATACACTGGAGTTGAAAGAAAATAGTCCAAAGGTCTGAAGACGGATTCTCCACCCAAAGTAAACGGCCCAGCATTCCTGTTCTCCTCTTGTCCCAAAGACTAAAGTCTCTGCTAAAATCCCTTTTACAATATAGTACAGTACACAAAAAAATAAAGCCCAAAGCAAATAAAAAAAAAACAAACAAAAACAAAAAAACGAAACAAAACAAAAAAACAAAAAACCAGAAAAGAATCCTGGGAGAAGCCAGTCCAAAGGACGTAAACATACAGAGAACGGTGCAACACATGACCGATGGCAATTCTCGAAGCACAGGCTACAGATTCCCAAAAGTAGGTGCCATCATGGGATACCCAAGTCCACAAAAATAATTTTTAAAAAATAAATCTTAAAAAAAACACACCTGTTGATTAAATGAATCATTTGTTTTCAGGTAAATCCATACATTCTCGAGTTCCCCCCTCCCCCAAAGCAGCCCTCGGGTCTCTGCTCTCCTATTGCCTGACCAACAGCACTCCCGGAACTCCCTCAAGGCAGCTCTCAGGACCCGGAATCTCATCTTGACAAGGATCGGCATTGGATTGACATCCAATCTTAGCAGCTTAAAACATCATGTTTCCTGGGTTGCCAGGTCCTTGGCTGAATCCACCCATGCCCACGTCAGCGGCCATGCCCCGGGGCCTCATCTGTGGGGGGATCATGATGTTCTGTTGGGGTCCCATCATGCCCTGCATGGACATCATCATGCCTGGGGAGCCCACGGGCCCAGGGTGGGTGTAGAGCCCAGCAGGCCCCCGATCCTTGCCGGGAATCATGCCCACGGCGGCAGCCGGATTGCTCATCAGGGTAGGCTGGCCGGGCATTGTAGATTGTGCTGGTGACATCATCCGATGGTGAGGTCCCATCATGCCTTGCTGGAGAAAGGCTGGTGGTCTCATTGGGTTGTGGCCTGGCATGGATGGAGCCGTGCCAAGAGGGATGTCCGGAGTTCCCACTGGCCCTGGCCCTCCCATGCCAGGTAATGCTAGTCCCATTCTGGGGGCCTGTTCGCCCATCATCCCCTGCATGTGCGAAAACCCAGGCCCAGGCCCCTGGGGCTGTTTACGGCCTGGGACTTCCCCTCGAGGGAAATATTGCAGTGTCTGGCTAGGCTTCTCAGATGGAATAATGCGAGACAGATCAAACTCCGGGATTCCGGTGGCTCCAGGTCGGATGACCTCCTGCAGGTCTGGGTCTGTAAACACCGAAGGCATGCTGTTCCCCAGGACGGCGAAGGAGTCGGGACCCCCGGGGCCTCCAGGCTTGCAAAGTGCTGCATCTGCTGAACTCTGGGGCAGGGTGCTGGGGCGGCCAAGGGGGCCTTCTCCTGGGAAACCCATAGCTCCTGGGAAGCTGCCCTGCCCCCCACTGGGGCCGTTGTGAGGGAACGGAGCCTGCTGTGGAGGAGACTGTACTGGCGGGAAGCCCTGGGGGAAACCCATCCGTCCTTGAGGTACCATCGGAGGCTCCTGGGACCCATGCCCCATGATAGGATTGTGTGACATCAAGCCAGGCCCCATCGGGACCCCATGAGGAGGTATGTTGGGTCCCATGGCATTCGGAGAGGGCATCTGATTGGAGTGAGAGAGCGGCTGGGTCATTCCCATTGGGCTGAGGGTTGGCATCGGAACCACGGGGTTTGGACCTGAAATTCGAGGATTCTGTGTATTAATGCCCATCCCTAGAAAAATAAAGATATCAAAGGAATCACCTTAACCGAGAGCAACTTAGAAAAACTACAACAAATCCAATCAGCAACAACAAAAAGCCAAATGTGCAAGGTACTCTGTCGGGAAAACATACGTCACGAAATCCCTGCCCTCAACAAGATCGAAATGCATTTTGGAGCACAGACACCCAACAGCTCTACGAGAGGTTATATTTTGAGTGTCAAACTGTATGACGTGAGAGTATGTAGAAAACAACCAGGAAGAAAGTCTCCTGTGCGAAAAGTTACAAATTAATATGCAAACCAGTGTAGTCTTCTTCATTGGAGACATTTCATACAGAAAAAAAGAATCTGTCTGAAGTAAGTATGGTCCTCTTTGGAGAAAGAGGATTAATCAGTCCTACAAGTCCAAGAATCAGAAATAATAACAAGGAAACCAAACAGGCCTTTACCAAATGACATCTAGCATTATCTTTTTAGACTGCCTTACTCAGAGAGCATTTCACACTCTAGGGTGTATGAAACGTTAAAGAAACATAGCTTTTAACAGAGAGGGAAAGCATGCAGTTTCTCCTATAGTCTCTGGGACATTTAAGTATTTGGTTTCTCTGTGGAATTACTACTGAGTATGGTAAGGACGGTGCTTGCTAGGAAACGGGGGCTTTCTACCACCTCAAATCCCGTGGCTGCTTGCGGTTGGAGGCTGCCCTTCCAGAAAAACACTTAAAAACTAAAGACATCCAATCAGAATGTTAAAAGGAAACTGCTTTCAGTCTTGCTCCAGGAGGACCCTCCCTACTCTGACCCTCGACACCCCCCCCACCACAGAAAGGGAAAAATGAACCCATCCAGGCACGCAGAAGCATCAGAACTTCTATAAGTTCTTTCTAAGAACTGTCAAGAAATCTGCTTTCCAATAAGCACGGACTGAGTCAAACTAATACAAAATTGCTATCTTCCTCTAGTGCAGACACTTTAATTCTATCAACGGTATTCTTTCTCAACCCGTTGCACCTCCACCCGTTGAGGTCTGCAGCTGTCGACAAAGCACGCGTGAAGTCTCTCTTTTGTCTAACAAGGGCTCCGTATCCTAGCTTCCATCCTGATCGCTTACCTGGCATATTATTCATTGATGGCAAGTTGGGAGAGCGAGCTGGAGGGGAGTCGTCATCGGAGCTGGCCACAGTCTTGATGGCGTCGTGGTATAAAGGAGTAGAACTGGGCATTGCGAACTTGGACATTCGAGACATCATAATAGACAGTGGGTTCTGGGAAAGGGTTGGCTCGGGAGGCATGGTGTAAGGTGTACTAGAGGGAAGACTTCCAGGGATATTCACAGAGGCAGACTGGCTGGCTGTAGGAGGTGGGGGGCCACCTAGAAGAAAGCAAAATAAAACAAAAATGGGCAGGGAATTAGATTGCTCTTGAAGGCTATCGGGCCTATGATTATGAACTAGCAAGGTCAGGGATGCGACAGATGAACAGGACAGTGTTATTAGACCCGGGACACGAATCATCAGTCTTCTAGTCAAGATCTGTGTGTGTGCAGAGGGCAGACCACAGCGCAATACGGAGGTGACGAATCAGCAGACGTGAAGACAAACACGCCAAGAATGCCTCAGACAGAACTTGAAGCTTGGGAAAAACACGGCTTACGGACTATTTCACTGAAAAGAACAAGACGTAAGCGGGTCTTTCCCTTGCCAATCACAACTCAAAATTCAACTCCGGTATCTAGTCTGCTGTGGAGCCAGACTAGCGATCCGACCCCAGCCACCAACCCTACACATGCTCTTGATTAATTTCCACCACCAAAGCGTTTGAACAAAAAAGTTCTGAGGGGGCTGTCCCACCGTCCTGCTTTCATGACCCGCTAACCAATGGAGAGGGGCGCTTTAACTTGGTAGTATACGTTTTCTATCTTACTCGGAGTCTAGTTTTTCTCAAGTGGAGACAAGGCGGACCTAGTATTTACACCTCGGTGCTCATCTTCCACGGACCACCTCTGGTCCCATTCATAAAACCACCATCATCAGTGAGAGCTTCTCCTGGGAAGAAAATACTGATAAATTGCGGCTGATCTGTGAGAACAGCAGTCTACCAAAGAGGTTTTGGGAACTGCTTCTGTGGCCAACGTGTATTTACGAGAACCACTCAAATCTCTCAGCGGCCTCCCCTTTGTGCTTAGGATTATACTCAGAGCCTGTGGATGCGAGGGCAGCCCCCTCCAGTGGGCGGGCCTAGTATTTAAAGCAGCCACATTTACCCACCGTTAAGGCATTTTATTTCACCAACATGTTCACCGTGCAAATGTAAATTTGTCTGTGAAATGACAAATACTTCCCATTTTCTCCTCTTCCTTTTAACAGTCCCATCTGACACACATACTCTGCCCTGAGAGCCGTGTTTCTCTGCCAGGATGGGACGCCTGTGCCTAACCCCGTGGAAGTACCGACGATGCACCCGGCCACAGATACGTCCGTCTCGGTGGAGGCCACCTCCGAGTGCAGAGCTCAGAGACATGTCTCCGGGCACCAGCTGCATCAAGTCAGGACACCAGCTTCCTCAAAGGACATAAACCAGGCTTTTGCAATCTCTGGCTCACAAGGGGCGACCGTGAGGACGCGAGCGTACTGACCTGACTCTACATTGCCCAGCATGGCTGGGGAGGCCATGGTGAGGGGTGCTTTATGGTTTGGAGGGATCCCGGGACTCTGGAGGGGAGGTTTTGGAGAGGAGGTCCATCCAGGTGACGGGGCAGGAAGTGATGGAGACTTGAGGTGAACAGGCGAAGCAGCAGCAGACCCCAAGACGGGGGGGGACTTAATGGACGCAGCAGCAGCCGGGCCCGCCAGCATGCCTGCCAGCTGCGATGGAGTCTGGGGGGACTTGAGGTTCCCCGAGGGTGAGCCCAGCATTGGTGACTGGACTTGGCACACCGTGGGAGACTTCAGAGGGTTGATGCCTGGGGAGTGCCCCTGGCTGCCTGCCGCAGATATATCCAAGGGCTTCCGCCCCAGGCCACGCTGCACTGGAGGAGCGGTGTTGAGGCTAGTGGGGTTACTGGAAGGGTTGAGAGGTAGTGCTGGCATATGACTGAGCCGGCTGTTAGTCCTTTGGTCGGGCCCGACTGGTTCTCTGAGACTCCGCAAGCCACTGTTGCTGCCTGGACCCTGAGACATGGGGAGAAACGGCCTGGGGCCCATGCCGTACTCTTGCTGGGGGTGCTCCCCAAACGGCAGGGGCACCATCTTCTGCTGAGCAGACAGCACGTCTGTGCCACCTGGGCGTAACTTCATCATCTCCTCAGGGCCCGTCCCAGCCTCTCTCATCTTCTGAGGTATCATCTGAGGGTTGGATCCCATGTTGACGTTCAGACTGACATCTCCCTTCATCCCACCGGGAACCATCCCAAACTCCAGTTCCCGACCAGGGCCCATCTGCGGGGGCATTCCTTTCGGAAAGTCGCCCCGAGAGGGACTCAGAGGGCCCTCGACGGGTATTCGAGGGAAAATGGGACTGCTCCCAGGCTCCATGTGTCGCTGGGAGCCGGGGATCAGCCTGTTCATCTCCATGCTGGGCCTGATGCTTTCCATGCTCATCCCCGGGGGGAGGCCCAGCTGCTTCTCTGCCAGCTGCTGTTGAAACATCTCTTCGGACAATCCTTGGGGGTTTGGGAAGCGTTCCCCTCGGCCAGGACCACTGAAGACACCCTGGCCAGGCGGGAAGTTTCGACCGTCTGCGATTTTTGGCACATCGTCTGGCCAACTGACTCCAGAAAGACCCGGTCTCGATGCTGGGTTGGGGACGTTCGGTCCCTCCATTTCAGAGTTGATCATTCCCGCAAACCCAGGGAGGCGCATCTGGCTCCCTGCCATGTTGGGGTGGGGAGCCATGCCCCTCGGGGGCAGAGAATGAGGCATGCTGATCCCATCAGCAAAGGGCTCTGCGCCCCCCGGCCCCCAGCCTTCACCGGGGGCCATCTGGTATGGAGGGGGAGGCCCTCGGCCCACGCCCCGAGGCCCATGCTGATGGACCATCATGTCCTGGAGGGAGCACTGCTGCACAACAGCGTGCTCCTGCTTCCTCCTTTTCTCCTCGTAAAACTCCTGCTGCAGCTTCAGCCAAGCTATCTGCTCGGGGGTCATGTGGTCCAGGTGGTCAGGTCCCATGGGCCCAGACTGGGAGTTCATGGAAGGTGGAACCATTTCATCCGGAGAAAAGGGCACATCTCTATGTCCTTGAGGGCCAAATGGAGCTCCCACATCTGTCCGGGGCCCAGGTCCCTTCCCTAGGCTTTGGGATTGAGCCATCATGGCCTGTATCGGCCCTTCTGGTTTTTTCTGAGGTCCATCTAATACCCCAGTGTTCTGCTGGGGTCCCCCACTTTGTCCTCCTGTGAATTCTTTCTCGTCGGGGAAAAGCATCCGTTGGATATCTCGGAGCGTTTGTAAGGAGCGCTCCCGGTGCTCCAGCTGCTCCTGAGACAGGCCATCGGGGTTCTCTCCCAGCGCGGGGGGCTCGCCACTGGACGCTGGTGGAGGTGGGGCGGCTTTGGGATCTGCTGAAGAGCTACTGCTCCCCTGGGAGACAGGGGTCACCGCTCGGTTATTGGGTGTCGAGTTCGGCCCGGTACCATCTGGGGGCAGTGGCGTGGAGCTGGCGGGGCTGCCCCCAGGAGGGATCAGTTTGTTTTCTACACCAGGACTGTCCCGGTCCAGA
The DNA here is from genome assembly GCF_014898765.1 of Herpailurus yagouaroundi. NCBI lineage: Eukaryota > Metazoa > Chordata > Mammalia > Carnivora > Felidae > Herpailurus > Herpailurus yagouaroundi. The sequence goes on from NW_024412539.1 coordinate 687,522, forward strand.
GGACGCGGGGGTGCAGCAGGCTTGGGTGCTGGTGCCGGAGTGGGCGGGGTCGGCTGCAGCCTGGTATTCTGGGAAGAATTCTGGTCCTGGCTGGCCGGAGCTGGGGGCTGTGGTGGGAGGGGTTTCGGATCATTCCGAAGGGCAGATATCTGTGTGTTCTGAAAACAAACGAGATTTTAAAAAAATCATTGGTAAGTTGTACAAAGAGGCGATGAAAAAGGCAAGGCACGTTATAAAGGATTTGTCCCCATCACATAAATCTACTCTGACATTTGCTGTACAGCCCCACTCTGGACATGGGGACGTTCTGATTTTTTTCTTTCCCTTTACTGTCAAACGGCATCCTCTTTCCCGTGCTGAAGATCAGGTTTCAATAACTTTATAAGCATGCCAGGGGGAGAGCCACTCTGCCAAAGTGAATACATTTGAGTATCTATTTCGAGGAACAGGTTTGATATCGCATGTACCGTGTGTTGCTGATTCAAAGAGAGATTAGTTTCTTGGTATGTGGGAGGCTGTACCTAACACCTTTTCTTTTCCCCGAAAGTACGACTGGGTATGCAGACTTCTCACTGTCAATCAAGAGGGCTGATGTTTTCAACCGAAAGAGAAAGTCCCTGTCACTGACAGCTCTGTACTCTCCCAGCTGGAGGAAGCAGGGAAGGCCGCTCAGTGTCGGCGTCTCCTCTGGCAGGGGGACTACCTAAGTACTCCTCTCCTTGAGTTTCCAGGGGGCCTGACATCTCTGGTTTCTGTTTTCAGTTTGTGATCACTGATTCCATATTCGATAAGAATTTGTACATTAACTGTAGTAAGATAATCCGCAGGCAGGAAGCGTCCGTGGAGAAATCTGAGGCTATCTAGCTCATGGTGTCTCTCGGTCTGTTCTTTCCAATAGTCGGCAGACCGCCCTTTCTATAGGCTGGATGATAGCCTCGTTATTATTTATTAAGTACCAGCGCTACACTAAGTCCTGCAATAGGTGACAAGGATGCTGTTAGTGTCTGGAAGAGGGACGTGTGTGTCCTGGGTCTACACCCTGGTGCTGCGGGAGGTACTGGAGGAGAACCGAAGGGCCCTGCCTACAACCCCCAGCTCAGGGATCTTTCGCCAGGCTCCAGGGAGCCACATGATCCGTTTTTTGATGTTCATTCGCTCCTACTTGTTCACTCAATCCAGTCTGCGTTTCCAAACCCCTGCCTCCCCACTGACTCTCTGGAATGGTTCCCTGTGTGCACATTTGTACACGACTCGTCATGTGTATCTCCGCATGGAACAGTTTGTGTTGCATAAACACAAAGACTATCCTCGGGTGTTCCCGTTCTGTGAATATGTATGTAAATGTTTCGCTTGCAGGTAGCCACACACATATGTCTGCAGACAGAGGCCGGTTCGGGGAAGGCTAGCTAAACCTGAGAGGGCTCCGTGTGCTCCGAGTGTTTTCCATGTCCCCGCCTCCCTCACTGGAGCGCGGAGGTCACCTTCATCCTCCTTCCAGTGCCATTTTAAGTTTGTCTTTGGTGGCCAGGTTTTGTTTGTTTGTTGGGGGGGTGGGCATGGACTCTGTCATGTGACCAGAACAGAGGAAGCACTTCAGTGCCACTTTCGATTTCAGATTTGGAGCAACGGCAATCTGATTATCCCCAATTCCAGCTCCTTCTCCGACTCATTTCAGTACCGGAGAAGGTGGAGGTGAAAACTGGTACAATCTGTCATCCAATCGATCAAATGTTAGTCTGCACTACAACGTACCCTGTGCATTCCAGATAATATAAATCTTAAACATTATATACGTGTATAAAAGGTTTAAGTATCAATTAAAAAACATATATATATATATACATATAAATTTAAATATTATGTATGTCCACCTCTATCCTTCTTGACTAGAAGAGATGTATGAGCAGCGCGAAATGCCTTTTCTAAGTCTAGCAAAGCCCAAGCTCTGCTATGTCAACAGAGAGGGGCTTCGTTGATAAACGACACAGATGAAAACTTTATCTTGAATTGCCACTCCAGTCATTTAATGTCACTTAACTGTTCCCATGTCGAAGACCCAACCCAGCGCTAGATCTTAGGCTTCCTGAAAGCAGGGACTGTGTCTGGAACCTCTCAGTGTCCCCACGGCACTCGCCAACACCTGTCCCAAGAAATAACTTTTGGTTCCATCTGGAACGCTGTCTTGAAGCAACCATAGCATGCTTTTTCTAATGTGGTTTGCAGCAGGCACTTAAGTTCCAGACAGGAAACAGACTAACGTTTATTATAATTTTGGAAATATCAAGCGATTAAAAGCACTCAATGGTCCTCTCACTCTGAAATACATGAGGATCATTCTGAAAGTCACTGAGACTGTAATTATGGTATTATCAGCATGTGCTCCAGGACTGTGGCTTTAGTTATTCCTTTTCTGTTCTGCAACTAACTCAAGAACGTTTGTCAGTTTTTAGAAACCTGCCCCGTACACAGGGTCTGAAGTCAGCTTTTCCCAGAGATGGTTAGTTAACATGAAGGAAATCTAAGGTCTCCACATAACTCCTTTTTTATTGTGTCTTTCTCTCCCAGTAATCCATCAGTATACCAGCATGCTGATAGAAAAGGCCGGTACAGGGGCGCCTGGGTGGCTCAGTCGGTCGGACGTCCGACTTCGGCTCAGGTCATGATCTCGCGGTCTGTGAGTTCTAGCCCCGCGTCGGGCTCTGTGTTGACAGCTCAGGGCCTGGAGCCTGTTTCAGATTCTGGGTCTCCCTCTCTCTCTCTGACCTTCCCCCATTCATGCTCTGTCTCTCTCTGTCTCAAAAATGAATGTTAAAAAAAATTAAAAAGAAAAAAAAGAAAAAATAAAAGGCCAGTACAGTGTGATCCGCCTGAAGCCACACAGCGCCAGGACTAGGTGTCCAGAATGCAGCTTACACCATCAAGACTACCCTCCCTGCCAATGACATTCACCGTCTCCCACCTGTACAGCTGCTGTAGAGCCTTTAAACCACACTCCACTTCCAGAATGGCCTACCAGAGGGGCTGTGCTTCGCTCTGTCTTGCTGTTAGAGATGTTCTGGATGTGGAAAGTGACGATAGTTTCAACCTGGCCCTTCAACACAGCTTCCGCAGCTCTGCAGAGATGAAAGAGACGCATACGCTAGGACGTGCTTCTATTTCACTACCTGTAATTCCAAAACGTTTTAACCCCAGACTGAACTTGTACAAGGGGAAGGAAGGCGGTTCCGTGTAGACAGCTACCAGAAATGTTGAATAAGAATCGAGAAACACAGGGTTTTCATTATCTGTGTCTATCACTTACCACCAGACTTCTGAAATCTAATGACAGCCATTAGCAAATCTCAAAAGAGGCATGTAAAAAACCTGAGATTTTCTCCTTCAAACCAATGTCCTGTGGTAGGTGTGTTTTTATGGAATCCTAGTTCAAAATCCCAACCACGAATATGAAATCTCACAATACCTAATGATACTCTAAGGCTGTCAAAATTCACTTTGTATGTATGTAAGGTATAGTCACATTTTTTATAAATTAAATAAGTAAAAATATGCTGGTCCATCCACCAGAGACATAGGTACCAAAACGTTCACCGTAGTTATCTCTATGAACTCCAGGCAGATTTTTCGTTTTAGTTATTCATATTTTCTAATTATTCCAAGATAGACCTGTATTACTTGTGTTATTTAAAAAAGGATGCTAAATCACAGAAAAGTGTATATTGTGTAATTAATCTCTTTTATGTTTAAAAAAGATCTAGATGTATATTACAAGCATAAAAAACTTCTGGAAGGAAAGCCCAAGTATCATTAGCGGTTGCCTCTGGGGAGAGAGGGTAGGGAGGTTTAATATTTTATTTTACTTTACCCCTTTCTGTCCTGTTAACTTTAAGTGATCATAACACAGGTCAGGGGAGGGGGGAAGGAGTAGTCCTCAGTGGGAATAAGAACTGAGGTGTCCAAACACACAAGCCATGCCAACAGCAAGACACAGCCATTAACTTACTTATTGGCCATCTCAGTAGAAAACACATACACCACTTTGGCGGGAGTCTTCTGAGCAGGTGTGGGCTCTGGGGCAGTAGTCTGGCCATGGGAGGGGGTGGAAGACCTGGGGGCCGTAGCATTTGACGGGGTCATCGAGTGTGGCGTGTGCTGGGAATCCTGGGACTTTATGTGGTCAGCAGAATTACATTCTAGAAGAATGAAAAGATCCGCGTCACGGAGAGAATAAAACTTCTTCTGCCAGCATTTATATAGCACAAGCCCACCTTGAGAATTTCAAGGAGGAGGCACCTTGCTAACAGGAGACCTCTAATTTTAAAAACTCCAACACACTTGCCCCGAAATGATGAATTACAAAGCACTCCTCCCCCACCTCCTTACTTCTCTAGGGCGCATCCTTCAGATATCAGCGCAAACATCCCTCCTTCCTGGAAACCTTTTTGGAACCTCTTGGACTGGATGCCCCTGTGGGTTGAACCCATAGCCCCCACATTCTCTGATTTCAGCATTTGTCCAATTTGATTGTAATCATTTAACGATGTGCCGTCTAGGTGCGCTCACATCCTCGGGGACAGCAGCTGCATCCGTCTTGCTGACCGTGGCCCCCCAGCACCCAGCACAGCGCTGGCACTCATGACAGGCCTCCCCACAAACACCCGAGGGAGGAACGAAAGACGGGGGACAGTCACCAGGTTTTCATCTCTAATTTGGGTTGGGGGCTCCCACTTCCTCTCCTGGAATGCTAACTTCATGCTCTGGCCTACAGTTAGGATTTTTGGTTTTACACTAGGAGGAAAAACAACTAAAACCACAGCCATTGGTCCCACATTCCTCCTGGCTGGCTCCACTGTGGGGCCTCCCCTATGTCTCCCCCAACGTAGCCACTCATCCTGCCACACTGAAATCAACCGGGACAAACCCACACTAGTGCCAGCGCTAACCCTCGTGCCTACAACGCTGGCAAGGTGGGAGCCAGAGAGCACAAAACCCACGTCTTAGAGGGTGAATCTGACAGAGAAAAGGAAGGGACGCCAGGAAAACTGCTCGAGTGCGGGCCACCGGGGTCGACAGGCTGGAGCTGCTGGTTTGATTCTGGAGTATAAATAGCACGGAGGCCAGACACATCCATAAGAACGTGGTTAGGACCACGGAACGTCCTACTGTAACCCCCAGAACACCTGCATCATCAAGAGCAAGAGCTCCTCAACAAAGTGGTTCCATACTGCTCTTCGCAGTGACCAGGAAAATGAGAAGACATGGTTCCCTCTTAATAAGCCGTGACAACACCTGAGTCTGATACCTACTCTCCCCACTCGGCTGCTATTAGGCTCTCCGGCATCCAGCAATGGCGGAGGCCTTCCCTCGGGAATACCTACTTCCCTCTGAGTCTCAAAGATCTTATAGACATACCTTTAATGTCAGAGTCATCGTTTGGAGTCCCAGGATCTCTCTGATCAAAGGAGTCGGCGGAAATACTTCGCTCCCTTTTCCCCTTGCCCTTGGCACCATTTCCAGCCCCATTCTTCAGCCCCATGCTCCCACCTGGGCCAGGGGGTGCTTTAGGGGTATGGCCCCCACTCTTGGAGTCACAGGGGGATGGCTGGGATTGGCTGGCTGAGCCCCCCTGTTTACCCTGATTGGAGAATTTGGAATCCAGCTGGGGGTTTCCAGATGGGGACATCACTGTAGGGGGACGGACCATCACCTCCTGCTTTGACTTAGGGCTACTAAAAGAGACAAATAATAAAGAGAGATCAGATGCCGGATACAGCCGGGCAGCCCAAATCAGGAAGAAGCAGTTTCTAGGAGCGGGTCAAGGAGACACAGAGGACTAAGTAACTACCCCACCTTTCACCTCGGCTCCTTCCTCACCCCCTCCAGCCCCACTCTCATCTCGGAGCTATCGACAGAGAGGAGGGTCAGGCAGAGTGGCCTGCCAGGTCTCAGGAACCCTAGAGTCACATGGGGACCCATCTCTAGGGCTTCTGTCAATAAAGGACAATGGTTTCTATGTACATAGAGAAGTGACTCTCACACTAAGACTAGCTCAGAGTAAACAAACAGGCATCGTTAAGATCAAAATACTACCCACCCCCTGGCTGATGACAAGGAACAGCTGTAACGAGAGCCTAGCTTCCCTGCTGGAAAATACGAGCAAGACCCGGAGAGGACACGAGGAAACCCGCTGCTGAATGGCAGGTTAGGGAAACCCTGCCAGACACGAGTCCCTCAAACAAGCAGTATCGCACGCCAGAGCAGATATGCTAACCAGTGCCCCAAGGGATGTGGAAAAAGTTCTTTCAAATATCCATTTAAGGGGCCCCCGGGTGGCTCAGTCAGTTGAGTGTCCGACTCTTGGTTTTGGCTCAGGTCACGATCTCACAGTTGGTGGGTCGAGCCCCGTGTCGGGCTCTGTGCTGACAGTGTGGAGCCTGCTTAGGATTCCCTCTCGGATCCCCCCCACCCCCCCGCCTCTCCCCTGCTTGTGCTCTCTCTGTCTCTCTCTCAAAACAAAGAAAAAAAAGTTTCAATTTAAGTACTGTGGAACAGAGGAGAAAGCTTCACAGCGGGAGTCCAGTCCAGGGCTGGTGTTTTAGTCCCAGGATCTCAGGCCTCCTCACCATTCCAGACCTCGGCTTCCTCACTCGCCAAGGTTAGTACATGGTGCTGGGTGAACTCTAAGGTCCTCTCCTATGCGCTTTGGGGAGGGGGCGGGGGTGGAGAGGCGCAGTCGGAGAACAATGGGCGGAAGAACACCAACGGACGTCTCTAACAGAAAGCCCGATGGTACTATAGCCCGTTTATTATTCTGTTTTCTCCTCTTTTCCCCATTCGAGTCTCATCTGCGTCCAATCCAAACACACCGTTCCCTCAAGGAGTGTTCATGGTCCACCTGTGACACCCCCAGGGGGCAGCCGGGCGGGCTCTAGCCCTTACCTCTGTGTGTTTCCTGATGGAGAGTTCCTCACTTTGGGGTTACTGGAATGCATTGATTGAAATCCTGAGCGTGCAGTCACAAACAGGGACGGGCTCACCGAGTTCCTCTCGGGCTGCAGCACAGACAGCTGCTGAGGGCAGTGGCGGCGGCCGGCGGCTTGCTGGGCGCGGCCCTCAGCGCTGGCCACCTGTATGCCTTTTTCCTCTTTGCTTTTCTCTGCTGTGGAAGTGGGTCCTTTCCCCTTGCAGCTCCGGCATCCTCTGGGTGTGTGCCTCCTGCTGCCAAAGGAAAATCTCGCATCTCCAGGGCACACTACGGGAAAAGGCCACCCAGAAAGACATAAAACACCCTTACAACAGGATCAAGGTTACAGTCTAGCCAACTAGACGCGGCGGCTACATCACTTCTCGGCTTCCAACAGGGCCAAAGGGGGAGCGGTGTTCATGCTCTGGCGAGAAGGCAGCTAGAGAGTGACAGGACTCTCTGCCAAACACATGGGCCTCCCACCAAGTATCATGTACCGGGCGTCGGCAAGCACATGAGAAAAACATTTCATCTTCAGCCATATATTCTCCCTTACGTTTCTCCACTTCCAGATACAAACCCGCCCAAAACGCAGGTTTATCTGCTCTTTGCTTTGAAACCACAGGGTACTCCCAAATCCATAGCAACTATCCGGTGTTTCGCCTCTGATGGCAGACAACGCCACTGAAATGTAGCAAACCCATCCCGATTTCAAACCACGAAACAAATTAATCTCTGTTTATATTCTCGGGGCCTCAGGGTGGGGAGACATTGGAGGAGGTCCTTCTGAGATCGGCTGCTGAGCCAATACCAAATACAATCAGTTCTGCCCCCTGACTTGCACGATCTTTCTATTAAATTATGCCAAGGATGTGTCTGGAGTTCTCGCTGTTTAATGACAGGGACCGTAGGCATGGCTAAGCATGGGAATGATCCATCATATTGAAGGTAAAAGAACATCTTTGGAAGCTAAGATAGTTTTTGAGCCAATTTGCAAGGCTAATTTGAAGCATAAAGGTCAAGAAAATATTCCCAAACCTAGCCAGAGAGCAAATGAGAACGCCCTTTACTGCAGGACGCCTGGACTAGTTCAGGGACAACCAAAACCCACTTTCAGTCACTGATCCTTCCAGGGCAGTTCCAATATGGTTTTCGGGTAACCGCTGTCCCCTCTACTCTCTTCTGATAGCTTGGCGGGACTTCCGATAGCTTGGCTAAGGGGCCCGGGACTGAGATAGAAGGATGTAAGATGCGGGACTCGTGGCTGAAGAATCACAGGGAGCCAGAAGTACCTCGGGTGTTACCGCTTACACACACTTTGTGGGACTCCACAACCGGACTGGAGATTGGGAGTTGTTACAGGTTTTGGCGCCGAGTCTGATCACGGTCAAGGGTTAAACATCCATGTCTTCCTTTGGAAATCTGCAATAGTCCCAGCTATTTTACCTGAGACGCTAAAAGGAATTTATGGAAGTTCTCAGTGCACACAATTACTTTTTTTTTTTTTTTCTTTTTAAATGATGAAGTCAGGAAATACAACTAGAAGAAAATGGTATGGAATGTTTTCTATGCCGACCTCGGGGGGAAAAACATCCCAAAAAAACATTTTGGTCTTGATGGTATTTAAGGTTGTACTTTTAGCCCCCACCACCTTCAGCTTTTTTTTTTTTTTTTTCAGTCTGAACTATAAAATTGATCGTGGTTGTCAAGTCTGACATACATAATCATAAACCATTTTGTAACCTCTCACTAAACATCAGGAATCCCTGGTAACATACAAGTAGCTAGTGAATCTTGCATGGACAAAGCCATCAGAAAACATTTACCTCAGGAACAGAAAAGTAGTTACCACCAAATAGTCCCCTTCTGTAACTTCTGGTACTTTCTGTCTGCATCACACATCCTAGCACTCAATCATATGTCATACTGAATAGTCCTATGTGTATGTTTTATCTCCTTATGAAGAAAGACTATGTTCTTTGAAGACAAGAATCTTGTTTTCAAGTTCTTTGGCTTGTCTATAATACTCAGCATGATGTACTAAGATGTGATCGGACCCTCAGTGACATACTCCGTCTGCTTCTCCCAGAACAGAAACACCTGGCATTTGTGGTACACTTTCTCCAAAGGAACTCAAAACATATTACAAATATCAAATCGCCTCAATCTGCCAGGTATATCTTTAAAAAAATATTTTTTAAATGTTGATTTATGTTTGAAAGAGAGAAACAGAGTGTAAGTAGGGGAGAGGCAGAGAGAGAGGGAGACAACAGGATCCGAAGCAGGTTCCAGGCTCTGAGCTGTCAGCACAGAGCCTGATGTGGGGCTCGAACTCCGGAACTGCAAGATCATGACCTGAGACGAAGTCGCTTAACTGACTGAGCCACCCAGGTGCCCCAGTCTGCCAGGCATTTCTGATGAACTGGTAGCAAAGACGATTTCTGATAATAATACTGTGAGCACACAACACTTTTATCTTCAAAGTACTCCTAAAGACAGTTTTTTATTCTCACGAGTTTCTCAGCCTTGATGGATGGGCATTTTACAGGTGGATGGAGGGAGCACATGTGAACGGTGTGCATGGCTTCTTTCCAGGTTTACAATCGGTTCTCCCCGACCCTACTCTTCATCGAAGCCACCTCCTCACCATGACCTTAACGGGCAGAGAGACAGCACGAAGGCTGAAGCAGGCGTGTGGACTCCCTGACTGACGGGGAACAAAATCCCGGGTTTTCAAAACCCCTGGATGAGCCAGGGGAGTAGTTGAAGTCAGTCACCCTAGCCTTAGCCTGGCAAAAGAATCCACCAAGTGTCTCATCATATAGTTCCAAAGACTACAATTTGGCTCTTGGGGGCCTACATTTGCAGGCTGGTGCTCCACTGTCATTTTAAGGACTGGAAAAGGTCTTCCACAGAAGATGATTCATTACAGCCACAGAGAGACTTTTTCCTCCAATAGAAGATCTATTCTTGAAGATCTATTCATTCAATGCTTCTCCCTTTTCTTCTTAGCTCATATTTAAAATTCTTCCTAACGAGGTATCAGGCACTCTTTCAGGCAAGGCCTGTACATATTAAGTCACTGACCACAGCGCCGGGAGGCAGGTACCCCCACCTATTTGAGAGGTGAGGAAACTGAGGCTCTGAAATGTTTAGCCGTTCGCCCGAGCGAGCGAGTTGGGTCATACGTGAGTTAGTCATATGCGAGTTAGTCATACTCTAGTAAGTGGGAGAGCTGGCATTCGGCCAGGCCCCCGGCTGTGCTCTTCATCACTGTCAAGATGGGGACTTGGTGGACAAGGTGAGCGAGCGCCCGGAAGACAGCGCTTGGCGGCACAGTATCAGCCTCTGGGTTAACTGGTACTACGGCGACCATCACTGTCTAGCCAGCTCACTCGCTTATCCTGCCCAATGGCATTTCATATCTTGTTCCTCTTCAACTGACCCTTCCACCCCGCCCTCCCCTCTCTCAGGGCATGGTCCTGTCCAGGACTTAACAAGGAGAAAAGAAGTCACCAGGCAGGACGTGACGTCGTCCTCACCACCAAGTCTGCAAACCTGTTTTCACGGTGCCCACCCCCTCCTTCTTCCTTATCATCGAAAAGAGAAAATAGCCCACTTTTCCTCAAAGGTCAGTCCCACCACAGGCAGTCTAGGCCCCATCCCTTCCGGCTTTCCACGAGCACGCTCTCTCTCTCTCTCTCTCTCTCTCTCCTTGGGTCTTCCCTGCTATCTGCTGCGTGCTTCCAACCACCACGCAGACACGTGGTATGTCTTCCAGCGTTGAACAGAGACCAAAAAATTACAGGAAAACAAAGCATGTTGTTAGTCCCTCTCAGAGCCAAGTCTCTCCACAGAGTTGACAAGACACGTGGTCTTCCCTTCCTTACTTGCCGTTCACCCTTTAACCATTTTAAACTGACTTCCACCCCCCACCCCCACCCGGATCGCAGAAACCACTGTTTTGGTGAAGGTCACCACTGGCCACTTTTGTAACCTCATCGGACTCCACCTCTTAGTCTGCCAGCTGATCACCTCCTTCTTGGAGCTCTCCCCTCTCGGTTTCCAGGCCGCCACACTTCCCTGGTTTCCCTCCTGCCTCCCCAGTCGCTCTCCACCTGCGCCCTGTGCCAGCCCCTTCTCCACTCAGCCTCTACGACTCAGAGCTCCTCAGAGCTCCTCGGCACTCTTCTCTCCCCACTCTGTAAGCTCTCTCGGAGCCAATGACTCCCAACTTCCCATCTCCAGCTCAGCTGGCACCCCGCAGACCTGCACACACAGCCACCACCTTGGCGTCTCCCTAGATGGGAGAGGAACTCTTCATCCCTCCCCGACGCACCTGCCCCTCAGTCTTCCACACTGTGGCCAATGGCACTTTCGTCCACCCAGTCGGTTCCTGCCGGAAACACGGGAGTCATTCCCGACACGTCTCTCCCTCACCACAACCCTCCGTATGGAGTCTGAATATTTTTGCCGAATGCCTGAAATCTCGGCTTCGGGATTTCTTCTTCAGAGAGGGAAGGCAGGGGTCAAGGGTGATTTGTTTGGTCACCTCTGTGTTCCCAGCGCTTACTACAGCACCCAGCATGTGGTGTCTGCTCAAAAAATATCTATTGAACAAAAGCCGAAGTTTTTCCCCAAGATCATCTTTCTAAGCCAGCCAGGTTCTCTAGTGCCACCATCCATCAGGCTACTCACCAAAACCCCAAGGGTCACGATACCGCAGTGCTCATCCTGGAGGTGAGGAGCTGTGGGAGTCCGAGAACCCCTTTCTCAAAGGTGACCCTCACCTGGATGAGGATGAAGAAGAAAAACTTCTAAATGGATTTAAAAACAATTTTTTTTTTACATTTATTTATTTCTGAGAGCGAGAGACAGAGCACAAGTGGGGGAGGGGCAGACAGAGCGGGGGACACAGAATCCGAGACAGGCTCCGGGCTCTGAGCTGTCAGCACAGAGCCCGACGCGGGGCTCGAACTCACAAACTGTGAGATCATGACCTGAGCCAAAGTCAGACGCCCAACCGACTGAGCCACCCAGGCGCCTCTAAACGGATTTTTTTTTTTTTAAATCCACTATATCGTGTTGTCACTGAACACCTTAAGAGAAGAACAGATTTCCTATTTATTCTAGAATACTAGATTGAGAGGCTATTGTCACCTCCCAGGTAAAGGGAATCAACTTCCAATTTTTTAAAGAGTGTGTTATCCAATCTGCAGACATCTCAAGGCCCTAGGCCTTGGGACTCTGCCTCTTCCCCAACTGCATGTTTTATTTTCAGCGACTGGTGAAATACTAAGAGCAAATAAAATCAATGTTTCTATTTTTTAAATTTCTGGGCATTTGGTAGGAGAAAAACACCCCTCCCATTTTTGCTTCTGTCCAGTCCTTGTTATTAGGAAGAAGTGAGAGCTGGCTGGGAAGGCGGGAGACACACAACTGGAGATATGATGCCAAAGGCACAGAGCGATGCAGCACAGTCCTCCCCCTTCTCAACCAGGTTCTGCATCACAAGCGTTCAGCAAGCACGGTTCACATACTTTCGGGAGAACTTGGGGCCAAACAACCTGGCCAGATGATTTCCTCTGACTGAGTGCCTACTGTGGCACAAGGCTACGTTGACTTGAGCTAAGTAAGTCAATAAAACAAGCTACTGGTCGAGCAGGACAATTTCCAGTGTGAGTCCTTGTAAAACAGAATTAGAACCCTGAGCCTCCCCCATTTGCCCAGATTTTATAGTTCTGAAATTGCAAGGAAGAACCAAGTTCCAGACTGTTCTAAGGCCACACTACCTCGGAATCTTTAAAAGGAGACTCTACAAGGTGGTCATAATGTTGTAAAGAAATTCACAAGTTAATCTGACCAAGCTCAGAACCACCTCTACAATTCCAATTTCCATTCCTCCAATGATCCTTTCCCACTTTCCTGCTCTAAGAAGTCAAGTTTATTACAACTATGTCATGTTTAACAAATTTCATTTCTACACTATGACCACTGCTCCATAAAAGGCAGAGTATCAAACTTAGAATGTGGAACGAAAAGGCCGCAGGATTCCATTCCTAGCTCATTCTTGACTTCTGGCATGCCAACTCCTAACAGGCTTCCTTGCAGAAAGAGTACACAACAGGAAGAACCGCTCTCTCTCCAACATGTGGGGGAAAGACAACTAGGAGATAAGCATGTGCAGAAAATCTTGGTCCACACAAAATACAAACGTTGTGTTTTCATACTCGAAGGGTCAAAATGCCTCTAGTGCCCTGCAGGCCAACAAACCTTAGGCAAGCAAATAAACATTTCTACCAAACTAAAGAGTCTTGGCAAAATGTAAACATTCAAAAATGAACTTCAACTATCATTTGGAATGATGGCCACCCAAAGTAAAATGTCAGCACAGATGTCCCTTCTTTGTGAAATTCTCCTTGATTCCCAGCTACCCCTAGGCATGTCCTCTGTGGCCCTTCAGCGTCATAGTCACAACACTATTACACCTTATAAACTGTATCTCTGTTACGTGGAGACACAGAGCCCCCTGAGAAAAAGGGTCATCATCTCAGCACCCGATGCCCAAGAGAAACTCAATAAATACTGAGTGATCCAAGGATTATAATGAGCTTGGGGCTTAAGTTTTGCTACCTTTGGCTTGTATTTACACAGACCAATGAAGACATGCTAAACACCTGTTTAACGTCTTCCCCCCCCTGCCTTTCCCATGAGGTGAGCAATTGCAGAAGTCCTTGCTCACAGGAAAGTATAAGGTGACTACACTTACAGTTTAGACTTGCATTCGACTTGATGACCTTTGCCTTGGGAACTGTTACAATAATGAACAAGTGGAAGGTATAAGAGACCCTACAGAAACAGAAACAAAACTCTAAAATACTCAGAGTGAATCGCAGAAGTTACATGTTCATCATCAGGTTCTTTACCTTTCGAGATGTCCGATCTGCTCTCTCTTCTACATTGGGACACGGAAGAACTTTCCAAGAATGAGCTCTGCCTCCCAAACAGAAGGGAATTTTTAGGTCAAAGTGGAGTGACACCAGCTAGTCCCACATGGAGTCCTACAGGGACGAGAAGAATGGAGAAGTTCATACCCCAATTCACACCAACTGCAAAGAAAACCACCCATTCCCCAATGCTCTGTGGCCAACAGAGTATTTGGAAGGAGTAGTGAGAAAATAATTAGGTCAAAAATGGAGAATGAAGGCAAACCACTAAAACTCAAAATGCAAGGAGACGGAGCAGCACAGCCCAAATCCGCCCCCCTGAAGACGGGGCTGTTTCGCAAAGCAAAATCCGCCAGACCTGAAAGCCTGATGCTAATCATCGTTTTTACTTTTCTCCACAACCAAGAATAGTCACCAACAGGCTGCAAAACGAACTTTTACTTCATACCTTCTTTACGCTCTTGGATTTGGCATGATGGAGATGCCGAAAAAAATGCTGCGAAGCTTTAACCGCGAGTGGCCACAAGATCATTTAATTTTCAAAAATCAGCTGGTCTAGGGCAGGAGCCCTTAACCTGGGACCCACTGCCTCACATGGGGTCTGTGGAGAGACTTGGTGGCAGCTGTGGACTTACTGGGGGGAAATGTCCATCTTCGTTTGTACTCACTCACCTCTTCAGCAAAAGTCAGCACTGCCTTCAATTGTGAAGGGAGGTAACGACCCGTGATAGTATTAGCAACCCTGTGACTGTCACCAAGACAAACCACAGGACATTTTCATGTCACATTATACTTGCTGGAGATACTTCAACACAATATTTACTCATCGCTAGTTCAAAATTACAGTATGGTTAGACCTGCAGCTACATTTTGTTATTTAATGTGTTAGAAAGAAGCATATGTATTACTATATCATAACTGATTAACATTTTGATAACTGTTTCCATGTCATTTGTAAGTCCATGTGTTTCATTTTATGCATTTTAAAAACACAGTTCCCAAAAGAGGTCCTATATTTCATTAGCCTGCCAAAGGCGTATGTGGGACATAGGAGGTTAGGAACAAATAAAGTTGCTCTGGGACAAATAAAGTTTCTATAGACTCTAACAGCGCAGTCAAACAAGGCAGACGGACAAGTGGGTTATTCCACCAACAATATTTCATAGTTGAAGAAAATTAAGGCACCATGAAGCCAAGTAACATGTCCAAGATCACACAAATTCAGGGCAGGCATCAGTCTAGGTGAGCATTCACAGCATGTACATTCCTACTCTCCATGGGGACCTCTCCTTACACTCTCCGATTGTCATCACTCTAACTTCCTCGTAAATGGAGAAGAGGTATCACCTTTCAAAAAATCAGTAGGAAACCAAAACCCAGATGATAGAACAAGACAGATGCATAAGGTACTCCTTTTTGTTCCTTGATCAACTATGCTGCCATGATTGTTACAAAAGCTGAAAGTGGTCTGTTCCTGAGACAGCAGTCTTTTAGAAGTGAGAAAAAAGTTGGGCTACATCATCTCTCATTCTCAGAAGTGTTCAAAGCAGTTTACAGATAGGCATTCACTTGTTAAGCAATGCAATGTGTTATGAGTGGTCAGGGCAGTGGGATCCCCACTTCATCAATGGGAAAACTGGAGAATAAATATGAGAGATTGGTTCAAAGTCACAGAAGTCAATGGGAAGCCAGCTTCCTGATTCCAAGTTCATGGCTCTAACCACCATCCTAAGTCACCATGATCAAATAATTTAGTTGGTTATAATGCTTGTGAAACCTCTGTACGTTTTCCCCCCAATAAGCCAGAGAGCATTTTCTTTTGATTCACAGCAGCAGACACTTCTGAAGGCTATGGGGCAAATATCCCATAGAACAAATTCTAATGTGCGTAAGTACTTTTTCACCTATGTTAGTCATCTAAAAATCGAGGTCAGGGATCCTGAGCTCAAAAGCCAAGTTACATACAACTTGCCTTCTAAGAAGAGACCAGTGTGGAATCGTTCCTTCACCTTTTAGTCAATGACCTCCTTACCAACCTACCATATCTTGTGGAACTATTATCATCGAACATTCAACACTGTTACTACAAAATAGCATTATAATGGTTCAATTATAGATCCTAGGTCCTAAAACTGTGAGATGTCATCCCAGCCCCAACTTTGCCTTAGATTTTCTCTTTTTATTCAAACCACCTATTACTGGAATCCTCATTCTTCAAAGCATCCTTACATCATCTAACTTGTCCTTTCATGAACTCATCTGTCTTTAATAGCTTGGGTCTTTTTTCCATAGTTAGTAAGCATGTCTTTCTTACACTTGTACTTAGGACCAAAACGTTATTCGCAGCAGCATTAATCTCTTGCTAAAATCCCGAACCACTAGTACCAAGACAAAAAACCAAATCAACAGGGCAATCATGTTGCACAATCTCCATGCAGAGTCAAACTCACACATGACTGTTACCCACCCATAACCTTTTGCCCCTCCCAGGCCCTACCTCTCAACTATTTTACTACTCATCCTTCCTACCTGCTACTTCGGACTCATCATTTTGTGCGCTGTGCACAAGAGTCCAAATCTCTGGTCTAAGAATGAACACTTAATTCTCGAATATTTCAAATGCTAGTTATCCACCACACATCACTGATCAAAATGTATCTCTTTACACAGCCACCAAATCACTTTCCCACTGAAGTCACAGCCAGGGAGCAATCCATGTTTGCCTTAACCAAAGACTAACTTTGCACCAATTCCATCCCACCTTAGAGTCTCTCTCCACCAAGAGATACTTATGCCTATTTCTCTACCTTGTCCAGTAACTTTATTCATCCCTAACTGGACTAGAATTTAGGCTCTAAGTCCTTCCTCTCTATCACAGACCAGGGGGCCCTTGGAGGACAGATTTGAGGCCTCCTCCTTCAGGCTTGGGAGCCACCAGGTAAGGCCCCCAGCGACAATATTACAGGCCTCTGGCCCTTCCCTCTGAACATAATAACCAACCCTGCTGTTGTTCTCCTTAGGATATCTCCATCTCACCAGGCTCACCCAACACTAACCAGTGACATCTTAATAGTCTTTGCAACTTTCAAAGGTCAATGGCTAGGGCTCCACTTTGGAAATCACTGTTGTGTCCACGACCCCCACAATGACTCAGTGACCTAGACATCACCACCTCACCTACTGGAGCCCTTTACTACTCATACATGCTTCTTAGCTTTCACTTCCCCTCACCCTTCAACAAGTCACTGGCCTGCAAAGTCCCCTTTACCTCTCTATCCACCTCCGGGGTCTTACAGACCCCACCAAACTCAACCCGAATTCCCTTATTTAGCTCTCCATCTCCCCCCTCCAAAGCCCCTCCATCCCCGGACCTTGGGACCGTCCCATCTCCTCGTTCAGCCTCTCCAAGCACTGCTTGGGACACAACCTCCAAAAAATCGAGAGATGCCGCGGTCTCTTCCCACTGCTCAGTGAGCGGTGGGCAAAGGACGTCCCCCCTCCTCCCCCACAGGTTTCTCCAGACTCAACTCACTAAATCCGCAACCTCGACCCCCGCCCCTTTTCTCCCCTCCCCCCCAACCCCTACGGCTCTTCGCGGCTGTGGCCACCCCTGCCCCCAAACCGGCTCAAAACACGCGGACCCGGCCCCCCCACACCCCCGACTCCGGCCCTTCCCCTCCCCCTCCCCCCCGAGGTGCCACTTACCCCCGAGGCGGGAGTGGGGGAGGGGAGAGGAGGAGCGGAGTAGGGGAGGAGGTTTCGGTCCGGGGCGGCTCTCAGCCCCGGGGGGCCGGGGCCGGGGCCAGCGGCAGCGGCGGCGCAGCGTCTCCCCCCGGCGGCGGCAGCGGCGGCGGCGGCGCCGTCCCACTCCCGCAGGCACACATAGGCTCCATTGTCCGCCGGCGCCTCCCCCTTTCCGGCTCCCCCCTCCCGGTCCCGCCCCTTCCCCCTCCCCTCGGCCCTCCCCCAGCCGCACCGCGCCACGAAAGGTACCGCCGGCCCCGCCTCGGACGCGAGCGGAGAAGTGCCCCCTCCCCCGGCCCCGGCGTCCCGCCCGGCGGGGGACTGGGGACTGCCCCTCCCCGCCTCGGCGCTGGGCCCGCCGCCGGGAAGGGCCCGCCCCCCTGCAAGGGAATGTCACTTGTTCCCCCTCCCGGAACGCGCGCGATGGTACCAACCCGGCCGCTTCCTCCTCCCCTTCCCCGGCCTTCCCGGAGAGGCACCGCCCCCAGCGCCCCGCCCACCAAGTAGCCTCGCCTCCTCGACCCCGCCCCTCCCCGGAACATTTTACTATGGGACCGCCCACCGCCAGCACCACCTCCTGTTTTGCATGGGCACGCCCACGGGGTCCCCGCCCCGGTTCGTCACCCGGCCAGAGGTGACGCCTACTCCCCACCTTAAAGCGGCAGAGCCCTGTTTCTCAACTGAAAGCACCTCCCCAAGGGCCGGTGGGGTGGGAGGTGCGGCCGGGGAGGGTCTCTTCTTTCCCCGAGCCGTCCTCCGCGCGCACACACTCACCCGGACCTCCCCACCGCCTGCTGCAGCACCGGGGAGCAACCCCAGGGGACCAGTAAAGGCACGGAGGGGGGCAGGGCAGCGTGGAATTTGGCCATCTTTGACAGAAACGAATTGGAAGCTGCCAAAGGAAGGGGTCTTTCCCTCACTCTTCCCTGCTGCCCTGGTCCCGGCCTAGTCGTCAGTCTTCAAGGCGACCCCCTCACACCTCCAGGATGCCACTAGCGCAGGTCCCGCGTCTTCACCTCTCAATCTGTGCACTGCATTAGCGGTTGCCTGCTTTCTCCCCTCCCAGGGGAGCAGGCCCCTCTTGGGGTTGCACTCTCCCCCACCCTCTCCAAAGCCGACTCTCGCCCGGGTCCTGCAGACGCGATGGCTGGTGCCGGGTCTCTCCTTCCACGTCCGGCCCAGCCCAGCCCAGCCCAGCCCCGCTCGCGCGTCGCAACCTGGTGCCCTAGAGGACTTAATGCCCAGATCCTCGAATGGCTTCACAACCGCTTTTTGATCGAAGTATCGCTCCCCTGATTTTTCGGGAGGCCTGTGCTTTGGAGGGCTCGAAGCCCGGGCATCCCGGCACTGTCCCCTGTGGAGTGGGAAGGTAACCCCTTAGACTGCACTTTTTCTCAGAAGGAAAAATGACGGCATCCTGGTGAGCGCATGTTGCTGAATAAAGCTCAGATTAAGGCTACTCCTGTTTTATCTTTGTGGCCCTGGTTGCTGCCGTGACCAACTGTTATTACAGACACGTCTACTCCACAGTCCTCCCGGGAACACACTGCTGTTACATCTCTGTATTTGTGCTTTGTAGAATCTTGGTCTAAGATGTTTCTCTGCAACTTCGTGCACTGGCCCTACAGCCTTTCTGAATCAGTTAAGTGAAGACTGCCTATGTTACAATGTACTGCCTAGTCTCCCTGAAGAAAGAGGGGCAACATGGCCAAGAGAAATAGATAAATTTTCTTCTGTTTTTGCTTCTACCACCCATAGTTTTAACCAGGATGCTTAATTCTGTAGTCAGTTTCCCTGTCTACAAAGTAGGAAACCTACCCTGGGGCAATCTTTTAACTAATGGTGCTGGTTGTAAAGGAGAACCCTGAATGATGAAGCTTTGGAAACCACTTAGAAGTCTTGGGTGGCCATGTAAGTTTCTATTCCGTGTCTCCCCAGCCTAGATCCTTTGAAAACCTGTTTTTTCATAGCAAGATGTTTTCTCTTTGTCTTCCATTATGACTAAGAATATAAATAAAGAAAAAAAAAGACAATAGTATGCTTAAACAATACAAAGCTGGGGAGGCTGGGGGCTCAGTCGGTTAAGCGGCTGACTTTGGCTCAGGTCATGATATCGCGGTCTGTGAGTTCCAGCCCCGCGTCAGGCTCTGTGCTGACAGCTCAGAGCCTGGAGCCTGTTTCGGATTCTGTGTCTCCCCCTCTCTCTGACCCTCCCCCGTTCATGCTCTGTCTCTCTCTGTCTCAAAAATAAATAAACGTTAAAAAAATTAAAAAAAACAATACAAAGCTAAGATCAATTGAAGGATTCCAAATGAGAAACAATTAAAATGCTTTTCTGTCAAGTTTTGGAGGTAGGTGAGAACCTCTATAAAAAGAAGACAGGGGGGAAAAGTAAGGTATGCACTTGTGAAAAGACAGCTAAAACCAGGAATACACAAGAAACATTTGGGATTGCAAATGTAGGTGGAAAGAAGGGATTTACAGAAGGTACCTGTAAGAGAAAACCATTACTAAAATAAGCTCCTGGGTGGGGTGTTCCAGGCCTGATCATTTCTATTCAAAGTCAAGCTCACTATAACAATAATACATACAAAAAAGTCTTAACCGTTTCACTAGGCATTACGCCCTCAACTTTATGTGTCAAAATTCAAATTATTTACTGAACCAGAAGAAAAATGTAAATGAATACTAAATGTGCAACACTAGGGTAACGGAGCAATATATTAAGAATAACGTGTGCTAAAAGTCATGAAATCGAAAGGTTAGAGTCTCCATAGTAATGTTAAATTACCTGCATTGCACATGGGATTGAAATGCATTTAAAAATATTATTTATTCTATCAAATAGTTT
This sequence comes from Herpailurus yagouaroundi, assembly GCF_014898765.1. Classification (NCBI taxonomy): domain Eukaryota; kingdom Metazoa; phylum Chordata; class Mammalia; order Carnivora; family Felidae; genus Herpailurus; species Herpailurus yagouaroundi. Next base: position 708,025 of record NW_024412539.1, read on the forward strand.
ATTTTACTAGAATTTTTGTCTTCTGAATTTTCTAACTTCCATTCATTTCCATCTCACTTGAGAAATAATTCTATTTTGCTGTATAGAGATCTAGCATGCTGTATGTACATAAATACTAATGGATGATGATGGAATCATTGTTAAAAGCATCCTATAAATAAAAGCTTCAAACTATTTCTGCTCCTCTCGAAATTCTAAGATAAATCATTTTTAATCCAAATGGTTAACAATGTTAAAAATTGAGGCTTTTGACACTGAAGAGACCTGGGTTTGTTGTTGTTGTTGTTGTTGTTTCCTTTTTGAAATTTGCTTCTCATAATGATGATAAAGCACTGACTCTGATGTAAACATGGATGGTATAAATTTGGCCTGTTAGTTCTTCAACTATTCACAGTATCTTTTATTTAAGTTTGACTCCCGTCTTTTTTTTTTTTTTACCTGTAAATTTCGCTTTCAAAATGTTTTTGTTCCCCCAGCTCTTGATAAACTTAGACTGAAATTTTAAGGTTGGAAAGAACCCCCTTCTGTTTTACAAAGGCGAATTCTAAGACATAGACCTTTAATGACTTGCCAAGATTATACCCATTTTTAGGGAGTAGAATTGAAGTCCAACACTCTTCAGCACTGTTCTAACTGCCAAGCGTTGTTCATTCCTACTAATATTTATCATTGTAGAAGAGAACATGAAGTTCTACCTCGGGATGTTGAAAGTAAGACTCAGAAAGGCTGAGCCCACTCAGCCAGCTGGTGCTAAGGCTTTCAGAGGCCCTAACAAATTCTTGCCTTGGTCAAAGCCCTCAGTTTGTCTAGTTTCCTGCTGTTTATACTGTTTCTTACCGATTCATCTACTCCATTGTCCAAACCAAAACAGACAAGTTTCAACCCCAAAGGAATACTACCAAGAGAGTCATTTGTGACTGAAAATGAAGGGTTAGGATGGAATGGTGTCTTAACCTTTGTAGTCTACTGCCCAATGCTGTAAAAAAATACCCAGCAGGCAATTTCTTTGCTAGGGTGCCCATGAAGGAGAATCAAATCTCCCTAACCCAGCTTTCACCAGTCCATTTAAGTCAATGGGGAGTCTCAGAGCTTCATCCCTACTGGGAAAACTTAGGCCTAAGTGTCTCTTTTGTAAGGAAGAAATCAATATTCCCACCTCCTTCCTTCTGGCCACTCCACCTGGGGCCATTGGCACTTGAATGTGAGTGTGGGTCTTGCTCTTCGTCACCACAGACCTGCTGTCCACAATCTGGGAATTAGAAGCATCCTCTCTGTGAAAGCTCTGACAGATCTGCGATGTGACGCTCAGATTCTTTGAAAAATCACCATCGATGTTTCCCTTTTATTTTTCGTACTCAGACCTGTGTGGTTGTGTCTCCTAACCTCATGTCTGCCATCTAAAGGTCAAGTCTTGTGACTTTCAGCCTGCTATTTCCTTCCGGAGCCCCGAATGACTGATATATAAATGCTGATCCTTGGGGTGCCTGGGTGGCTCAATCGGTTAAGTGCCCAGTCTCTTGATTTGGGCTCAGGTCATGATCTCACTCAGGGATCCAGCCCTGAGTCAGGCCTGAGTCAGCCCTGCTGACAGTGTGGAGGCTGCGTGGGAATCCCTCTCTCTCTCCCTCTCTCTCTTCCCCACCCCTGCTTGTGCGCTCTCTCTCTCTCTCTCTCTCTCTCTCTCTCTCTCAAAAATAAATAAATAAACATTTAAAAAATAAAATATAAATGCTGATCTTCTTCCCCAGTCTTTGGACCACAGTCCATCATAGCTTAACGAGAAACACGTGGGATGTTCTAGGTGCTCCAGTCATGTCTCCCCAAATCTCTTCATCTTCATTCCAGTCCTTCACATCTGCCATTATAGACCCACAACCTTTTTCCTCTTTAATTGCCATTAATTTCCTGTTTCATTTTGTTCTTCACTTCTTTCCCAGCAATAATTCTAAGTATTTCTACTACTTCATTTCATTTTCTTCTCCCAGACATATCTCTAGAAATGCTGCCCTTCAGATACACCTATTTTATTTCTCCTGGGTTTCCACCTTCCGAGCTGGAGGCCTCCCACTTCCCACAATCACCCTCTCCTTGGCTTCTCTGGAACTGCAACTGGACCACACCTCCATGGTTTGCATCCAGGTTGCTCTCATGTGCCACGATGCCTTTCTGGAGTGCCTGGCCACCCATTGTCCCAATAGTGAAAATGCCTAATCTGTTTGTTTCCACTCCTGGGCTGCCAGACATTATTAGAAAAAAACCCACAAAAGCGAGAAAGTGGGTCCCAGCCAACATTTAGGCGATAGAGCTTCAACTGAACTTTGTTACTATTTACTCGGCAATTCTTCTATGTATCGTCATCACCTCCTATAACACTTCCTGCAACACTTATCCCAAATTTTATCCACTACTCCTCCTACATTGCAAGACCTACCTTGTCATCTCACCCCACCTCTAAAGGAGTTTTTTACTTGGTTATTTCTCTTCCCTCTACTTCGCCTTTGCTTTAGTATCTCAGTAAAATCTTTCTTACTCCAACACTCTTCTTCCCTTTTCTTTTTATTCGCAATTTATCCAAAGGGTAACCTACATTCTCACCATCCATTTTCCTCCTCTGTAATTAACCCAAGCCTTCTACTAGAATTCTCTTCAACATGGCCAAACCTAATCGCCCAAAGCATCCAATGAATATCATTTCCTTTCTGAATCTCTCATAGTTTGAACCACAAGATAGAATGTTATTCTGATTTTGTCTCCCCCACGACACCCCCAATTTTATTGAGATGTAATTGACACATAACATTGTGTATGTATGTACTGTGAGATGATTACCACACTATGAGTAGTTACCATCCATCACCTCACATAGTTATAATTTTTGTGTGTGTAATGAGAACTTTTAAGATCTATTCTCTCAGCAACTTCAAATATACAATACAGTATTGTTGACTATAGTCACTACATTCCCAGAACTGATTCATCTTACAACTGGAAGTTTGTACCTTTTGAACACCTTCACCCATTTCCCCCTGACCCCCTACTTCCTGCCTCTGGTAACCACCAATCTGTTCTGTTCTTGTAAGTTTGGGTTTTTTTTTTTTTTTTAAGATTCTGCATATAAATGAGATCATACAGTATTTCTCTTTCTCTGACTTATTTTACTCAGCATAATGCCCTCAAGTTTCATACACGTTTTTGCAAATGACAGGGTTCTTTCTTTTTTATGGCTGAATAATACACCACTGTACATATATAACACATTTTTTAATCCATTCATCCATTGATGGACACTTAGATCATTTCCATGTCTTGGCTATTGTAATTAGTGGTGCAGCTGTCTCTTGAGACAGTGATTTCACTTCCTTCACATAGATACCTAGAGGTCTGTCTCCTTTATTGATTTAAATTCCTCTTTTTGTCTCCTAATTGTGAGTGTTCCTTAAAGTCCTTGCTTCTTTAATCTTTCCCCTCTCCAAGTCTCCGTACGATGCCTCTCTCACACTTCTAACTACAGCCATTGCCTCTTTGCAGAGGACCAACACATCCTAGGGCCTTTGAGCTTAAGTCCTGCATTTCTGTCTACTCAGCCTGCCTATCTACAATCAACTCAACATGTCAAAAAACAAACTCACCATCTTTCAAAATTAAGTCTCACCTCTGAATTTCTATCTTTAACTCATGCTCAAAACTTTGGCGTAACCCTGACTCAAAATCTCCATCCATCTATCTCTTCTCAGTCACCAGTGTCCACAAATTCCTCCTTAAATCAATTTCTTGTTTTCTGGTCCCAACTTGGGCCTGCTGTAATAGCCTCCAAATAGTCATTCCAGCCTCTAGCCTCTCCCCTTGTCAGTCAGTTCTCCACGCTCCTTCCAGATAGGTCTTCCTAAAAGACTTGTTTATATATATTACAGTTCATGCAGTGTCTATTCCTGTCTGATTACTTCAGCCCTACTGGTTCTTCTAGGCCCAACTAGGGCCCCTCTACCCTAAGATCTCAATGGTGTGGTGTGACAGGAACAATATTGCCTTTAGAGTCATCTGGACCTGGGTTTGATGGAATTTTGGACTACAGTTTAGTAACCAAGTAACTTCAAGATGAAGAAAAAGAAATGTTCTTTTCTTTCTCATCCATTATAGAAGGAGGTGTTTATATCTCCAATTTTAGAACATAGCATGGATATGCAAACTTTTAACACCCTGTACCTTTTAAGGTAGTTCCTAGTCTTGCCCTATATCTGGAGAACAAAATCATATACCTCTCTGTGTTTTGCAATCATTTAGTCATTGCTATATTTACTGAGCAGCTACTAAGTGCTGGGCATCTTGGTGGGGAGGGGGAAGCGCACAAATATGAATCAGGTATCAAATTTTGTCCTCAAAGTCTAATCAGACTTATACAGATGACTCATTCATTTAAAAAGTGGGGAGGGAAGGGTTCAGTAAGTGCCAGGTATTGTGCAAAGCACCAAAGATTCAAGTAAGTATACGACAAGTCCCCTCATGTTGGGACCTGGGATCAATCTAGTTAAGAATACTGACAAGTGAACCTTTATAATCAGGTATAATAAATGCTAGGAAATGGATAAATACCAGGTGTCCGGGGCACACAGAAGAGAGGCATCTAATCCACACAAGAGAGTCACGGAATGCAACCAGACCTGAGCAGAATCTCAAAGAACGCGTAGGAGTCAGCCCAGCAAAGGACTCAGCAATGTGCAACGGCTCAGCTGTGTGACAGTGTATATAAATAACCACAATACAAGATAGAAAGTAATAAATAAGTGGCAGAGCAGAGGCAAAAAGTAAAATGGCAATCAGAGGAGATATATTATCCGGGGGCTGGGTGAGATGAACAAAAAATGCATCATGGAAGTGGAGGCATTTGAGACTACCCAAAGGGGGCAGCAGGCAGGTTGATTCAGACCCGCAGTGGGGCTAAATCAATGTCTTCTCCACATTCTATGCAGCACCCTTGCACAATGGCACCACACCTTGTCTGCTGCCACGAGGATGACGACGATGATGATGGTATCTAAGTCTTGCTCATAAAGTTGGCTCTTCTGATTTCCTAGAATGCTTGTAGGGGAGACTGAAGATTCAGCAGAGCCATTTCTGGGTAGAGGGGCCCTCCATCAGACTGCCCAGCATTGAATTCCACCATCAGAGAGTTGTGTGATCTTAGAAAAATTACTTAACCTCTCTAGGGTTTCGTCTTTTCTTTCATAAAGTGGAGCGATGCTAATATTTTCTTCCCAGGGTAGCATGAGGAATAAATGAGCGCCCACATGTAGACATGTAGGACTAGTGCTTGGCACATAGTAAGTCCCCAGTAAATGTTGGTTATTACTACATTTCATCATCTCTGGGTTATCCACAATGGGACTGGCTTTAGGGGGAGATTTTAGGAGCACTGAGAAGGTTACCTCCTCAATACCTCACTTATTCTCACATTTAAATCTCCCTCACTGGGATCTCTTCAACTCTCCTAACACACTCCTTTAAACTCTGCCATTAGAAATTCATACCTTTGGATTTAAGATGTCCCTTCCCCAAGCCCTTGGGAAGGGTAACACAACAAATTATTTTAATAATTTATCTGGCCAGACCTCTGTCCTCCTTAACTGTTAACTGTATGGAGGGAATGTTGTGGAGAAGAAAGGAAAAACTAATTCTGGAGTTTGGAGAACCTTCCCAAAAATTAAAGCCAGGAGATGCTCAGAGGGCTTTCTGAAGGCAATAGGTCCTCTGGGATTAGGGGAAGGGTCGGATTGGACAGAGATGCCAAGATGTAACAGTGAAAACAAAAACAAGGTCATTTGTGTCAGTAAAAATAAGCTTTACTAACTTAATAGACAATGCTGACCTTGACTTGGGGACTCTCCACTTTCTCTACTCTGTGTTTCAGAATAAATAATTTCACTCAGGATCAAAGTTGAATCGTATCAATGAAGAACACTATCAAAAAAGGTGATCAAAAAAACCCTGGTTTTAAAATTTCATAATGACTTTTACAGGTTTGCTTTCTTAGTTATTGTTTATCAATGAGAAGTTAAATTAACACTTATTATGCATTTTAGTGCCAAATTAAATCGAGTGAGAATTTCAGTAGAGGGTGAAGAAATAGTCCTTGTCATGAACCTTACAGTTCAGTTGGGAAAACACAAAAAGTTTAGTAACAATTAATTCCTAAATTGTGTTACAGACATGACAGACAGGAAACAAACTCGACTTTGGTGGGGGGCGGGGGGCGGGGTGGAAAACAATAAGTAGAGTCTGGAGCAATCATCTGCAGCACCAGAAGTTGAACTAGGCCTTGAATAGGATTTGAGCAGTTCCAGGTGGGGATAGTGACCCAGGAGGGAGAGACAAGGAGCCAAGCAAGAGGCTGAAAGGAGAACAGTGTATGTGTGGACAGAAAACGATAATAGTAATGGTGATTACAAGCCAACACGACCGCTGCCTTTACTTAGTATTTGGTATATGCATGTGCCAGGCAATAGTCTAAGGACTATATTTATATCGTCTCTTATAATACACACAACGACCCCACAAAGTATGAACTATTGTTCCCATTTTACAGTTGAGGGGTCAGATACTTCGAGAGATAAGTCACTGTCCTAAAATCATGTAGTTTAAGTGGGAGCTGAGATTGAAACCCGAGTGGGAGCTGAGATTAAAACCCAAGTCATTCTGAGGTGAAAGCAGGTGTTGGGTGCAGGGACAAATGCAACTGAATAAATAGGGTAGGAGTTCATTACACAGAACACAATAGTGAAGCATGCACGAATGATAACACCGTTAAAAAAACGAAAAAGCCACCCTTTACCAAACGCTGCTTACGGAATAGGCACCTTCCTTACAGCATCATCCAGAATGGGATTTATAGTTACACCCATTTTACAGATGAGAAAATCAAAATGGTAAGGTTGAATGACTTGGCCAAGCCTCGTGGCTGTTACATAGCACACAGTTCAGATTCGAACACTAGGCCAGCAGCAAAGCCTGTGTTCCTGCTGCTTTTCCTGCCTGCCTCCCTCCTTGAGCACGGGAAAAACTGGGTAAAAATAACACTACTGCAATTTGCATGGCATTCTTCAAAGCCTTTTCATACTCGCAGCCACACCTGATCCTTATGATAGCCATGTGCTAGGTTTGGAAGAAACCTGCATCATAATGAATAATAATAATACTAGTCATAACAATAATTAAAATAATAATATTACGGGGCACCTGAGTGGCTCAGTCAGTTAAGCGTCTGACTTCAGCTCAGGTCATAATCTCATGGTTCATGAGCTCGAGCCCCGCGTCTGGCTCTGTACTGACAACTCAGAGCCTGGAGCCTACTTCAGATTCTGTGTCTCCCTCTCTCTCTGCCCTCCCCTGCTCACACTCTGTCTCTTTCTCTCTCAAAGACAAATAAACATTAAAAAAAATTAAAGCAATAATATTAGGCAGCACTGAGTGTTCCCCATACCACCGACACTGTGCGGAGGGCTTTACTTGGATTGTATGGTTGGCTTACGGCAACCCTATAAGATAGGCTCTGTTATCAATCTTACCTCGCACACGAAGAAACCGTGGCTCATAGAGGTTAAATAACTTCATGAAGGAGGCTGGGCTCAGATAAGTTGCAGAACTCATACAAGGTCATGTGACAGTTAAGTGTGATTCCTGGAGGAGGGCACAGCTCCCCTGGTTCCACATCCACGCACACCCTTTGTATGTTACTCTTCTAACAATCTGCAGCTCCAGGAAGGAAGGTAGACCCACAGCGGGCCAGGAGAGCAGATGGAAGGCTGCAGAAATTTCGGTGTGAGGTGATGCAGACCCAGAGAGGGTAACATAAAGGTGAATGAAAAGGGGCCACCTGAGGAAGGCTAGAGTAGCTCATTGCTGAAGCGTGTGAACGGAAGAGGAAGGAAAAGAGTTCCAGTTTGGTTTCTAGCCTAAAATGGGGGGGGGGGGGGGGCCCCCGGCCGGCCCCCCCGGGGCGGGGGCCCCCCTGTGGCCACAACGGGGGGGCACGTAGTTCAAAACCGACGCTGGTCCACAGTGAGACGTACTACATGTCACCCAGGGGCAGCCATGAGAGAAAAGACAGGCGACATCAAGTGTTGCGAGAACGGCGGGGGGCACTGTCACCCCCCGCACGTTGCTGGGGGAAACGGAAAATGGTGCCGCCACCTTCAAAAACAGTTGGTAGGGGCGCCTGGGTGGCGCAGTCGGTTAAGCGTCCGACTTCAGCCAGGTCACGATCTCGCGGTCCGGGAGTTCGAGCCCCGCGTCGGGCTCTGGGCTGATGGCTCGGAGCCTGGAGCCTGTTTCCGATTCTGTGTCTCCCTCTCTCTCTGCCCCTCCCCCGTTGATGCTCTGTCTCTCTCTGTCCCCAAAATAAATAAACGTTAAAAAAAAAATTAAAAAAAAAAACAAAAACAGTTGGTAGTTCCCTAAAAAGTTAAACGTAAGTTGACCATATGACCCAGCAGCCGTTCCACCTCTAGGTGTCTAGCTAAGGGAAAGAAAAGCAGGTCCACACAGACTTGTGTGTGAATGTTCTATAGCAGCATTATTCTAACAGCCAAAACGCGGAAATAATCCAAATGTCTATCAACCGATGCGCGGATAAATAAAATGTGGTGCGTTCCTCAGCAATAAAAAGGAATGGGGTACCGACACACACTATAACATGGCTGTACCTCAAAATCGCTACACAAAGGGAAAGAAGTCGGGCGCACAAGGACTGTAGCCTGCATCATCCCCTCTATACGCAATGTCCTGGAAAAGGCAAATCTATAGAGACAGAAAGCAGATTAGTGGCAAGGAAAAGGCACACAAGAGGAAAGAAAGGTGTCGCGGACAAAACCTTTGGTGTCACTACCATTCGGGGCAGGGATGATGCTTTGCCTTGGTTGATAGGGTGCTCACTCTGGTAGCCACGTGTCCCACTAATATTAAAATTTACTTATATTCCCTAAGCCCGCACCCCCCCCCCCCCACCCCGGAGAACAGAGGTCTGTGCCCCAAGTCACGGCAAACGGCAGGGTCGGTCTGTGTGGGGGTAAATTGCCTCTACGTGACTAAAACACACGGAGAGTGGGAATGGACTGAACGTGTTCCCTGCATTTGGCTGCTAAAAAGAGAACTGCACAAACACTTTCACCCAAATTAGAAATAACATCAGCATTAGGGAGTGCGGTGTTTCAAGAGCAATGATATTTCACTTAGTCACTAACCAACACCCCGGGTGGATATCATGCTGGACCACCCCCGGGGAATCAGGCTCTTTGGCCTCCATGTGGACTTCTGACTTCAGAAGGAGCCAGCAGTGATTTTCAGGGA
>NW_024412539.1:717463-749682 GCF_014898765.1 Herpailurus yagouaroundi
CCCCCCCCCCCCCCCCCGGGGCGCCTGGCTGGCTGGTTCAGCGGGTTGAGTGAGTGCCCCTCCCGGCTCTTGATTTCAGCCCAGGTCATAATCCCAGGGTCCTGGGATAGAATCCCGTGTGGGGCTCCATGCTGAGCATGGAGCTTGCTTGGGATTCTCTCTCTCTCTCTCTCTCTCTCTCTCTCTCTCTCTCTCTCTTTGCTCCTCTCATAAATAAATAAATAAATATATACATACATACATACATACATACATACATACAATGACCTTCTTCCTCTGGCCCCCACCCCAAGCCTAGGACTTTGGGAAGGGATCCTCCCAGGCTAGGGACTAAAAGATCCCCTCCCTCCCCCAAAGCCTGACAATCCTTTTATGTTTCTCCTTTCACGTCTCCAGTGAAAATGAAACAAATTTAGACTACTGCCCTTGGTTGTGTAATACAGGGGGAAAAAGAAAAGAATCTAGGATCTCCAGATAGAGGCTGTGGAGTATAGACAAGGAAGCCCAGGGCCAGCCAACTGACCCTGGCTTCAGGACCACCCACCACCAACATCACATGGGGGGCGGGGGGGGTTGTGCAGCTAAGCAGGGTCTCTTAATCCCAGGTTTACCTGGAGACTAAGGCTGGATTTTGGATGGAGGAAAAAAATATACGTTTACTTGCACTAACTTCTAACTGGAACTTATCATTTCCTTCAAACAGGAACACAGGCAATAGATCAAGGCCGTATGAACCACCCATGACTTTTTCACCAATAGAATCACAGGGATTTTTGTATCACCTTTCAGTTGTGGCAAACATCCCAAATATCGCTTAAACTCATCACCGATGACACAATTACAGTAGTTACTAAATTTGCCAGTAGACCTTTTTATTAACATTCTAATAAAGAAGCACATATATTAGTGTATGGCGGATTTGATGCTTTTGGCATTTTGATCATGTTTCATTGTAACGATTTTTGCAACACTGTGCATTTCATTCTATGTGTTTAAAATTATAATTCCAACCATAGGTTTCACCAGACTGCCCAAAGTGCGTCCATGTCCCAAAAGAGTTGAAGGACTCCAGGGCTGGAAAACTTTACCCGAGTGCCTCTCCAGCACCACCAAAAATGAGCCTTCCTACAATGCAGGCAATCCCACCATTAGAGAACATTTCCTTCGGGTTTTTAAGATTCCCATTAAAATGCAAATGCCCCCAAAGGAGAAGAACTTCTCCGCGTGTTATTTGTTAACCCCTTAAATAGGGTTGTTTACCAGCTAGCTGAGCACAACACCCTACAATTCAATTAAACAAACATTTATTGAGCTCCTGCCACGGGTAAGGAACCGGGCTTGGGGATAGAGAGGGAAATCCTCTAAGGTTTCTCTTCTCAAGAGTGCTTGCAATCTAGTGGGGGGAATAAAACAAAGCACAGAAAGGGCAGGAGGTGACAAATGGCAGGGGAGAAGGGCAGGGAGCAGAGCTCAGTTCTGGGACGGAATGGCTCGGAGCAAACAGATTCCTTCTGGCGAGCATTCCAGGACTGACAGAGTATGGACCTCAGAGTACAACCTTGGCCAAGTTCACTGCCCAGGGTGGCGTTAACCAGGTTAAGCAAAGCAGGAAGAAAGCCAGGGCAGTTGAGTTCTCGGTTGGGGCCTGCAAAGCACAGAGGAGGGAGTGACTTAGGGCCGGTGGGGGCAGGGGAGAGTCTAGAAAGACTGTTGGTTGTGATGAATGTGGCACGGAGGAAATGACACATGAGCTGAGCCTAGTAGGGTAAGTTTTTTAAAAAGAGAGGGGGATGGGGGAGGGGAGGGGGGAGGGGCACCGCATTCTTGGCAGAGGTATGCGTCCTGGGCCTGTTCTGGGGATGCCTGTAAAGTGAGAGTTTAGGGACAGCGAAGGGGCCAGGCAGGAAAGATGGGGACTAGAATGGTAAGACCAAGCTGTGCTATGAAAGGATCTTAAGTTGAATGCGGAGGAACTCGCACCCCATCCCTCTGGAACAATCAGAAAAGTCTTCAAGAAGCAGCGCCTTCATAGTTGAGCCGGGCCATTAAAGCACTGGAAAATTTTCAACAGGTGGGGATGGGGCGGCCGGGGAGGTCTTCAGGCTAAAGGAACAGCAGAGCCAGCAGGGGCCAAAAGCCCAAGGCTTGATGGGAACCACGCGGTGGTGAGGTGAGCGGCCCAGGGTGTGGGGCCAGCGGCGCATGGGGCGGGGAGGGGGGGGGGGGCGGATACCTGGCTGCAGGCGGCCGGCAGGGCAGTGTGGCCACCGCACACGTTCCTCGCCCCAGAGCCATCCCACCAGGTCGGACCCTCTCTGGCTGGAGCGTGTTTACCAAACGCCATAGGTGATCTTGATGCGCAGGATCAAAGGTGATCTTCAGGGACTGGGTAGGAGAAATGGCTCCTTAGGAAGGCGGGGTCTTGAGTGCTGGCTAGGAGTGTGCACTTGGGCTAGAAGGCCACCCTGAGCTGAGAATGGACCCCGAGGGAGCCCAGTGTTTGTGGAGCGGAGGTTGCTTAAGGGAGTGTGAGGGGACTGAAGAGTTTAGGATGGGAAGTGTGGGGACCCAGGAAAGGGCTATTACAGGGGTCCAGGCAGTGGCAGTGGGAAGGGACGAATGTGAGGATGTTTGGTGACAGACTCTACATGGCACACCGGACAACTAAAGTGGATGGAGGGGCTGAGTCACAGATGACTCCAGGGACTGGAGCTGGGCGGTGAGGAAAACAGCAGGACCTTTACGAGAAAAGCAGGGGGGTAGGCGCCCTTGTGAGGAAGCCTGTGTGTTTAGATGCCAAGCGCTGGCAGAGTCAGAGGCCAAGAACCGTGTAGATTTTTATTTTGAGGGAGGGCACTCGGTGCTCAGTGGGATATGGGAGGGGACCCAGGTGGCCCACCAGGACTGGGAGAGGGTGGAGCAAGGCCTGCCTGCCTTTGTCACCATTTTGTTGAGGGCCCAGTCCCCCAACGGGGTGACAGGAGCCCTGAGCTGTGAACCCAGGCCAGGCCCTTCTCTTCTCAGGAGCTCTTGTTTCCTCTTTGGAAAAGCAGGTGATAATAAAACTTATCACCCACTCATCTCCTGGGAGTGCTGGAGAGCAACCAATATACATACATAAATAAGTTTAAGGCACTCTGCGAGAACAAAGTGTGCTAGAAATGCTAAACAATAATAAATTCAGCCACCTCCTCCACCATGATAGTAAACAAGGTGTCTTCTTTCAAAAACAGATGCGGTTATCCAGATACTAACTTCGAGGCTGTCTGTGGCTTCTAACAAGAAGTAGGGAAATCTAAACTCTTGATTTTCAAGAATTCCCTCATTGGAGAATCTGAGTGACCCTAATACCTGCATCAAACGGAGGTCTGGACCAGACTGCAGTGAATCAACATGAAAATTATTTTATCAGCCCACCTCCCATCCTTTGTATCCATGTGTGACTAATATCAGCATCCAAACGGCAGGCAGTCCCCACCCCCACCCCCAACTGCACTCTGTCACACCCCTGAGGTCCCTCTCTTGGCAGAATGGTGCCATATAAAATATTCACATCCTAGGTGGGATGTGTGCAATCTACAAGGGAAAGGAGGCCGTCAGAAAAAGTAAAAGAAAAAAAAATAGCACTCCTAAAATGACAAAGGTTGCAAATCCATTTTAAAGGAACACATCTCTAATGGTTTGTTCTGTGCATAAGCACATCTCTTAATAAATCCCACACCAATCTCTGCCCCCCTAAAGAGCAGACCTGATAGGTAATAACTCCCCTCCTCTGTGGTAAAATCCAATTTTCACACCTGGTAAATGAAATAACTCCACTGTGAACCAAGGTCGGGTTGGGGTGAGCCGTTAACAGAAGGTTAGGGGCTGTGCATCATGTAACAGCTCTTCTGGGAACCCTTTTCAGAGATTTGCTCTTTTTATACCAGTTGATACTATTCAGCCAGAAAACCTCCAACCTCCTAGGTTACAAAAGCTGAAGGCTTTGTCACCTGGAGTGGTTATGAACGAGCACTACGTTTCATGGGTCACATAGGTGTGAGGCCTGGCTCTGGCCTTTACCTCTTGTTGGTAGGAAGTTTCCTTACGATTTGTGTACTTGTAGGAGATAAGCTTATACTGCATGCCTGACAAATTGACCAGGAGAAGGGGCGATGCTACTGAAATTTACCACCGTAAAGGAGTAAGACACCGGAGGGGAAGAAAAAATAGAATGCCAAAATCCACTAGGATCTGTGTACTGTACAGACCTAATCAGGAACAACAAAGTGGACGTCTGTAGGGAATCAACAACAAAACACACACGTACACACACACAAACAGAATACCAAAAGACATACGCATTGGGGCGCCTGAGTGGCTCAAGTCAGTTAAGCTTCGGACTCTAGGTTTCCTTCAGGTCGTGATCTCACAGTTTTGTGAGTTTGAACCCCGCGTCGAATTGCCAGCAATTTGGAAAAAATTTAAGATCCTCGTCTCACATCGTATAATAAGAAATTCCAGAGGGATTAAAGAGATAAATAAAAAAACGAATCAGTTAAAAAAAAAAACTGGAAGAAAATGTAGATGAATACTTATCTGACCTTGGGGACAGGGAAGGATATTCTCAGAATAAAATCAAAGGAAAAATAAGTAAATAATTCAATAGATTTGACTGCACAAAAATGTAAAATTCTGTCTGTAAAAAAATTCATAAAACTGGAAGACCAACAACCTAATAGAAACAAAGTATTTCCAACAAATAGGATTTAACAAATATGACTGAAAAAGAAATTAACCTTATTAATATATAAAGAGCTCATACAAAGCAATATGAAAAACATAAACACCTGAGTTAAAATTTGACATTTCAATTTTTAACATTTCAAAATTTACCATTTAGCACCCACAGAAAACTAATAGAAAAAAAATCACTTGAAGTCGCAAACACATCATTGTAACTAATGACTGAAGAAGTAGGAAGTCAATTGTATTTTCTATGATGGCCCAGCACACGGTAAACACTTCATAATTATTTGTTGACTTGTTCAGATTAACAATAAGTAAGAAAATCCCACTGGCAATTTGTAGGATCACATACTAATGCAGGGGTCAGCAAACTGTTTCCGCAAACTATTTCCGTAAAGGGCAGATGGTAAATATTTTGGGGTTTGTGGGCCATATAGTCCCCGTTGCAACTATTCAGCTCTGCCGCTGTAGGGCGAAAGCAGCCACAGACGAGACGTCAATGAAAGAATATGACCATGTCCCCAACATGCGTTCTTTGTGCAAACTTAAATGTGAATTCCATATAATTTTAACTTGTCATAAAATATTCTTCTTCTTTTGATTTTTCTTCCCCAACCATTGAAATGTGTAAAAACCATTGTTAGCTCATGGGTGGTACAAAAAACAGGTCACAGGACAAATGTGGCCCATGGTTCACAGACTGACCTGTCCTAGAGCAACATTTTTGGAAATCAATTTAACACTATATATCAAGAGACTTTGACAAGGCTTTGACTGTACACAGGTTGGCCAGTAGTAAACTAATCAGGTACAAATACTTTAAAAAAATTTTTTTTTCAACGTTTATTTATTTTTGGGACAGAGAGAGACAGAGCATGAACGGGGGAGGGGCAGAGAGAGAGGGAGACACAGAATCGGAAACAGGCTCCAGGCTCTGAGCCATCAGCCCAGAGCGTGACGCGGGGCTCGAACTCACGGACCGCGAGATCATGACCTGGCTGAAGTCGGACGCTTAACCCACTGCGCCACCCAGGCGCCCCTACAAATACTTTTTTAAATAAAAAATTAAAAGTATATACTCTATTCCCTGATTTCCCAATAATTCCCTTTCTAGGAATTATTTATAAGGAAAAAGAAAGTGTGGACACTCAAATTTTTACAAAGAAGCGTCTAAACATCAGCTGAATAGGGATGGTCAGGTGTTCCCTGGTACATTCATACAGTGAAATATTATACAGCCATAAATCTTTAAAAAATGTATGACATGAGAAGAATGCTCATGATATAAAGCTATGTGGAAAAAGCAGCAAACAAAATGTATACATCCTAATTTTTCAAAACATACGTAATACAATTTACAGAGATAGAAACATGCATATGCATAGAAGAATGAAGGAAATGAATTAAAATGTGAATAGCGTTCTAAAAGCCGGGTTCGTGGGTCATTACGTTTTTCTTTCTTCTTTTGTCCTAATTCTCTATGATGAATCATTATTAATTTTGTAATTAAAACAATACACTGGGGTGCCTGGCTGGCTCAGTCGGTGGATGGAGTGTGTGCCTCTTGATCTCAGGGTTGTGAGTTCGAGCCCTGTGTTGGGTGTAGTGATTGCTTAAAAATAAAACCTTTAGAAAAAGAAAGTTCACCAATATTACATTTAAAATAGAATAAACTGGGCAGCTGGGGGGAAGTCCAGAATCTCAAGTTCACATAGAATATTCAGAGAAGAAAAAAAGAAAAGCCTTTCAAATGCCACCTAAATGTAAAATCTTGACAAAATCTGCAATGAAAACCAGATCCAGGCAACTGAAAGTTGCCAGGGTCTAAAATTCATGCAAAATCACCACAGGAGGGGAAAAAAGTTCTGATCAAAAGCAGCTGAGACCCGGAATCTACAACTGCCCCTGCACTGAACACATCCAGAAAAGAAGACATGAAAAGGCTGCCTTGGGTCCTTGTGCTCCGTGGGGCTGGTAGGGGGGACACAGATGGCTTCTTGTTCCTACCCCTGGACACCCCCCCCCCACACACACACACACAATTAACCACAAAACAGCCCTTGCCTCAAGCTTTGGGAGGACAGAATTCTACAACCAAGGCTTGCTTCTTTTGTTTTAGCGTGGAAGAGGTATGGCTTCTCTCGTCCAAGTGTTACACCTAGATGCATCTTTTTGCTAGAGAGAGGAGTTAGGGCAGTCTTTAAACAAGAGAGGGAAAGTTCCCCCAAGCACACTTCAACGGTTTCACAGTTTGGTCTAGAACCTGACCCATACACAATTAGCATGTGTCTATCCTCTCGGGAGTTTACTGCCAGTCAATATACTACACCTTTATATTGGTTGCTTCAGTTAATTCCAATAAGAAGCCAACGAGGGGAACTTTTCCCAATGTTAAGCAAGTGTCACAGCAGTCAAGACATACCAGATAAGACCTGGAGGGATCCAAGTGTTTGCCCAGGCCCATCTAGGTAATAAGAGGCAGAGCCAGCTTTCAAATCTTTTTTTTTTTTTAAGTTTATTTATGTATCTTGAGAGAGAAAGCACGAGCAAGGGAGGAGCAGAGAGAGAGGGAGAGAGAAAGAATCCCAAACAGGGCTCCATGCTGTCAGCGCAGAGCCCGACTTGGGGCTCGAACCCACGAACCTTGAGATCGTGACCTGAGCTGAAGTCAGACACTTAACCGACTGAGCCACCCAGGCGCCCCTCAAATCTTACTTCTAAGTTTTCAGCATCAGTGGCTGAAATACTTCTACTACCAGACTGTAAGGAGAGGCGGGCACAAGTATTGAGAAGGGCACAAGTATTACCATCAAACACACAGAGTGCAAGGTTCAAGATCATAGCACAAGTTGATTTCTCTTGGCTTCAGTTTTCTCACCTATAAAAATGGGAATAATAAAACCTATTTCTCAGACTTTTTGCAAGTTCAAAAATAATATAACGAAAATACCTAGTACATAGTAAGTCCTCAATAAATGGTTGCTATTAAGAGAACACAACTACGTATATATACTACATATATATACATACTACACATATATATATGTTACATATATATATACTACATATATATGCTACATATATATATGCTATATATATATACACTATATATATGCTACATATATATATGCTACATATATATATGTATACACATGCACACACATACATATCTGTATATCTGTATTTTATTTTTTATTTTTTTGCTAAGTCAAAGCTTAGTCAGAAGGTCTCTTCCAGGAAAACAAAAGAAAATTAAAGTCAGGAAATTCCTTAGGTAACTTGGGAAAAGGCTTTTTCTTCCCTTCATTTCCCAGAGATCCTTAATTCTTTGCTTTTCTATTTAAGATAAGGGAAGCATGTTTGGGACACCAGGTTTGGAAATGGGGGTAATATATAGCATGTTTATACTTTAAAAATCAAGCATAAACTCTCTAAGACCACAAACCACCATGCAGGGTGCTTTTCTGGAAGAGCAGGAGCAATAAACATATTCCTGTAGGAAGACTCCGTCTCACAGAGCCCATGAGATGAGCCGAAGGAGAATCTTCTACCCACAAAGAGGAAGGTGGTAACGTCCTTCACTTCCTTTGTGGTTTTAACCTAAACCACAAACTCCTCCTTCTTAGCTATAAGTCGTTTCTTTACATCCATTCAGATGTACATTAGCATTCTCCCACCTAATATGTCACTCCCTCCCCTGCCATATGGATAAAGATCATATGCTTCTCTTCCTCCGAAGAAAGTGTCTCCAGCACACAGGAATGGTTTTGAGCTGCTCTCACAACCCATGCATTCTATAGCTGCCTGCATGGGAGTCTGTTCCCAGGGACCCCTGGAAGATTCCAGAGTTCTTCCGATGCCCAGGCCTGTGGCTCGGAGGCAGAGAGGATGAATAAATGTACTGTGCCTCACTTAGGCAAAAGAGGAAAAGCTTTCTGTTCTGAAATGAGTGAGAACATCAGAGTTTCCAGTTGGAGACAAATGGAGGAAATACAATGTCCTTGTTTTGGTTTAGGTTTTTTGGTTTTTCGTTTTTGGTGGGTTTTTTGTTTTTGTTTTTGTTTTGTTTTGTTTTGGTGTGTGTGTGTGTGTGTTTGTTTTGTTTTGTTTTGTTTTGTTTTTAGAGGAGAAAGAAGGGGGAGTACCACTAAGTTTGTTTTGTTTTTAGAGGAGAAATGAATGAAAGGGGGAAATAAATGCAATGCTCAAGCCAAGGAAAGGAAAATCAGAAAACATCCCCAAAGTGGTAGGTTCAGGAAGGTGGGCAGACAGCTGTCTCCTCACTGCTGCTGTGGTTCCCGAGTTAATATTTGCCAGACTTAGCATTCCTATGAGTGCCGTTGGGATAATGGGCCCCACTCAAGCATCACGTCAGTTCTCCATCTCAGCCGAGGGACAGGATTTCAACCATATCACACACCGCTCTCATTACTTGGAAGGAAATGATCTTACTGAGGAAAGCAGCGCAAACCATAAACACATTTACTTAAAAAGGCAAAGCTGTTAGGTGTACCCCTCAACTTCATGACTAACATGTTGTGCTGGTCTTCGCGGCTCGTGTCCGAGTCCAGAATAGCATTTCCTAGAGTGGATCCAAGAGCCACTTTAGGTCATGGGCTATGTTATGAGAAGAGCACTCTTGGGCTTAGCTTTCTTTCCCGAAGGGGTAAAATAACCACCATTTTCTATGGAAGAATTTACTAAGTACCATCTATGTCAAGCCTGTTATCTATTCCAAATTGTAGAAAAAAGAAATTTCTTGGCCCTTGAGAAGTTTATAATCTCTTTAGGGAACCAGTGGGCCAAAAATCGGGATTGTAAGGCTAGAACCATTAGATCCAGCCACACGGTTGCTCTCCCTCCATCTTTTAGGTTAAATAGCAACAATAACAATTGAGACCTGGGGAGGCTGAGTGACCGTCCTTGCTCACTCAATTAGAAAATTTGCAGAGACGGAACCCAAGTTTTAGAATGCCAAGACCGAGGACCTTTCTCTCATACTTATACTTCAGAAGGAATAGCTAGAACCCAGAACTGCACAAGTTAATATGATGCAAGCCACATGTACAGAAGTAGTATGGCATGCAAATAAAGGGAATGCAAAGTCTGAATTGAGTTAGTCCAGAAAGGTTTCTTTGGAGGAAGTTCTGAAGGATGTGATGGGTAGCAATTGTCAGAAACTCAGCTCCATCAACAACCCTTTCTGAAAGCCCAATATGTACGAGGCACTTGACACAGAGAGGAGGAAGCCCAATAAGATGGATATCACATGGTTCCTGCTCTAAAAGACAAGAGTACCACTAAGTTTATTAATGGTAGAAGGGGAGCAACTGAAGTCACACAGTTATCAGCCAGCAGGAGGAGAAAGGCAGATTCTTGGAAACATTGTGAAGGCAAAGAAAAACTGGCCAGGAACCAGGAGGGGATATACTTTGAGTGGGAGAACTCAAAATGTATTGAAGTGTCACAGAGGAGGAAGGTTTTCTAGATTTAAGCTGGGTAAAAGGGAAACAATCAATTAACTTCCAAAATATCTGGAGTTTGTCCTTATAGACATAATGACTTACATAGCTAGATTCATTCAGAACTTGATATCATGAAAACATCACACACACACACACACACACACCCTTGGAAGCACTGCTCAAGCTCATACTGGTTGAATCTCAAAGACAAAAGGTACCTTAGAGACTGATCCAACATCTCATTACAAATGAAAAGATCAAGGTCCAGAGAAACAAAGCAAAAACTTATTTTTCCACCAAGGAAAGCAAAAGGGGTCGGCCCCCAAACTAGAGCCACTTGGTTCCAGTTCCAGTGGCTACATTGTCTAAGCCAAAAATTGGGACACAAAATACAAGTGCCTTTATAAGCATAATGGAGCAGGATATTTAAAATAAAGGCAAAAGGTTACAGTGGTCCTGGGTGATGTTTCCAGAACATTCTATCACATTGGTCTTTTTGTTTGCCAAAGGCACATTCAGAACAAAACAGTCTACTCAGAGTCAAGAGAGATTTCCACAGCCGTAAAAGAAGCATCAGAGTCTATCTCCATCCAAGGTGAGCCCTTCCTGAAAAAGAAAAACCACAGGGACTCTAGGCAAGTCTTTGATAAACAAAATGAGATGATAAATAATCAGTTCCCAGGGCACCAGGTTTTCTACAAAGCCTATATGCATAGGGCTCAATGAATTCTAAATATAAACTATAACAAGCTGATGACGACCTTGCCTAGTGTACTCCTTGGGTATCATAAGATACTCGGACCGCAACAATTTTAACCTGGTTTACCTGTTACTTGTATAAATGCAAATCCAATTATTTTCATATCATGGTTAGATCATTCCTAGTTATTTATAAGCCAAAAAAAAAAAAAAAAAGCCCCAAATATTAGTGCAATACTACAGGAAGCTTAGTGAATTATTCTTGCACTAAAATAGTCATCCATGATAATAAACCAAGCCCTGTCCACACAAAATAATGTAATGATGATGTCCTTTATATAAAAGAGACTTTTCTCTCTTGGTGGGACTAGATTTGCATGAATTCATCCTCACTTTCTCACCTAACTCCTTTAGTGACAGAGACCAGCAGCAAGTTAAGTTGCTAACAGAGACCGGAACCCATCACCTCCGCCTCATTATGCCGGTACTCAATGAACAGCCCTGTAGAAACATCATCCTAAGAGTCAGTCAGAACAGAAAAACCCAGGAAGATTCAGGACTCACACGTGATGGTGTTATTATTGTCATAAGTCAAGAAGCATTTCTCATTCATTAGCCCCAGTACCATTAGTACCATTCAAATTTCAATACATCGCCACGATGTTTAGTAGTAGTTTTGTTTAAAAATAGACTCACAGAGCTTTGTGCTTTTGGTTTCTATGTACTGAATGTCTCATTCTCACTTCCTGTCTTGGCCTAGACTAGGAAGTGAACTAATTCACTGTTATGATTCAGTGTGTGCTACGGAGTTGGGTCAAGAAATAATGCCTTTCAAAATGGATATATCTGCATATGCATAGAATATCTCCAGAAAGGTATATGCAAATCTGGCCACCTCTGAAGTGACGGGGGGATGGGGTAAGGTGGAAGGAGACCTTTTCACTTAAACACTTTGTGAATTTTATACTTTGTGTATTATCTACTCGTTTGCAAAAAAAAAAAAAAGTTATTTGCATAAAAAATTTTTAATGAATAAACAAATATTTCTGTTGAGCTTCTTAATCCCTAAATATGTTTCAGCAGTGACCAAGATTAAATAGCAGCTGATTTCCAAAGTTTTAAAGGTGTTGGCTCCACTCCGATCTAGCCTGCTTCTTATTCCTCCACAATGCATCCTTTCTTTTAAAGGTTGTCACACTTTCTTTTAAACATCCAGCAAAGTTACATTTTTTAAAAGTTGCACCTTAGGGTCTATTTATTTTATTTATTTATTTGTAGTAAACTCTATGCCCAACATGGGGCTTGAACTCACAACCCCGAGATCTCAATAGTCACATGCTCTAACAACTGAGCCAACCAGGCACCCCGGCAGCAAAGTTAATTTTTTTTTTAATTCCTGAGAATCTTGAGAAATGCAAATCAAAACCACAATCAGATATCACCTCACACCTGTCAGAATGGCTAAAATCAAAACCACAAGAAACAACAAGTGTTGATGTGGAGAAAAAGGAAAACTCGTGCACTGTTGGTGGGAATGCAAATTGGTGCAGCCACTGTGGAAAATGGTATGGAGGTTCCTCAAAAGTTAAAAATAGAAATACCATATGATCTAGTAATTCCACTACCAGGTATTTACCCCAAGAATATGAAAACACTTAAATCAAAAAGATATATGCACCCCTATGTTTATTACAGCATTATTTACAACAGCCAAGATAGGGAAGCAACCCATGTGTCCATCGATAGATGAATGGATAAAGAAGATATGGTATATAGATACGATGGAATATTATCCAGCCATAAAAAAGAATGAAATCTTGCCATTTGCAACAACATGGATGGAGCTAGAGAGTATAATGCTAAGCAAAATAAGCCAGTCGGAGAAAGACAAACACCATATGATTTACTCATATGTGGAATTTAAGAACCAAAACAAACAAAGAAAAAAAAAGACAAACAAAAAACCAGACTCTTAAATATTGAGAACAAATTGATAGTTACCAGAGGGGAGGTGGATGGGGGGATGGGAGAAACAGGTGATGGGGAAGAAGAGGACATTTATCATGACGATCACTGAGTAATGTACAGAACTGCTGAATCACTATGTTGTGCACCTGAAACTGATATAACACTGTATGTTAATTATTCTGGAATTAAAAAAAATAATAACTCATGAGAATTTTGTGTTGCCATTCGAAATAACTACACATTCTTGGGATATGCCAAAACCATAGCTGGCAATCACTGAAATACAGATTCTGAAAGTGCTCGCCACATTTTTAAAACTTTTCAGAATCCAATGATATATAAATGCACATAAATTCTATCTGGTTTACTCAAATTCTCTTGTGCTTATTAGATCCAGTTATTGATTATGTGAGTATGGACAAAAATCTCTACATTGTACCATAAGTTGAAGCATTAAATAGATAAATATGGTGAATGGTTAAGGGATCTATTGCAAAATTGTAATACAGCATTTTGAAATGAGAGGAAAGAAAATCTATTCCCCGATCCCTTGCCCAAATAAATATTCATTGTATGTGTACTACCTGGAAGCTTAATTTCAGAATTTTATTTTTTTAAGTTGGTTTATTTATTTTGAGAGAGAGAGAGAGAGAGAGAGAGAGAAAACACGAGCAGGGAGAGGCAGAGAGAGAGAGAGAGAGAGAGAGAGAGAGAGGAGAGAAACCCAAGCAGGCTCCGCAGGTAAGCACAGAGCCCTACGTGGGGCTTGAATTCGTGAACCATGAGATCATGATCTGAGCCGAAATCAAGAGACCACACTTAACCGACTGAGCCACCGAGGAGCCCCCAGAATTTTAAACACGAGAAAAAGAAGCATGATGCAGTGGAAAACAGTCTATGCCAGCACGCAGAGCTGAGTTAGAATCACCCAACTTACCATCCTGACAATTTATTTAACTCCTGTTTGTCAAACACCTGTCCGGTCCTGGCTCGTCGCCAGGTGCTGGGCACTGGGCACAGAGCAGGGGCAGAGGGACATAAAATTATAATACAGCGAGTGAGGAAAACTACAAGGAGCTCGGCAGGGGAGGGAACCTGGTCTCGGGTCGGAGGGAGCCTTCTAGCGGGGTGATTGATGGTTCAAGCTGAGACCTGAGGCCGTGACTTCGGAGTTAGCTGAAGCTAATTGTAATTAAGCTCATCTCATCTTCAGGTGTTTGCGTGTAACACAGGGATCGTGGTAGTTATCTCAGAGGTTCACTCTGAAGACTTAATACGTCTGGTATTTAAAGCATTTAGGAGTTTGGGGCACATAGTAAATGCTCAATAAATGATAGCTGTTATTGTTTGCTCTTTTTGCAGCGTCTCCTCTGGGTTACATATGAGGCGGCCCCCAAAAGTATACAACTTACAAAATGGTCCTTCTGCTAAATGCTTCTGTTCTCCTGCCCACACTGCAGGGCAGTGGACGCGGCGGGGAGACAAAGCACACGTCCTCTCCGCGGGAAGGCCTTCGGCTCAGGGCTGCACAGTCACCATGACCGTGAGGGGGGCCCTATTATTTTTTTGTCACAGGGTTAACATGTTATAGGAGTCAGATCCAGAGTCCTGGCCCCCTCAAAGGCTGCTGGGTCTCCCTGTTTAATCAGACATGAAACAAATCGCGTGCTGCGGCAGAGGCGTACAAACACGCTTTAATTACAATATTGTAACACCAATTAGAGATCTATCTAATCGAGGACTCGGCACTTCCTGCTTGGATATTACTCCCATGTTGGGATAATTACTGCTAATTAAGCTTGGAACTAATTAGGCTAAATGATCTCATTTATACCAACAAAGATGACTTCTAGGAGTTCAGAAGAAAAACTAGGGTGATTTTATCATTCCTGGACTATTTGGCATTTCACACTGGAGATACAACACCATCCTTTGTCATCAAGGTGCACGGATAGCTTGTTCCTCCAGAATTCTGGTCCCAGATGGCAGTAGGATCTCCATTTGTCTATACAGATCCTATGAGTCAAACGAATAATATAAAAACAGCGGCCACTCAAACCCACTGTGTCCTCCCACAAATGACAATCACAGTCTCACGAAAGGTGGCCACCGAAAGCAGTGACAGCAGTAAAGGGAGGATCCACCTGCAGCCTGGCGGGGCCTGTCTGCCTTGCGCTGATGTTTAAAATGCCTCAATATTCTTACCACAGTCTTCACGGCTAAGAGTAAGGCACGGGTTTGGAGGTCAGGCAGACAGATCTGGGTTTGGGTAGATTATTTATTCCACCTAAGCTGTAGTTCTGTGTCGTTAGTACAGGGATAATGACAATGCCATGTAGTGTCTCTGCAAAGATTAGTAAGACAACACACGTGGAATGCAGGATACGTACTTGGCACACAGCAGCCCTCAGTAAGCAGTGGGGATTTTTTTTTTCTTCAAGGCACCGTCATACTCACTTCTGAACTCAGCCTACATTTTACCTGTTCTGCTTCTCTTTTCTGGCCTAGTGTAGGGGTAGTGGGAAAAAAGTGCATGACAGGGAGTTAGGGACTGTTGTTATTTTCAGGTTTGTCTCTAACTAGCTGTGCGACTTGAGCAAATCACTTCTTCTTCCAGAAAAATGACATTCGCTGTATGCACTGGACCAGGTCATGTGAATTTTCAGACTTAACCTTTATACAATATGCCCCCATTTTAGAGATGAGGGAACTGAGACCTAAATCAATAATTTCCAGGGGCACCTGGGTGGCTCAGTCAGTTGAACATCCGACTCTTGATCTAGCGGTTCATGGGATTGAGCCCCATGTCGGGCTCTGGGCTGACATTGCAGAGACTGCTCGGGATTCTCTCTCTCTCTCTCTCTCTCTCTGTCACGCTCTCTCTCTGCTTGCTCTCTCTCCCAAAATAAATAAATAAACACTAAAAATTTTTTTTGGAAAAAAAAAAGGAATAAATGATTTCCAAAAACAGAAACAAACAAATGACAATACAACAACCCTCACTGCTATCAAAGGACAAGGTCAGGAATTGAACCCAGGTCTCACTCCAGCATGTACCCTCTTATTAGATGTTACACTGAATTGCCTTATTCTCCCTTCCCATTTGGCATCTCCAAGGTCACTTCTGGCTAAGAATTTCTGGTTCTGTCCCGAGGGGTGAGCCTCTCAACCTTGTTCTTAGCCAGCAACCATCAACAGCTAAGGAGTCTTTACTGCGTGTCTAATACACGCTCCACCCTATGGAAAATGAGATGCCCCCCCCACCCAACACAAACCCCCTGACAAGCATATTCATTAGACCACTTGCCTTAGAATTCCTATATTGTGATAGACATCTGCCCCTATCAGAATTACATATTTTAACTCTTTTCACCACAGAACTCACTTGCATCCATTTGTGGAAAGTCTTTACACTATCTTATCTGAGTGCTAGCACTTGGGTTTTAGTTTGTTGTTTCTTTTTTTTTCTTCTGAGAAAAAAATGCTAGGGATTCTCTAGTTGTCTCTTATCTTCAGAGTCTAATAAAAGACTCCACAAATATGTGGGTACACATACACACAGATTTTCTTTGCTGGAATACTCTACCAGGGGAAAACAAACACCAATAGACGAAGCCCAAACCTCTGTTCTTAAGTATTACAGAGGGTTGAAACCTTCAACCTGTGGACTTTTTCTTCTAGAAAGGTGTTAATGGGATCAAAGTGTTGGCTGGTCACCTGTGGTCGGTGCGGGTCAGGAATTTCCCGAGCCGCCTAAGCTGCAGCCTATCCCGGAAGTGATTTCTATTGATGCTAGAAAAGTCTAGAATGGAAACACATTGGTTGCCTGACTCTTAGGAGCCTCTGCAGCAAAAGCCTTGGTGGCAACCTGGCCTCTGGCCTGTGTCCCGCTGGAATGTAAACTCTAGGAGGAGAGTGGTTTTGTACGGTGTTTCACCTCTAGTACTCAGAACAGGGCCTCAATTTAGTAGATGCTTAGTAAATGTATGTGGAGCCAACGACTAGAGTACTGGGTTAATGCAAGAGTTTGGGTGCAAAACCTAGGAACTAAGAAGGGGCCTTGCCTTTGGAGCGTCCTTCCTGTGGCACGTCCTCAACCTGCAGAGGTGTGGCAGAGGGGAAACAGGAGTGGGATGCAGGGATGAAGGGGCTTTCTCACCTGCTGAGGAGGAAGCAGGGACCTCAGTGTCACCTGGGAAGGGGCAGGGGGGTAAACCCTGTCTGAATGCCCCGGATCACTGAGCCCCTCCCAACCCGGAGGCCTGGCTTTGATGGAAGAGGGGGTCTCTGTCTGCAGCTGACTGTTAGGAGACTGACAAACAGAACCACCCTTGCCTCTGTCTGCAGTACTCTGCCCCGGGGGGTGCTGTCAGCTTCGTTCCTCACCTGCAGGGTTGGGGCATCAGAAGGCAAAGGAGAAAAGGAATAATGGACTTGGAATCAGAAAACTCAGGTCTTGAACCAGCAGCCTCACTTTCTTCCCCTGTAAAACAGGGATAATGAGAGCATTCGTCCTTACGTCCGAGTGGTAAGGGCCAAAAGAGACCATGAGGACCACAACTGATCGCACCCTGCAGATGTCGTGTAACGGTGAGTGACTACCTCTCACCCACTGATTGTCTCTCCTTGTAGTGGGATACGCTTAGGAATGTTTGTGACCCACTGTGTCCTCAGGGGCACCTGAGTGGGCCTGGTGTGTACAGCCTGGTGGATGGGGAATGTGCAGGCCCCTTCCCTGAGACCAAGTACCAATCTGTCTCTGCCAGGGATTGGTTCTGGCTGCTCAGCCAGCAGGATGGCTCTAGAGCTTTGGACCTAAGCAGCAGATAACACACATGTGGTATTCCTGACCTCCATTCCTTCCTTTGCTAGAGATGGATTTCTGTGAATGAGCACCTATAGGAACGAAGGATTCCTTGCTCATTTGCTATGGGTCACAAGGATTGGTTCCTTACCCTGGCTAAGAGCATGGGCAGCCGTGACAAGTGAGGGACTCAGGGAGAGGCCCTTGGTCCCAGGGAACCCAAGTGTGACATATTACAAGAGCACACTTATAAAGAATCCTGAAACAGAGCAGGATCCTGTCTCTTAGCACTGGCCTTAGAAACGAACAGGTGAATGGGGCACCTGGCTGGCTCAGTGGCCAGGGCATGCGGCTCTTGATCTCAGGGTTGTGTGTATTTGAGCCTCGGGTGGGTGTGGAGCTTCCAGAAGAAGAGAACAGCAACAGTAAAAGAAAAAAAAAAATAATAATAATAGTAAACCTAACTGGTGATTAATCTAAGAGGATGAAAAATGAACACATCTATTAATGAATAAATAAATGCTCTCGCAAAATGAAGACACCTTTTATAAGAAGGATCGCGGTGCCATTCTCCTGACTCTCTTCTTGTCTTTTGTATGAATACAGAGTTTCAATATGTCAGGTTTGTTTCCTTAATATAGCTGAGATAATTCAGTTTCCTGTGCTTCTAGGACGTGCCAGACAGAGAGGTGAGGGTGGTGAGGGAAATATTATGAATCCTCAAATCACAGCACACTAGGTCTAAGGGAGAACGTGGGTAAGTCAACCAACCCCTTCGTTTGACAGATGAGAAAACTGTGGCCCAGAAAGCTCACACAACGTGCCCGCGTGCACACAACTATGCTCCTCTGAAGACAGCATGTTGGGATATTTGCCTGAGAAAACATACCAGCTCTTCTCATCTGAGGCAAAAGAAAAACAAAAACGTTGTACATTTGTTGCTTTAGGGGGAAAAAGTCAACGAAGTTGCCAAAAAACAAGGCTTCCCATTTATAGGCATCAGAAATGACCCAGTGGATATGAAGCTCTGAGCAGCCCAGGACTGACTCCTGCAAATGACAGAGGTGCTGGGAAGTCACCTGAGTCGGAGATATCAGGGAGCTCATGTCCTGCCTGTTCTTTTACCCCATCTGGCCAGGATGAGCCCCAAAGGGGGCCAGTTGCTTCAAGGCTGTGTATATGTCTGTCCAGTCCCCTTTAAGGAATACGCCTGTCCCCGAAACTATCACCAGTGTCATGCCAAGTATTTGTTAAAAAAGAACATGATGACACATTGGGGGGGGGCTGAAGGGCTAGAATGCCCCTAGTAAGGACCTCCTCATCATGCCCACCTTTAAAATGGGTCTTCCTTAAAGCTAATCTTTCCTGCAGGTATGAAAGTGGTTCTGGTTCAAAGTTGGGGGTCTGTGGGGCATCTGGGTGGCTCAGTCGGACTCAGGCGCCTGCACTGGGTTCTGTGCTGACAGCTCAGATCCTGAAGCCTGCTTCAGAGTCTGTGTGTGTGTGCCTCTCTCTCTGCCCCTCCCCTGCTTGCCCTCTGTCTCTCTCTCCTTTAAGATAAATAAATATTACAAAAATTTAACACAAAAAAAATTAAAAAAAAATAAAGTTGGGGGTCTGATTCACATTTCTCCTCTGCATTCAAGCTTCGGCTCATTCATTTATTCATTTGTTCAGCTGGCACTTACTGGATTCCTATTCTGAGTCTGAAATGAGGGTAGCTTTGAGAAGTTAGTAGCCCTGCAATGAAGGAGTAATTACTCTCTGGTAAACACTCACTTCTCCACCCCTAAAGACTGGGTTGTCTACCATTTTTCTTCTCTGAGAAATGTTTTCCCCTATTGGAGGACTGGAGAGGGACAAATTTATAACTGCTTGGTTTAATGCATCTGATCTTCCTCAGGCAAAGGTCACGTGTCACCCAACTAGAGCTAAAGTGAAGCAGGTAGGTTGGTGGGCAGATCAGAAGGTCAGAACCACAGGCAGAGAAATGGTTCCATAAGCTTTTAGACAGGAAGGCGAATGTCACATATGAAAAGATCTTATTCATTCACTCATCCGGTATGTGTGGAGAGTCAGTCGGGTGCCAGGCACTGTACTAGGCGTAGGGATATAAGATTAAATAAGGGAACGGTCTTATTCTCAAGGATCTCTGGATTTGAAGGAGGAAACATGCACATATGCAAAATTATAACAGAACGAAAGAAGTCCGAAAAGGAGTATGGACATGGTGCTCAGTGGAGAAAGAAAATGCTGAATTTGGGGACATTTTTGAGGTGGAGTCAACAGATCCTCATGACCATTTGGACGGAGAAGGTAAGGGAGAGAAGGAATTCAATGAGGCCAAGGTATCCAGCTTAAGGGACGGGATGGAAGGTGGTATTATTTAACTAGGACAGGGAATACTGGAGGAGATTCAGGCTTTTTAGATGAAAGCGAATGTGTTTTGTTTTGCTCGAGGTGCCCACAGAAGGCCATCGAAGTGTCTGTGGGCAGTTGAGAATGTGTCTGGAATTGGAGAGAGAAATCAGTCAATAATGTTATATTATGGAGCGGGGATGGGCCAAGGGATAGGGTGACAGAGAGCAGCAAATGGTAGAGAGTATAAATATATAAGAACTTGAAAACACAACCCCTACTCCAAAGACGATGAGGATGCAAATCCCCTGCCTGCCCCACTTCAGACAAACTGCTTCCCCCTACATCACAAATGGCTTCCAGCTGTCAAATGGAAAAAGCACTTTCCAGCCCACACCTTGTCTGCCCGTGGATTTGCACCGTTGACTCCTCCGTGCCTCGTGCGGTTCTCTCCCTGACGTGGCTTCCACGATACCACCTCTCTACTTCTCATTCTCCCTACTTTTCCTCAGCTCTCCTCTCCCTTCTCATTAGGGATCAGGGATCCCCACCATTCCATCCCAAGACCTGTCTTTTTTCCCAACGTGCTCTTCCAGGGTGATTGTGCATAATTTCAATTGCCACTTACAAACAGCTGGCTCTCACACCAATATCTCTAACCCGGACATCCTGGGGAGCACACAGAAAGCACACCATAACTGTTTGCTGAAATGAGCTGAGCTCTAACTGGATTTTTCCAAACACTAGCCCCGTTAGGCGTCACCATGCCCATAGAGTCCCACAGAGTCTTCAGATTCAGCATAAACAGAACTAATCTCCTGTGGTCAATCCTCCTTTTTTAACCTCTATTTGTTCTTTTTGTTCAGAAAGTGACACCTTTAATGCCAAAGTGCCTGAACCAGAAAACAGCATCTCCTAGACCCTTTCCACGCCTTATTCCCACACTATCTTGCAGATTCTACCTCCGATATGTTTTATTTATTTTTTTAATGTTTATTTATTTTTGAGACAGAGAGAGATAGAGCATGAACAGGGGAGGAGCAGAGAGAGAGAGGGAGACACAGAATCCGAAGCAGGCCCCAGGCTCTGAGCTGTCAGCACAGAGCCCGACACGGGACTCGAACTCACGGACCATGAGATCGTGACCTGAGCCGAAGTCGGACGCTTAACCTACTGAGCCACCCAGGCGCCCCTCCGATATGTTTTAAATATGCCCCTTCCTCCTCACTCTACCTGCCAGCAACCCTCACCACCTCTTTCCTGTTTCCCTGTGACAGTCTACTGGTTGATATCTCTGTCCCCAGTCTTGTCCTATTCCAAAGTACTGTCAGAATGACCTTATAGGATAAAGTTCCAATTCCTTATCATGTGACAGACTTTTTCCTCCACTAACCCCCTGCCCATGTCCTTCTACTTTCTCCAAAAAGAATCCTCCTCAAGAAAGTAGTTATTTACTAAGAAGACTTGGGTCTCAAATGGCTCCCCGATCTTGCAAATTCTGTTCCCTCTTACTGGGTGCCTATCCTCTACTTGCCTCTCTTCCCCATTTGTTCACCCAGAAGACTCCTCTAGACCTATAAGAATTTCTCCTCCCCTACCTCCCCCAGCTGCCCAGTCATCACCTTCCCTCCTCTCGGCTCCAATTAATATTTTTTTTTGCCACTTTATATAGGGCTATTTATTTATCACTGTACAACACAGTATGCTTCCTGTAGGGAGAGCATTTATCTTATGATTTCTAGGAATCCTTAGCCCCTGACACAGTGGTGGGTACTCAGGGAATGATTGAATAAGTAAATAAATAATGAGAATGGTGAGGGAGACAGGACAGATGACCAAGAGAGCCATGGTGGGAGGCGGGGGGAGCCCCTGGCTGGCTCAGTCAGAAGAGCACATAGCTCTTCATCTTAGGGTTGTGAGTGCGAGCCCCACGCTGGGTGTAGAGATTACTTAAAAATAAATAAATTAAATAAGTAAGTAAATAAATAAGCAAATAAAACTTTAAAAAAAATAGAAAATGGAAACACGTGCCAAGGACACACATAAAGAAATGCATCCTCTCTTGAACTGCCCTCTGATCTGGGCCTAGACAGAAAGAGGCCTTTCTTCAAAGATGTCCTCAAGTCTAATGATTTCATTTACTAAGTCTTTTAGGAAGATCTGTGGGAAGGAAGCAGGTAAAAGATTGTTAACAGGTTGCCTGAATTTGTCCTCCTTTTTTCATCTCATCCCTTTCTTGTACTTGAAAAAAAAAAAGTGAAAGGCTCAAGTAAGGGTATAAGAAATCACCAACGATTACTAATTGTTCTGTTGGGATCCAAGTAAAATGACTAAGAAAGTTGCTTGGTTTTGCTTCTTTTTCATCTTTCTGGTTCAGCATTGCCCAGGTAGGAAATGACTGAGAGAAGGGATTTAAACATTGTTACAAGTTGGACCAAATGGTATCTCGTCTCTGAAACTTCCCAGTGCCACGAAGTCCAGCATTCTGTGTGGTGTGTGTCAACAGGGCATTGTGACGAAGAATTTGCTCTGTCGGGTTTTAAAGTCTCGTTCGATCACAGTTGTGCCCTAAACACTTCAATCCTATGACAGAGCGCTATTGGCGAGAAGCAGCATGACTAGAACCTTCTTGGAATGAGAGGGTACCTTGGACGTCTAAAAAGATAAGGCATTGGCTCCAGAGGTAGGTGGGCTCGTTAGCATATCTAAAGCTCCACAGGCAAAGGCTTCCATTCCTGGGAGGATGAAGCTTGCTCCGTGGAGGGGAGTATAAGGGGTTTGCTAGTGTTCGTGTGTGCAACCGTGTTGCAGAGTAGGTTGTGTGCAATTTGAAAGTGCAATTATTAGAGCTGAGATGTAACATAAAATTTGAAATAGAGAGTGGAAAAGCAGTCAGACCTGCTGGGTCACTAGCAAAGCCACCCTCAAAGTAGATAAGGGGATCTCTGCCTTAGGAGGAAGGAGAGATTGGTTCCTGAGATTGGGGGGGGTGGTCCTAGGACAAGAACGGATTTAGGCTTCATTATGCAGGAACACTACTTGCTTTCACTTCTTACGGTCTCATTATTTCCACCCATAGTCTCCTCTAACAGAGTTAGGCATTATTCCCCACTGAGGCTCAGTTACATGCCAAGTTTGATGCTTTAGGAAAATACTGATTTTTATATCATTAATTGTTGAGGATATTTGGTTTTTCAAAATGAAATATTTTCTCCTTGCTTTTACTTGACTCAGAAATAAATGAACAGGTTCCATTTTGTTTTTCCCTCCTAAATTTCCCTTAGGCATATACCAAATGTGTGTGAAATGTCAACTCAATTAGAATATTTTGGAAATAAGGTATCTATAACCGTGAAAAGCAGGCCAGGGTAGAATTCTCTTCCTAAACTTATTAATGATATTGCTTGGTCCACACACATATACGGAGGGATAAAGCAACCACACAGTGCAAATTTTCTGGCACACTTCCTACGTCCAATTGGAAGTTGGCTGTAGAAATGCCAACTCCCTGTTGCCTCTAGAAATGCTTTAAACCAATCAGATCCTTTGTCTTGACGATAAATTAAAAAAACATGTGCCCCCTTCCCCCCATATGTTTACAAATTGTTAATACACTGGTTGTAGTCTCTCTCTGAAGGTTAATGAGAGCGATAAGACTTAAAAAACAGTTGTTTGGGGTTCTAGCAAACTGGGAATTACAAGTATTGTGTTGGTTATCTAGGACAGGGCTGGCAGCTGGTGAGATGACGGGGTGGAAATGGGTGGAGCTGGAGGGATGGAATTAAACATCTATTGGGCACCTACTAGGTACCAAGCGCTATTTAGCATTTTACATCCATATTGCATGTAAGCCTGGGGAATAACAATCCCCATTCTAAATTCCCTAGCAGTTTGCTTAAAGATCAATATTTCATGATTTAAATAAGTGCAAAGATGAAGTGAAGCCAATCTCAGTAATTTGAGCTGGTCTGGGGAATTGATTCAAATTCTGCATCATGGAATACTCCGGTCTGCAGGGCAGCCATTTTCTAGGGCACTTGTAACTTAGAGACAGCATGGAAGGGGCATGCTCTCCAGCTTTCAGCACATCGTCACTGTGACCGAGTGGGGGTTCACTTAGCCAGGCAAGAGAAGGATGCTGAACGACAATAGCAAGCTACTTGTAAATTCTGTCTCAGGCATATCTTCTTCTGAGATGGATGGTATTAGCAGCCCTGCAAAAGGAATATCAGCCTATTCTATTACTCATATGTCCACAGTTACACTGTGTGAAGAGCAGTGGAAATCCACTGAAGAGTTGCATGGGCTGGAGCAAGTGATCTCACCTCTTTGGGCTTCAATTGTCTCGTGTGTAAAATTAGAAAGTTGGAGTAGGTGATGGCTTACGATTCTTGATATTGTTCATATAGGCGTTGGCAAATACATTAGGTTTCAATGTCCTCATCTGAAGAACAACTAGCTTGGTTTTATTGTGGCTATAGAGTTATGAGAAAGCATGGAAAAATGCAACTCAGGAAAATCAACAATGGTGCTGTTCAACAGAACTTCCTGCAAGGCTGGAAATGTTCTCTAGTGACACTGTCCAAAATGGTGGTCATTAGCTACATGTGGCTCCTAAGTTCTTGAAATGAGGCCAGTGTAATGGAAGAACTGAGTTTTAAACTTTATTTAATTCTACTTAATTTCAATGTAACTGGCTACATGTGGATATTGGCCACCATATTGGATAGGGCAGATATCAACTGCATTGTAAGCAAGAACTTTAAGTATAAAGATAAAAGATTAAGGGAGTGATTTGGGAATTGTTTCAATTGAAGAATAAAGAAAGGCGTGAGTTTAATTTAGGCAATTTACAGACAGAGCAAGCACTATTATTGTATTAGACCTCTGAAAAGAAGGATGGACTCTCATTTTGTAAGGATGGCAATGATAACGATATCTTACAATTGTTTATAACTCTATGCTCTCCCAAGTTCTTTTATGGCTATAACTTGATCCTCACAATAACCCTGTGATGTAACAAGTCATATGATCTCATTTTACAGATGAGGACATTGAGACCCGGATGCTTGCCCAAGGTCACAGGCTTCAAACAAAAATGAAGTAGAAATCTGAAGCCATCACTTCAGACCGCATTTTCTCCAGTTCCTTTCTCAGACAGTACAACCTCCAATCCTTCCTCTCACCTAACTTCACCAACAGAAGTGGAAACAAATTATATAATCCTTCTAAACATGATAAGAATAAGAAAGATGGGAAGAAAGCAAGGGACTCGGTGATCTACCATCTAGATAATCAAACCCTGAAAAAACCCAAGAGTTAGTGGTGTGTCTTATAAGAGAGAAAGGAGTACAAAATGAAGTCCCACTATGTGCCAGGCATTTTCCAGATTAGAGTTGACAGAACACTTCTATGAGGAGCATCTCAGCAGGATTGTATTACTGGGAAAGTTCCTAGTCTGAGATCACACACCTATTGAGTGGTATAACCAGGATTCTATGCTACAGCTCCTGACTGTTTACAAAAGTCACATTCACGTTCAAAAACAAGGAAGACACCCACCCCCTGCCTGCCCTCCCACACCTCATCCCAGAGGACGCTGTATAGCAGGTAAGCATGCAGGCTTGGGAGTCCCCCAGACTCCATGTGAACCTCACATCTGACATTGCTCATGGGATTTACGTTTCTGGGTCTCAGTTTCCTCAATGCAAAACCGGGGAATCTTTTTACCTGCCTTACAAGGTTTTGAGGTGGACTTAGTGAACTAATTTCTGAGAATACTTAGTATCAGTGCCTGGCACAAGTGCTTAGTGAATAGTAGTTATTAATATTTCACAATATTATTGAGATGCTGCAGACTGTCTGTAGTTCTAAAACAGGAATTTCAAAAACTACTTCAGACAAGGTAGCATTTTTGCTAAAGTCTACCAAGTAGACAATCTCTGGAGGGCAACAGACACTCACTTGGACACCACAGGTTGAGTCGGAGACTATAAGTTTAGCATCAGTGATTAAGGCAGAAGCAGTGAAAAGATGCCTTTGCTCAAAGTGGCCCAGGAGCTGACTTTTCCTGACTTTCCAACTCCTGTGAGACAAATAGCAAACATGGTCCTCTCTTGAGCTCTAACCCCACATACCCTAGTCCTCATTGTCCATCTCTACGTGAATGTGACACCTGCATAAAAAGCCAACATACCCCCGGAAGAACAGATTCTCATTCGTTCATTCACTTGACAACTATTCATGAAACACCTCATACGTGGCAGGCTTGGTTTTATAGACTATGGCTACGAACAAGACGCACTCCTAGAGCTTGCTTTTGGTAGAGGGGAACAGACACAAACAAAGGGGACAAATAAATAAGAGCATTTCGGATTATGGTAAATGCCGTGAAGAATAAAAAGCAGGATGATGTGATAAAGGGTGGCTGTGGGCAAAGGGTATGGTAATGGATTGGGTAGGAAAGGCCTCTCCTAGAAGGTGACATTTAAGCTGAGTCCTGACTGGCAAGAAAGGGCCAGGTAGGTGAAGATCTGAGGGCAGAGTGTTGTGGGCAGAGTGTATATTAAATGCAAAGGCCCTGAGGCAGAAATGACCTTGGTACATTTGAGGGACTGCCAGGTGGGCAATGTGGCTAAAACGGAAGCAGGACAGAGTGCTGGGAGATAAGGTTGGAGCAGATCAGGGCCAGCTCACGTGGAGCTTACACCAGGCAGTGGTAAGAAGTTTGGATTTTATTCTAAATGCAGTGGAAGGCCATTTGGATATTACTAAGCAGGGGAGCAATGAGATTCGATTTGCCTTTTAAAAAGGTTCCCCCTAATCCTGCCACCCCCTCGCCCAAACACGTAAGTGCAAGTGTGCAAGGGCACGCGTTCAGTTCCTCTTAAGAGCGGCGTCATTTTGCCAGTTTTCTGTCATGTGTGAGTCAACCCCCACCCCCGTGTAATCTGTTGCCAAATCCTACCAGGTCTGCCTCCAGTGTTTCTGAAACTCAACCCCCCCTTTGCGTTTCCACGGCCATCACCGCAATTCTAGTCCTCAAGCCTTCACGCCAGAAAGACTTCGGTAGCTCCCCCATTGGTCTTCCGGACTCTCTTCTAACCCTTCTGCAGCCCACCCCACATACCACAGCCAAATGAATCTTCCCAAACTAAAGATCTGCTTACACCACCTCTCTGCTCAAGAACTTTCAGGTGCTCACGAAGCTAAGTTGTAATTCTCTAACCCAGTATTCAAGATCCTACAGCATGTATCCTAAACTGTGCCTCTCTCCACACTCACCCAGTTCCCTTCTGTGCTTTGGCCAAACTGATCTACTTGGCTCTTCTTGGAACATGCCTTTGCTTTTACTTTTGTGGTGTTCTGGGTCTGAATGCATGCCCCCTCCGGTCACATCTGTTGAGATCCTATGCTGCTCTATCCCCAGAGTCGAATGATACCATCTTCGCGCTGCCTCCCCTGTTTTTTCTGACTAGATGTGAACCTCCCACAGGATTCTGTCGGAACCTTTTTAAGGCATTTATTCCACTGTTCTTTGTATTACAGCTATCCGCATACATCTTACTCCTCTACTAAATGATTAGCTCCTTGAGGATGATGATTGAAGCTTATTCATTTTTTATGCTTGTTAGTCCCTAGCAGAGAACATAGCATGCAGGAGGTGGTTAATAAATATTTGTTGAATGAATGAACAAATGAATAGACAAATATACCTAAAATTCATCTTTAGGCGGCATTGTTCAATGAGATGATTTTAGAAAATTATGAATAATCATAAGAGGGAATAAGAAGAAGGGTCTAGCCCTTTAATCTTCACCATGGCATCTCAGGGCTCCCGGGAAACACAAATAAGCATGGAAATAGGTTTCCATTGTTTTACATGGAATGGATGTCAGAAAAAGTCACTGGGGAGTTGCTGAAAATTATGCACTGTGTTAACAGTGCCCTAGGACATAGATTCCATGTCTGGGGCTCCCCACTACCCATAGTCCTTCAATCCCCAAGGTAGGTTTAGGGAAATAATGTAGAACCATTTCCCTTAGCAATTAATTTTGAGTCGAGCAGTTCCTTTTCAGAAAAAAAAGATAAAAGTTTCATCTAATTCCCTCATTCTTCACTGTAGTATTAGTATATTAGCATTCCAGAAAGACTGACTTAGTGTGTTGGGGTTTACCTCAATCAATTGTGTTGTGAGCTCACTTATCGTAAGTGACTTTGCTTTGGAAGAAAGTACTGAGTGAATGTCCCCACGGAGGAAAGGCCCCTATTTATGTAGAAAATGGGTACATTTGTTGGGGAAGCAAGAAGATAACCTTTCCTCACGACTATCTTGGGTGTCATGCATTGATCTTGACTTGACTCTTTTTGTGAAAGGGGAAAACTAGATGTCTGTGTTGTTTTTTTAAGCTATGCATATTGTTAGTACATGGTTTCACTGTGAACCATCTGTTATTAATTAGAGCCGAGAATCATGAAGATCTCACGAAGCAATGGTACCTGTTTTTATTCCTTCCTAAGAGTTAACAGACTCCTCCTGGAAGATTAAGGGATACACCAGAGGTCAGTCCATCACTGAGACATGTGAAGGTTGATACTTGCTCAGGATGTCTTACCTCACCCTGGGCTGCCGCCCCCTGTGAATCTCATCCACACCAACGCAGCTTCTCACCCACCAGCAAGCTGGATACCAGTTGTGGGATTTGAGCCCCAGGAGTAGTTCCCTGTATCATTTCTGTTATTTTTCTTTTCTTTTTAAACATCACAATAGTAACTTATTCTGAAATATGAAGTCCTTGTAACATGTCCTAAGGTGAGAAGTGAGAGCAAGGCTTTCTAAGTCTGGTTTCTAGAGTGTGTGTGTGTGTGTGTGTGTGTGTGTGTGTGTGTGTGTATGTGTGTGTGTGTGTGTGTGTGTGTGACTTTATTACCAAGAGTTTAGGTAAACAGCCCTTTTCCAGCTTCTTAAAAACCTCTGTTTTCTCTGGGACTAGTTTCTCACCTTCAGGACCCAACTACTCAAATTGCCCAGAATGTCCAGGAAATCTTTTTCAAACACTGTTCTCACACCTCTTTCTAAGACATCGATGGGAAGGTGAGGGTGTAAGTCCTATGCCTAGAGAGGACTGAGGTATCCACACTCTTGCCTGTGGTTCTCTAGGGGAAGGAGGAAGAGAGTGCGATTCTGTTATAACATTTGGCTCTTTGAGGTCAGAAGGGCTCTCCTGTAGCTCAGGAAAACGGGGTAACATTTGCATCTTTGGATCGCAGCAAAGTAATTCATAATGGGTACAGCCATGCAGAGTGGATGGGATGGGAGAAACTGGGTGCAAATGCCAATTCTACTCCTAACAAATGGGCAGTCCTGGGCAAGCGACCCCCTCCTCCAACACTGGCCCCTAGTGAGGCTCAGTTTGCCCAGCTGTTAAAGAGGAGCAGTATTATCTGCCCAGGTTACAAGGGATGGCATATGTGAAGCCTCTTATATTCTTCTAGACAAGATGGAGACATATGGGGGGCACAACGGGAAAATGTGGTAGATTGGTAACTCAACAACTATGACTTCCCAAAGGACTCTGTCTTTGGCCCTGTCCTGCTCCATTTGTACAGCAATGATTTAAAGCTATAGAAGACATTTTTAAATGTTTTCATTTGTGGATGTTACAAAATTGGGAGTCACGGCCATCAAATGCAAACAAACAAACAAAAAACCCAAAGTCAAAAATCCTCAAAATGTCAGTGCTAACAAAAGGAATTTTTTTTTTAATTTTTTTTTTCAACGTTTATTTATTTTTGGGACAGAGAGAGACAGAGCATGAACGGGGGAGGGTCAGAGAGAGAGGGAGACACAGAATCGGAAACAGGCTCCAGGCTCTGAGCCATCAGCCCAGAGCCTGATGCGGGGCTCGAACTCCCGGACCGCGAGATCGTGACCTGGCTGAAGTCGGACGCTTAACCGACTGCACCACCCAGGTGCCCCACAAAAGGAATTTTCAAAGTGACCAAAGCATAAACGACTTAGGTCCAACACAGAAATTACCAAAAAGTCCAGGTTGCCCACATAGCAGCATGTGTTCAAAAAAAAAAAAAAAAAAGGAGGCTCTAGAGGAGAGTAAGGAAGGAGAAAGAGCAGGGGAAGGAGAGCTTAACACTTCTCTGATGAGATGCTGGAAAAATCGGATGTACTTGCAGGTTGTACCAAGAGAAGTATGGTACCTAAAGCAAGGGAGGTGATCATTCTCTACTCCTATGGAGCAAAACGATCAATTTTGCATACCTTTCTGTAAAAGGAACAAAGACAAACTGAGGTGCATTCAGGAGAGTGGCCAAAGATAAAGATTTCTATACCATGTCCTATGAAGAACTCAGAGTATTCAACTTGGAGAAAAGAAGCCTTAGAGAGACCCTCATAGCTGTTGCAAACATGGGAAGGGGCCACAAGGGGTTAAGACAGTGAGGCCAACTCTATATATTTCTGCAGACAGAACGAGGACTAGAGAGTAGATGAAAGCCGAGCTCACAACAGGTGCACTGGGCCGCCCAAGTGACTGTCCTGCTGGTGATTCTCAGAGGCTGCGTGGTTCCTTGGGAGAATGTTATCATCAGGGGTTCATGCACCAGAGGAACTCAAATTTTCCTTCTACTCTTAGAAATCCATGGCCATCATTGACCCCAGTGTCGCTCACAGTTTTCCCTCAAGGAAACGTCTTTGGGAGATAGGTCCTAAGGTAAATACTTTTAGTAGAACACATTTTATTGGGAAAAAAAAATCCCTGAGTTCTGTAGCAAGCCCTGATTTCAATCAGCAGCACAGGACTATGAAAAGGGGACTGGATTTGGAGACACTAATTGGGGTCAAATTCCAGCCCTGGAGCTTACCAGCTATTTGCCTTTAGGCCAATTACTTGACTCCTCTGAGCCTCACTTTCTTCATCTGGCAATATTAATACTTATTTCAAAGGTCGTTGGGAGGATTAAATGAGATACCATATCGCCTCAATTCTAAGATGGGTAGTTTTTCACCTTTTAATAGCTCGCAAATCAAGATGCATTCTTTTAAAATATAATTTCTTGTCAAATTGGTTTCCATACAACACCCAGTGCTCATCCCAACAAGTGCTCTCCTCAATGCCCATCACCCACTTTCCCCTCTCCCCCAACCCCTCAAGATGCACTTGAACACTGGTAGTGTGCCATAGTTTAATTGACAGTGTTATTTTGTGTCATAGTGGCACATAAAGTAATATGGGCCTTACAAAAATCAATGGCGACTTATATTCAAAGGAATATAACACATATTAAACACTTAGCATAATGACTGGCACACCATGAGAGCTCAATGCCCTGCTAATTCCCTTTTTCCTTTGATAGATAACACCTTCACAACCTCTTGAGAAACAGAGAGGTCCTCAAGAATTAATAATTGGTACTGGTCTACAGATTCTCACAATGGTAAACTAAGGAGAAAGTTCACACTAGATCCTACGGAGAATTCATTCTATTCTACACACACACACACACACACACACACACATTCTTTATATACTTTATATACATTTATATTTATATATATTCTTTATATATTTATATATATATGTGTGTGTATTTTTTATCATCCCATTTCCTGTGGTCGCGTAAACCTTCTATAATTTTCCAACTTTGCTTAGTGAGTATATTTTGGTTCAACATTTATTGAGCGCAAGGCTAAATGTTTTGCCTACTTTATCTTAGGAAAGAGGATATCCTTGCCTTCACCAGAAGTCTACCACCATCTTCCAAACCAATCACCTACCACAGAATGTCTTTGTCAAGTTTAATATCCTTCACATCTGACTCCTTTCCTCTTCTGGTGCTCAATTCAAGATGCTTTACTTTGTCACAAGAAGCGTATAATCAACTCCATGCTCCAATGATATATGAGTAAGGGAAATTTTTTCATGACCTGGCTGACCCTGAACATAATCACCAGAGAGGCTCTTTGTAGTCAGATACTGTGGTTTTAAGTGTGGATTTTTGTCTCACGTAAGGACATATCTTGTCTTTTATAAAATGTTATCAAGCATGCTTGTCTCAATGTTACTTTTTTGTGTTAGAATTACACAGGTTAATTACATATCACACAAAACCCGATTCTTTTTGCTTTCTTTCTTTCTTTCTTTCTTTCTTTCTTTCTTTCTTTCTTTCTTTCTTTCTTTCTT
>NW_024412539.1:749692-765400 GCF_014898765.1 Herpailurus yagouaroundi
CTTTCTTTCTTTCTTTCTTTCTTTCTTTCTTTCTTTCTTTCTTTCTTCCTTCTTTCCTTTTTTTCTTTTTTTAAGTAGGTTTCACGCCCAGCGTGGAGCCCAACACGGGGCTTGAACGCACGATCCTGAGATCAAGACCTGAGCTGAGATCAAGAGTTGGACGCTTAACCGACTTAGCCGCCCAGGCGCCCCTAAACAAAATCCAATCCTTTATAGCTGCCTCACATTTAACTGTTTAATGGTACATATTATCTTATCTTCCATTAATATTTGAAATTCACTTGCTAGCTCTTCTTCTCTCTCCCTAAACCAACTTCTGGACAGGTGATTGCTGTTTAGTACTCCCAGCAGAAAATGAACAGTGGCAAAGTTATGTTTTGTTTCTGTTGGCACGGCTAGTTGGCGTGTTAGTTGATGGTTATTGAGGGCTCACTATATACCCGTCACTGTGCTAGATCCTAACCAGAAAGATAAATGCTAGACCTTCAAGGCATTCATCTTCGAGGCCAGACATGGAGCAGAAGCCACACTGAGCAGGGGCTCCCTTGAGTGACTGACACTTCACTGACTCATCTGTGGCCTCCACTCCATCTGTAAAGGTACAGACATAGGCCTATGATGCGGGGTGATCACGGCCAGTGGTGGGCTCGTCTAGGAGCCTGCCCTCTGCTATTCCCGCAGTAGAGTTGTCTCCCCACCAGAAGTTGGCATGTTTGTTTCCAAACCTACTTAGTCTAGTTCCTCCCGCCACTGTTATTACACAATTTAAGTAAATGTACTTAACATAAGGAATATGAATAAAGAAGAGAGAATTTGTTTCTACCGGAGCTCAGGTGAATGTTTGGGAAAGGCACAGGAAAGGTGAATTACTAAAAACATGTGCCGTCAGTGTATGCCTGGGAGAGCCACCTGTAAAAAACCTGGAAAAATCTGATTGCTTCACAGAATGGCTTTAAGATCTTGCTCTACTTTAAAGGAAACCAAGACAAAATGATTGCAAAAGCCTCAGAGGT
The DNA here is from genome assembly GCF_014898765.1 of Herpailurus yagouaroundi. Taxonomy (NCBI): domain Eukaryota; kingdom Metazoa; phylum Chordata; class Mammalia; order Carnivora; family Felidae; genus Herpailurus; species Herpailurus yagouaroundi. The sequence goes on from NW_024412539.1 coordinate 750,706, forward strand.
GTGGCTTATATGAGAAATAGGGCACAGAACTCTAAGGGGAGGCCTGAAACTCAAAAGACAAGAGAGGCCTTGGCCCTACATCAAAAATTTGAGGGATGTTTTAAGTTGAAATAAAAGCTTAAGGAACGATTCCATCATTTTGTATGATTCCTGCTTTAGCTAACTTGTTCAACCAAATCACCAACTATTCATTGCATAGGGCATAAGAGTTTCCACTGTTAACATAATAGTATGTTTAAAGCTACAATATGGGGGGCTGAGGCATACAAGACGACTTCTTCTTGGGGAAAGGAGGGCTCAGGACAGGCTCCATGGAGGAGGTTAGTCCTGAATTGGGTGCCAAAGAATAGAGTAGGCGTTCCTAGGGAAATAAGTAAGCCAGTCACTCCCCAGGAGAGGAATCAGCATAGTCACAAAAGTCGGCTTTCTAGACTTTGTCAATCAACCCAGAGGTAAGACAACACAGGTCTGACTCTGTTCAGTCATTGCTATGTGTCCTTAAGCAAGTCGTGTGTGCTTCCGTATCTATATCTGGAAGATGAAGACAACTGTGGGTCTGTACCTCCCCAGACTGTTGTGAAAATTACAGGAGATGACCTTTAGATAATCATGCATTAATAAAAACATTGCAGAATTATCTTAAGGCTTACTGGGAGCAAGGGAGTAAGACAATCTGTGGATGATCCTGGAGATTAAAGAAATGTGGCACACCTCTTCTAAAATGTCCTGCCACAAACATAAGCTGGAGAAAGTTCACGAGAAGGGAAGGTGTGATGTAAGTTCCCAGGTGCCAGGAGACCGGCAAGCCAATACTCTTAACGACCAATCCGCAATATCAAACATCAAGGCTCACCCACCACTTTCAATGGACCCGTTTGGTTCTCCCAACAAGCGTGCAAAGCAAGTATTGCTATTATCTCCATCTTACAGATGAGGGGACTGGGTCTCCTAGAAGTCAAGCATAGCACTCAAGGTTGGACAGATGATAAACACAGAATATGGACCAGAACCCTGGTCACCTGATTGCAAACTCTGTGAGCTTCCCAACACCCTGGCTGCCTTTCTTGTCGGCCGTTTAGTTCACAAACCGTGTGCTGCAATGTCCCTATTTGTTCATTTGCTAAAACTTTTCATAGGACGGGAGGCTGCAACTAATAGCTCAAATGAGGGTTGGAGATTATCAAGGATTTCAATTATCCTGCCCATCTCTGACCTCCATTACCAAGGATAATCTGAAGCGAGCTCGAGCAATTTTCTGAAACTTTCATTAATTTTAAATAAATGTATACAATGTCATTCCCCCCCTTCCCCTTTATCCAAATTAAAATGTCCTTGTCTTTTCAGTCTCTCATTATAGGCAAATCCTTTGCAACGTCTTGGAGATGGTCTGTTGTTTTTCTCTAGGTCTTTTGTATTTCTGCTTTGTTTTCTTTGAGACGAAAGGACCCAATGCCGAATTCTGATTTTAAGGTGAAGTCATGACATCAATGTATGTCATTAAAATGTTTTATTGTAATTACAGAACTAGTCAATGCCAAATTATGTGCACTATATTATTTTCTGCATCATTCTTTATCCCATTCTCAAAGTTAATACAGCCTATTATATCTCATTCATTCTTCTGGCTGCCTCTGCACAGCAAGCAGATGTCTCCATTGAGCAATCCACAATGAATCCGAGATCTTTTTCCTGGGCACTTACAAGTGGAGTAATTCAGAGCCCATCAGTGAGTATGAGCTGTTTCAATTGTTCCTTCCAGTGTACATTAGCTCGCACTTGTCTACATAAAATTTCAAAGAACCATACATATTACAGATGGAAAAGACCAGTTAGTTCATCAGGCCTGCCCACTCTGCCAGCAAGAGTAAGCATGGAAGCACTTCCACCAGTTCATGCTATTTTAATTATGTGTATTAATAATAATTACAATTACTGTTTATACTACATGGTTTCTTTCATCCTAAAATCAGTTAAAAGGCTTTCCGTTTAAAGCAACGTTTCTTTTCCAAAACGGAACTGGAGGTCAGACATCAACGTTACTAGACCCAAAGCCAGCCCTACGTGGGGCACCTGGGTGGCTCAGTCGGTTAAGCGTCTGACTCTCGGTGTCACCTCAGGTCATGATCTCATGGTTTCGCGAATTCGAGCCCCGCATGGGGCTCTGCGCTGGCTGCGTGGAGCCTGCTTGGGATTCTCTCTCTCCCTCTCCCTCTCTGCCCCTCCCCCACTCGCACTGTCTCTGTGTCTCTCAAGATAAATAAATAGCTCTGAAAAACCGAGTCCGACAAAACCCAGAACTCAATTCAGTTCAGTTCAGTAAACATCTCTGAGCGCCAGCTACTCGTAAGGCAGGGGCCGTGTTGGGTGTTTACAGGGATCTGTAGGTGAATGGCACCTAAAACCTGCCCTCTTGTTTATCGCCTATTAAGGGATTTGTGATGGTGAACATGTAGAGCTCTTATGGTCACTTCAAGAAAAGAACCAGATAACATGGACACTCTGGGGATGGAGAGACTCCTCAGGCTCTAGGAAGGGTGAGCATAATGTCCATCAACAGAGATCGGGGGAAAAAAGGGACTTGAGCAAAGAACCAAACAAAAACAAGGGACAAAGTCTGTGAGCAGAAGATGTCTACAGGCCTCTCCAAACATTTAATTGATGACTTTGAACTACAATCAGAACACACAGATTACCAATCATGAATATACGTATGGAGCGAAGGCAGAACGTTTTAAATTGGGACTGGTATTTTGCTTTCTTTTGTTTGTTTTGTTTTTTTGTTTTGTTTTGTTTTTGTTTTTGTTTTTTTTTTTTTTTTCAGAAAACCTGGTATTGTATGTAAGAAAAATTGAGAACTCCCAACCACAGACTAAAATCTCCATTCCAAATTTAAATGGATAGGTGACCCACTTGCCGGTAACTTAGCACTTTTAACGCCTCACGATACAGCTGAAAGCGGACACTGGTGTACCATTTGGCCACTTGGGGGATTTGTAGTTTCTTGTTGGATTGCTGGACAACTTGAGATCTTCAAACTAGAATGCATAGAAAACAGGATTCCATTTTCTGGTCCTTTTAATAGAAACACATGTAAGTGCAGACCAGGAAAACACAAATATATTCTTTAAAACAAAAACAAAAACTTTTTTTAACATTTATTTATTTTGAGAGAGAGAGAGACAGAGACAGAGTGTGAGCCGGGGAGGGGCAGAGAGAGAGGGAGACACAGACTCCGAAGCAGGCTCCAGGCTCCGAGCTTTCAGCACAGAGCCCGACACGGGGCTCAAACTCACGAACGCGAGATCATGACCTGAGCCGAAGCCGGACATTTAACCAACTGAGCCCCCCCCCCGACGCCCCAAATATATTCTTATGATTAACAAGAGTAGCTGTTTCTTCACACTCAACGAACCTAATCTTTTTTTTTATTAAAAAAAAATTTTTTTTTTTAACCTTTATTTATTTTTGAGACAGAGAGAGACAGAGCATGAACGGGGGAGGGTCAGAGAGAGGGAGACACAGAATCTGAAACAGGCTCCAGGCTCTGAGCGGTCAGCACAGAGCCCGACGCGGGGCTCAGACTCACAGACTGAGAGATCATGACCTGCGCCGAAGTCAGACGCTTAACCGACTGAGCCACCCAGGCGCCCCACGAACCTAATCTTTAAAAACACTACTAACTCTCAATATATTACTACAGGAGTTACTTTGTACCACCCTTTGTAAAACCATTGGTATCAAGAAAAAGGAAACTATAGGAGACTTCTTGTCCTTCTGTATTTGTCCCCTCAAAGACCACGGCAGATGTTGCCTACTGCATGAAGCCTTCCTCTGTTCCTTCTACCACCGTTTCCTTCACCCACCAAACTAACAGTTCTCTCCCTTGACTCCCATAGTTCCTTGATCCAGCGCTACAGGCTTTATTAACTGTATGAGCATCTATCTCTTTCCACCAGAATGAAAGCACCTTAAAAGAAGGAATTCAGTCTTACTTGCCTTGCATTCTCACAAGGCCAAGATCATTTTTCATTGCCTGACACACAGTAGACATTCAACACATGTTTGTTAAATCGTTTCATCAGGTCTGGGAGGCCTATTTGGACATATTCTAATTTTTAAATTTTTTTTTCCTTTGTACTCTTTCCAAAATTTGCCCTTGTCTGTCTAGTCATGGCATTCAGACTCAGATGCAGCGTAAGTGTGTGTGTGCTTACCACTATCTGTCATTCAGTCAGTGCATACCTCTGGTGGTGAACTTCAAGAACGCTGCCCTACACAAGACCAGAATCTCGATTCCATCACATTCACGTTCAGCCGCTAAGCGACTTTGGAAAACATTCGAGTCAGATGGACCTGAGTTCAGACAGACTTACACATAAGCTCTGATTGGCACTTACCAGTTGTACGGCTTTGGGCAAGTTAACTCTCTAGACCTCAATTTCCTCAACTACGACATGAAATATAACGAGCACCTAACTTGATTTAAATGACAACACAGGAAAAGGTTCAGGTCAGTGCTTTGCACGTAGCAAATACTCAACTAATTATTAAAATTGTAGCCTTGTTCATAAAGTAGAAATAATAATACAAACCCTTTAGGATTCTTACAAGAGATAAATGATATAAGAAGCAAAATTTTACCCAACACATTCAGTCAATGTTTCCTTCCTTCCTGTGTGCTAGAATAATTGTTACAATGGACTGAGCACCTATGTGCTCATTACCTATCCTAGGTAATATATTATGCCTTTAAATATATTATGCCATCTAACTTAATTCTTTCAATAAGCTATCAAGATAATAATCATTATCCCTATTTTACAGATGAGTAAATTGAGTTTCAGAGAGAATAAATAACCAGCCCAAGGTCACATCATTAGTTCATGACAGATTGTTCCAGAAGCTAAGTAAGTGGGATCAAGAACAGAATAGGAAGCAGAGAAAGAAAATACAGGCAGAAAGTATAGGCAGAAACTCCCTAAGAAGCCTATTTATCCCCACCCTAATCCCCAGTTTCAAGATTATGCTTGCTTTTTTTTTTTATTTTAATGTTTATTTATTTTTGAGAGAGAGAACGACAGAGCACAAGCTGGGGAGGGGCAGAGAGAGAGAGAGGGAGACACAGAATCCGAAGCAGGCTCCAGGCTCCAAACTGTCAGGACAGAGCCCAACATGGGGCTCGAACCCATGAACCGTGAGATCATCACCTGAGCCAAAGTGGGATGTTTAACTGACTGAGCCACCCAGGCGCCCTGGATTATGCTTGCTTTTTGTTTATTTTTTTAGTCTTTATTTATTTTTGAGAGAGAGACATAGTGCGAGCAAGGGAGGAGCAGAGAGAGAGGGAGACACAGAATCCGAAGCAGGCTCCAGGCTCCCACCTGTTAGCACAGAGCCCGCCACGGGGCATGAACCCACGAACCGTGAGATCATGACCTGAGCCGAAGTTTGACGCTCAACCGACGGAGCCACCCAGGTGCCTCGATTAGGCTTGCTTTTTAAGCCAGCCTCTGGGATCTGACACAATATATTCTCACTTTCACTATTCACACACTCCAGCCTTTTAATAAATGTATGAAATGATGTCACTCATCTAAGAACTAACTCTAATACATTTCCCTCTCCTAATTTCTTTCCTGGTTACAAATTTGCTATTTGTTCCCACAGTCTTCTTATCTCTGTATACTGTCAACCATGAAACATTTTAATTTTTAATAATCTGGTTACCCTTAATTTCTTTAAATTTCCATAATGGACTTATATTAGATATGTCAAATACATTTGTTGCCACCTACATAGAAGGGAAGATGGCCCTTCCATAGTTCCTACTAAACAGCAATCCAGTTTTATATTAACACCCCCCCCCCCCCAGCCACCTCCCTTTACCGCGGCACTCTAGGCTAGAGGTTTGCGTCTGACCCTCGGGCAAGGCTGGTTAGGGACTTAGAAGAAGGGCAAGGAAAAGGCTAGCTGGGTTATTGGATTCTTTCTTGGGTATCTGAATTAGGAAAACCTGAGAGAATGAAGCAATTATCAGGGAAAATTAGGGAAAGATGTAGAGAAAGAAGGCACGAGGAAGAAGAAACAAAAGAAGCAGGTAGAGGGGGGAGAGTTCTGGACGCGGAGGTCTTGGCAAGTCAAAGAAGCAACACTAGGTGTAAGCAAAAGCTATGAGATGGAGAGAGGTTACGCCGAATAGAGCTGGAAGAGCAAATCAGCATGTAGCAAAAGGAGCTAGTAAGGCAAACACGCAGTGAGAGAACGAGACTGATACAAAAGAAGAGGTTGCCCTTGGAGCTGCCTCTGGTCCTGAAAGACTTCAGTTCTGATTTCAGGTTCCTTCTTGAGCATCCCCACAGGGAAACCCCTTTCCTTGAGGAAACTTCCATGAGTCAGTTCTTTGCAACCAGAAGGCCTTTTCTTGAGGGTTCAGCACTTAAAACCTCTTTTAGAAAATGAAGTTTCAGTTGTATTGTTCTCTTGTTTCAGGTGAGTCTCAGCTGCAGATTCCTGGAAGTCAGGCATTCGTTCACCTGACTACCCTCTGATTGTCCAGACTTCCTCAAAGATCTATTTTCCCTGTTTCTGAGATAGGAGAAACTTCTCCCGTTTAGCTACTACCTAAATATCAATACAGACCGCACCACTCATTTATCGCCTATGACCCTTTGACATAAGAAGTAAACTCTTAGACCAATGAGAAACACAACTAACAAACTTTACAGGAGAAAAGCTGAGCACAAGAAGAGGAAAGATTCAGGGATTCACAAAATACTTTGCTATGAAGGTATAGTCTACTCTGCAAAGGAGGAGAAGAAGGGTGAATATCCTATTATAAGAAACTTCCTTTTTTTAACTTGGGATGTAAGGTTGTATAATTTAAGATTTTTTACCTGTTGTTCTTTTTGCACTTAGCTAAATTTCTTCTTTTTTTTTTTTTTAAGTAGGCTTCACGCCCAGCACAGAACCCAGTGCAGGGCTTGAACTCACAACCCTGAGATCAAGACCTGAGCTGAGATCAAGAGTCACCGAATGAGCCACCCAGGTGCCCCGGTTTAGTTAAATTTCTTAATAAGCTACATTTCACTGTGAATTACCTATTCACTTGACAGCAACAAATGACCACCTGCTGTTTTACCCTGTGCTAGGCAGCAGGTGCACAAAAGCTAAAGACAGTCCCAAACCTTGAAGGGGCTACAGCCCAGAGCAGGAAGTATCCTATTCCAGCGCAGTGTCATAAAGGCCACATAAGCATACGCCCGGCCGAAGAGGCAGTGGGACAGAGATAGGATCTAAGAAGCTTCCCAGAAGAAATGCCCAGGATAAGTCTTGAAGGAGCGGCAGGAGTTGGCTTGGAAGAGATGAGGCGGAAAGATGTCCAAGCGAAGGTAATGACCTGGGCACTAATGCTCTGCATCCTTTAGACCACAGTTGCCTTAAAGACCCCGGGATATCATGGACTTCCGTACAATAAGCCACCAATCCAGGAGTCTTTAGAAAAGGCAAGTATGCCCTTGACTCACATTCAAAAAGTCCCTTAGTCATACACCTTAAGCAAAGTTTTTCTCCCCAACCATACGCTAACTACGCCAGCCCCAAGGATAGCAGAAAATCCAACGTACCTAGTACTAGACAAGGTAAAGCTACCACAAGGCTCCCAAGTTTCTCTTCTGAGCAAATGATAGCTTGGTTCCTTTCAACTGTCATTACTGTTCATTTTGAGTTTGTGTATGTATTTTTCGAGAAAAAGAATGATTATGGTTTTCTTTTTTTTATTAAAAATTTTTTTTTCTTAACACTTATTTATTATTGAGAGACAGAGAGAGACAAAGCATGAGCATGGGAGGGGCAGAGAGAGGAGGAGACATAGAATCCGAAGCAGGCTCCAGGCTCTGAGCTGTCAGTACAGAGCCCGACGCGGGGCTCGAACCCACAAACCGTGAGATCATGACCTGAGCCGAAGTCAGATGCTCAACCGTAGCCACCCAGGCACCCCAACGATTATGGTTTTCACGTAAATTACTAAAGCTCTCCAAAGCTTTTGGTTAGAGGCATTTCGAACCTTTCCACGAACAAAATAAAAATACTTTAAGATTTTTATTTTAATTCCAGTATTGTTAACATATAACATAAAAAATACTTTTGATAATTATCTTGATCATCAAAAGTTAGATTGGCTACACTGATATATAGAATATGTTTTTCTTTTCCTTCAAGTTTAGCATTCAACAATAACCACATTTCACATATTTCTATAGAGCATAGTCTTTTTTCTTAAGTTTATTTAATTATTTTTGAGAGATAGAGCACAAGCAGGAGAGGGGCAGAGAGAGAGAGGGAGGGAGACACAGAATCTGAAGAAGGTTTCGAGACGCAGGGCTCGAACACTCGAACTGTGAGATCATGACCTGAACCGGAGTCGGACGTTCAACCGTCTGAGCCACCCAGGCGCCCCTATAGAGCATAGTCTTATGTTCTAAAAAGCTTGCTGGTATATCATTTCACAAACCTCTTCATGTTTTCCCATCTATAAAGTCAATAATATATTTCTCTTACATAGTTACTTCTTAGGATTTTATGAAGTTAAGCTACATACCCAATGTTAGGAATTTTAAGCAACCAAAAATAAAGGTATAAGTCAAAATATTATTAAATATGGTCTTCCAAATTCCCTTCCCCAGTTAAAAGTAATTATATCTTAGATACTTTTTTTTTTAGCAGACAGAAATAAGACCAATTCAAAGGGAGTCAGTGGTTTACTGATCCTCAAAGCGCCTTGAACTAGTCTCCCTTGCCACAAGTAAGATGATAGTCCTAAAATATGGTGCAAGTTCTTACTCCGGATTCCGAAAATTGCATTAAGAGCTACCATGTGAAATTTTTAAATTCTATCTTTTCAAAGATTTAGCCAGTTTCAAGCGACTAGTGCTTGGAATTACTCACACAAAACATGATTAATAAAAACATCATTCAGTCTCCACCCTATCTGTCTCTCTTGGTCACATTTCAGAGGCAATTTTTCACTCACGTCCTAAAGGTATATTCCACATATGTATGTGTGTGTGTGTATATATATATATATATATCTCACACATCATATCAGCAAGTCTTCAGCAATATCCTCCAGGAGCTGCTGATCATAAAGATCGTCAGTAGCCCTGTCATCCCCCAAAGCACGGTGTTTAACACGTAGCGTGTGTCATCGGCACTGCCGTTGCTTAAACTGGTCCCTTGCGCCCTCGAAACAGTATGCAAGCATAGTTCGAAAAGGAACAGCACAATTTCTGGGAGGAAGCAGTAAGCATGGTGAAGCTAAGAGATGTACCCGGGGCCCGTCCATTTTCAATTCATACTTATTATACAGGAAGATGTGCATTCAAAACAGCCTATTCTTTTGGAACTGGTTCTTTAGTCTCCTTGCACATGCGCCTGCATGCTGACTGGCCAATTCTCTTCAAATCCATAAATTAAAATCCCACTTTTGCTTATTGTGCTTTTCACTTCAAAACGTCAACGTGGTTTGGATGTGTAGGAATGAATCCCATATACCTACAAAACTCACATCTCCCCTCTGGGGACCACAGTTCTTGAATTGGGCTTTGTAAAATGTAACCAAAAGACCAGATCCGTGGAACATTCTCTTCACAGAATTCGAGACATAGGGAACAACAGGAAGGAAACTTAGATATGAGGCAGCCCAGCCCCTCATTCTGAAAGAGGTCCAGAGGAGCAGTATGGGGAGTCCTGGGTCATAGATGGCAAAACCAAAACCAAAAACTGGTCCAATACACTCGTAAAAACCATGTCAAGCTTAAATTAGAATTGGGGCCCCTTCTTTTTTGATCAACACTCTAAATCTTTTTTTTTTTTAATTTTTTAACATTTATTTATTTTTGAGAGACAGAGACAGAACATGAGCAGGGGAGGAGCAGAGAGAGAGGAAGACACAGAATCCTAAGCAGGCTCCAGGCTCTGAGCTGTCAGCACAGAGCCAGACGCGGGGCTCAAACCCACGAACCACGAGATCATGACCTGAGCCGAAGTCGGAGGCCCAACCGACTGAGCCACCCAGGCACACTCTAACTCTTAAGTCTTTAAAGAAAGGAGTAAATTTGTCTGGAATATCAATGGTGACTGCCTCACGTCTCTGCTTCTCATCTCTTGAAGGGATTTGGCCTAACAGAAAAACGGAAATTTAATCAGCTAGCCATGGTGCCCCTTATTTTCTTGTGAGTCCTTGGGTGAGTCACATAACCTTACTCAACTATAACAGAAGGATAACGATACTACTTAATTCATAGGGCTATTGTAAGAGAGGGCTTAGCAGATATTTTAAAGTGCATTAAAATGTCAAGGCTTAAAAGAAATGGAGAAATTTTCCATTTTACACCTTATATTTATATCTTTTGGGGGAAAACACACACACACACACACACACACACACACACACACACACACACACAATTCCCTTCACTAAAGTTACACGCAAAATCGGCATTTGTAACCAAGGAGTTTGGGGAATGTCCCGCACGTAGTAACGGTTTTACCTTCAGAGGGACTAGAAGCTCTCGCACTTTTATTTACACACAGTGCACAAACAATGCACTTTTTAAATGTCATCAGTCTTCATTTTTATTCCCCCAGAGGTAAGGACGACCTGATGACTTGTTGTCTGGCTTCCCAGTTCTGTTAAATTTCTCCCTCAACCAGATCCTCCTTCTATCCACATCTTAGCTCCCCACTCCCCTCCTTGGATTACTCTTCCAAAGCGGACTCAGATTGCCTCCCCCAGAGGCAGCGCCCCAGTGAGTAACACATTGGGGGGCGGGCAGAGTGTGTCGGAAGTGATCAAATACTTGCAAATGAAGTCGCACAGCTCACAGGAGAAGGCAATGGCCACAGGTGCCAAATGCAGATGACGATGGCAAGCTGTGGATAGGGCTGTCGCTACAATGTAGGCCGGTACTTCACCGCGTAACAACGTTGGGTGCAGAGAAATGACTCATCACACGACTTAACCACACGACCTGTGTAGGTTCCCCAAGTAGAGGCACCAAACCTATGATTTATGTGTGGGTGGGCATGTCTGTCTTCCTTTTAAAGTACTAAATTAGCCTAGAAAAAAAAAAAAGATGGATTGACAACACTCCTCTGAGTACTAGAGAAACACACCATGTAGAAAATGGGCGTGAGCACAAGTCTGCCTGCACGGAAGAGACTGGCATTTCAACCATACGTTCCCTCTAAGCAAGACCAAAATGGGGACGGGAGATTCTCCTGCTTTGGGGGATCAAGCCAGTCAGATTTTAATAACCCAGCCCAAAGGGGACTATGGTAAGATGAAGAGGCTTTAAAATGTTTTGCCCTTTGTAGATACACATCCTTGTCAGGAGGAATGGGAAAAGCCGTGTCATTACACTATCGATGGTCTTTGGAATTGTGAGGGGACAGTGCTAATGGCGGGGTTTCCCACAGCTATGTGTTTAGTTGGCATCAACTGGAGAAACTATGGAATAAGTGAAATGAGACAAGGGCTTCACGAACCACATGTCTCTCCCAGTGCCCATTAGAGGTTAACAGGGTGCAGAGGCCACAGCTAACGTGAGTCACCCGGGCAATGGCTGCCACGGAGGCCAACTCACAATGAGTGTGAAGTTATTTAGTAGTACAAGTGTAAAGGGTTAATAGATACTATTTGTATCTCTGTTGCACTGTGGGCAGGTGGGGGGAGGGGTTCTAACTGGAAACACTGGACTCTACGCGAGTTGGGATGCCTCCAGTGAAATGGAAGTTGGCTGGGGGGAGAACTCAGCCAAGAAAAAAGGACAGCTAGCTTAAGTCTAGCTACAAATTTAGGGCAGTTACTTCTACGCCTTTATGTTCTGCCCTACGACGGCATCTGCATGCTGTTCGGTGTGAATTATCGGTATTATGATTATAATTTAACTGTGTGGTGAATGTTGATTACACCACCAGGACCAAGTGCTCCAAGAGCAAGGGACCACGCGCCTGGTCCTTCCCTGTGTCCTCGGTGCCCAGCAAGGCGCCTGGTACCTAGGAAATGCCCCTCCAATATCACTTGAACAGACAAGTGAATACATGAATGAATTCCTGCGAACTCACGCTGTCACACGGGGTCGCCCTGTCCGCTCCGTGTGCCGTGAGCAGGGCTGAGTGTACCGCTCTAGTCCAGCACGGCAAGCAGAAGCCAAAAGGTGCCAATCTTCTTGGCAGACCCGAGTGCTGGGCCGTACAGGGTCCAGCGTGGAGGCCAGGGAAGGGGGCCAGCGCGACACCATCGGGGCACCCAGAACCCCAGGGCAGCTTCACCGAACCCCTCAGATCACTGCTGATCCTTCCAGGCCTTTGGTGTTCTTATTTAAGACCTGAGGAATAAATACCCTTTCTCTCCCCTGGCAGTTCTGAAACTCTAACATTTTAGGAAGATATCCGGAACCAAACCATGGTAAGGTCTTCTGCTTTACGAAGTGGAAAAGAATTAAGTTTTTAAATACGAAGTTCAGTTCTATTCCAGTGAAACATTATATGGGTGTGTGGAAGGCGCTTCTTGCCCGATCCAGGCCAATTAGTATCTCTCTTTCAGCCCTTCTCACACCCAGAAGTCAGGTTCTCCAGGCCTCCCAGAGAAAAACATAAATATTCTGAACCAGGGCCGGCCCTTTGCTTCAATCTCTAGCTATCACAGGGAGTCAGTCTGATAAACATTTGCAGTTCGAATGGAAGGAGGCACAGCCTCCCAGACTTTCACAGATTTTTTTTCTTGGGGGGGACAACTAGCAGAGTCACAGAAAACCTAGAATTAGGTAAGAAAGCGAAATTCCCCCAGAGAATTCAAAGAGAGCTACAACTGAGAGCCTTGCCGCGTAAGAAGAGAAGAAAGGAAATCCACAGTTCAAGAAAATAAGCAGACATTTTTTTTCTTAAAAAATTTTTTTAAGATGAGTATTAGGCACTGATTTTCACCTTCTCTTCCCATCTCTCAAGATGTCACTTTAAAAAGCAAAAGGTTTTATCCACAAAACCACCAGCGAGTAAACAGCCTTCACATTCTTACCCTCACACACACAGTAAGACATTTACTCTCTGATAAACAGCAATTGTAAATAAATCTCATTTAATCTCTAAAAGCCACAATAAAAATCTTTAACCTCCAAGGTAGAGTTTACAGATGTGTCTACAAGCCTTACCAGAGCCAGAAAACACAAGGTCTTGAATAAACTACTCTAACAGGAGGCACATTTTCTCTCAAGCATCTTACAGGGACCTTCTTTTAAAAAAGATATGTACAAGGGAGGAGGAAAGGGGAAAACCTAAGCCCTCCCACCCCATTCTCTGTACAAATCGGCCAATAAATCTAACGAAGAGACACAAGAGGAAAGGACAGAAGCCAACAGGTGGAAAAAGGCATTTTGTTTCCTTAGAAATGCTCAGACACTTGATCTGTGTTCCCCGGTTTTTTGTCTCGGGGTGTCTTTAATGATGGTTTGACGATGATGATGATAATAACAGTTCTACTTGGGGATCCTGCAGGATTGCCAGCTCGAAGATGTCTCCATGCCTCTTAGACACAAGGATCTGTACTGTGTCGCCAAATCCCAGGCAGACCTGCGGCATCCCCACTCGGCTCTCTGGATTGTACAGAAGGGGAAACTGAGGCACGCCCCCCTTGCCCACCCCCCGCACGCCCCCCCCCCCCACAACTCCTTTACAGCATCTACCACCAGAGAAATCCCCGAGACTGGAAAAGTTTCTGGATTGTCTCGCAGCAGAGTTCTCCTGCTCTCCCTTCTCGTCTGCTTGCCGCTCTGCCTCCGAGTCTGGGCTCGGGGTGACGAGGGCTGGGGTGCCTCCCCTTCACAAGGGGGGCCAGGGCCATGTGGGGGAGGTCCACACGCACACCCTCGCACACACAAAGCTCGAGGCCGTCTCTGCAGGCGCCCCCGGCCAGCCCTAGCCCTGCTTGAGAACGCACAGCTCCCAGCCTGCAAGGCCTCCTTGGGCTCCAGGCTGGGGCTGCTCCGAACGAGGGCTCTGCCCTTCTCTCCCTCTCTTTCAGCCTCCCCTCTCTCTCTCCTCTCTCTCTTTCCCCCTCACACCTCCACCCTCACACCCTCCTCCCGCCCCTCTCCATCCACCCCTTCTCCCCCACCAACCCAGAGGCACAGATCGTGTTACTGGGGTTCCCTCGAAAGAGGGGCCATCCCCAGCCCTGCAGCACTTCTAGGGGCAAAGGCAAGAGCTCCAGCGGCAGGACCCCAGCGCTCCCTCCTGAGCAGCGCAGGAATGAGACCCCCACTTCCAGGCACGGGCGAACGAGCCAGCCACAGAAGAAGGAATTGTTAGGGCTCTTACCTTTTTTATGAGGAGAAATTCTGGAGAATCATTTCAGAAACTGAGGGGGGAAAGTGAATGAAGACAAAAAAGGCCCTTTTCCTGCAATCCCCGGCCTCCTGGTATCAAGACACTAGGACAACATCAAAGCAACTTAGGGGGAACACTTTAGGGGCCTATTGTCTGCTCTGGTCTGATCTGTTTTTCTTCTGACTCCCCCTCTTGCTGCGGTGACACTTGGTACGGCCCAGGCATTCATGCCAAGTAGCTTTCACACATGGAAGCTTGTCTCAAGCAATTGCTGACAAGCCACAAACAAGACATTCTCCCTCCCTTCTGGGCG